>NC_136616.1:34732892-35150392 GCF_933228915.1 Telmatherina bonti
GCCCGTGACCTGATTCTCAATCTTTAATATATATTTACGTTCTTAGACATTGACTCGAGAAAATTTGCTGAATCATTAGTTAGTGTGGACAGCAATTTGTGTATATAATTTTGATGCTAAGTACAACAGATATGTCGATCCTACAACCACTTGCCACGGGACTTGCCATCATACAAGCAAACACACACAATGATTTCTGTGTGAATGGCCGCTATGGCCCCCTGATGTCAACCAAACCAGCCAATCACATAGTTTTAATTCACCAATGAAAAGAGTCACAAAAAATTTAAAAAAAAAAAAATCCTACCATATTTCCACACAACTCTCCAGAGAATAGCAGGTCAAACCTCTATTTTTCATTCCTCTTATGGAGAGTGAACCAGCCTGCACATTTTTTTTTTTTTTTTCTGTTCCAACTTTTCCATCTCATACATGCTCATAAAGCTTCCTTTTGGAAACCCACATTCTTCACACCAGAACGTTAAAAAATTCACTTACATCTTCATCATATTTCTGCTTTAAAAACACCATGATAGAATCTGGTTTAGCTTGCTCCTCCTTTCCCCCTACAGTCCCCATTGTCACCTGGTCTTATATTTCTGCCATGTCAGAATAGTCAGTCATTTCTACTCACAGGACTTTGTTTAGTAATGTGGTGAGAGAACCTCTCCAGGTGTTGGCCCTTGGTGATCAGTCTGATTAGCACCTGGCTGACTGGTATAAGGGCAGTGCTGCACACAGCAGCATCATTCTGAAAATACCCGAGTGCACATTTCTGATGGCTGACCTTCCTCCACATAAAATCCCTTTGTGTGTCTCCTTCACCCCTGTTGATCAGTTCATTACTGGTAGGTCTGAATTTCCTGTCGATAATCAGGTCTGAGCGATTATTATATGGGTGTATTATTAGGTCTTTTCACCATGAGAAAAAGCATCAAGCTTTTTGCTCCGCTCTCTGGGTGACTGCGAAGATGTCTGATTGGTAAGTGATTACTAGAGTATATATTTTAGTATTGCTTTGTATGGCTGACCTGTTGCTCCATGCACCACAGGGACTGAAGGCCTGGCTGATAAATCCTAACAAGCAAGTTCCTGGGCTGTGGCTTGTGAAGTGGGCCGCTGGAACACCTCTGTCTTTCTATACTTTGTACGGAATTGAGAAGAATCTGCAGGCTGACGCCTGCGTGGAGAAATTGGACTGGTCTGCGTTGTCCAGTTGTGAGGACGATTCCCCCCCTAGCTTTACCTTTTGTGGGGAAGCTGACTCTGTTAATGTGTTGTCCTTTTTATTTTAGAACATTTTAATCCTTTTTTTAATTTTTTTTAAACTCACCACTTAGGGAGGCTTTTTAGGAGATGTCACCGGGTGGTGACATCTCCTTTTGCATGTTGTCTTCTGCACCTTGCGGTTGGGGTAGCACTGCGTGTTTGTGTGATGGTGAGTTGTTTGTGTGGGGGGTGATTTTAGTTTGAGATGTCCCCTTGGTTTTAACCCCCCTTTTTCCACAGCCTCGCCTGCAAGTTTTTAATTGGTGCTCCATTTTAGTTTTTATGTTTTTAATAGTTAAATAAAACTTCTTAAACTTGGAACAAGTCTCCAATATATTTAGTAGACAAACTTGTGTGCTTTCTGTTAAATAATTCCTCGGGTGAAATTCCCAAGGTGGCGTTGTCGCAAACGACGAGAGCCGATATACCTCTCTCCTCTTGCCACATTAACCTGATCCCATACTCACAGGGCTTCGTTTTGGAACCTGATCTCGTAGAGTCTGTCTCTTTTTGTTTTATTTTTGCTTTATTTTTATTTATTGTCAAAGTCAGTCCTAGGGAAAAGAAGCGCAACCACCATTATTATGAAAACTTATAATTATAAACTTATAAATTATATCAAAAATTCTTTCAATCAGATCATAATTTGGAAAAATATACTTTTCACCAGATAAATCCACAGGTGGGTTGAGATCCCGTCGTGCTCGACCGAAACCGTTGACTGTGGCCCTCGTCACTCTTAAGGCCTATTCGAGGTATGGAGATGAATCTGTTTGGATTCAGGTGGCCTACCCTCAGTCCGGTCCCAGCAGAAACATGAGGGATCCCACTTCTGACACCAAATTGTCGTGGAATTTATCCGATGAGAAATAAATCTATAAATCAAGTGTTTTCTGTTCAATTTATTGACCATGTACAGATGTTGTGGGCGGGAAGTCTCGAGAGCTCTGCCCCTGCTCAGAGTCCTACAGTGTTCTTTAGGCATACACAAACAACCTTTGCCTGGCAGCACTAGTCAAAACAACTGCTAGCTTGGAGATAACAGTCAAAGCTGAAACAGGCCTTGAACAGAACACTCTGTTTTATGCATGAATCTACTAAAGCAAGTTTACTGAACTACTCTAACTATGCAGAATATATATCTTGTACTTCTTAAAAGAAACTTAATAAATAACATTAAAACTACACTGCGCATAAATTCCACCACAACTGTAATGAATTTATGTCTTCTGTAGTTTAGATTAGGAAAAGTCGAAGTCTTTGCTGGGTTCTGTCGAAGGCTTTGCTAATTTGGTCCCTGAGGGCCACAGTCATGCAGGTTTTAGACATTTCTCTGCTCTAACACACTTGATACAAATGACATGACAACAGCTTGTCAAGTTTTGCTCATTGCCTTATTCATTGGGATCTGTCATGGTGTGAAGATGTTGGACCCACATGCACGATCAAGCAATCTGGAGAATGTGAAAATAGTTTATTTGGTGAACTGAGGGGATGGTTCTGGAAAGACCCGAAGGCGGGGTTTTTTGTTTCGGAGTTGCCGTGAATTCGGGTGGTGTCAGGAGGTCCGAGAGGATGGATGTTGGCAGTGGGAGCCAGTGAGGGTCCTTTCGGTGGAGGGTGGATAGGCAGCGACAAGCTGATCGGATCCGGAGGATAGCCAGTGGAGAGAATGCCAGGTTATTGGTAGGGAGTGTTTGCTGGAGATGATTGGCTGCTGGGAGGGAAATCACAGGTAGCTCGGGAGAGTCCACAAAGGAGTGTCTCTGGGAAAAAAAACAAGAATTTGTAAAGTTTCTCAAAGGTTAGAGGATACAGGAATTCGCTGGAGGGCTTAGGTTTTACCACAGAGGCTCAACGCTCAAGCGACGAAGGACTGGCAATCAGCTCCAGATATAGTGCTGGTAGATGATCTCTAATTCTCCACAGGTGTGCAGGTCTGCACACCTGTGGTGAAAACACCCTCCAGAAAATGGTTCCTCTGGCTCCCTCTGGTGGAACCTGAAAAATGCCCAAAAGAACCCACACCCCCTGACAGGATCACGTGTTGAAACACCTTTCTGCAGCTCTGGGGGTGTAGATGCCAAAAAACCCAATACGCCCATGCAGACATGTTTGATCTGACAGATTCTTGTATTTATCAGGTGTGATGGAAAGAAACATGGAAGACATGAGGGGCAACTGATGCTTTGCATAAAGTATCTAGTATTAAGCTAATTCCGTACTTCCACCCCTGGTTGGACTTTTCACAGGAAGAAAGAAGAGAAAGAGCAAAGATTAAAACCTTTACAATATAAACAACGTCACCATGAAACAGCACAGACTAAACTGTAAAGAAAACTACATCTCATCTAAAGACTCATAAACAGACTCCGCAGCAGAACTGTGCTGATCTTTTTACGTTTCAGAGGCCTGTTCCTGCTTGTCTGAACATTCGCTCTGCAAGTTTTACAATTGGTTTTCTTTTTATTCAGTTTGTGATTAAATACTTCCATGGAAAAAACCCGCCAGTATGAGTCACATGGTAAAGGACCAATGAGGGAGCACCACGCAGTGCTGCACGCTCATTTGTCCTTCCTCCATTCGCGCCAACATTTGAAGAAGAAGGAGGACAGATCAGCTCAGTGTCTCGCAGCTCTCCGATATCCACAGCTGAACTGGTTCCAGGCAGATTGTTTGGCTGTTCGTGGTTTTGCTTCCAGCAGCGTCTGTTTGCCAGCAAACACAGTGAGTTACCGTAAACTACAGACACTGGGAGAACAGCAGAGTTGTGATTATTAATATGTAGCCTACAATAAGCAGCTTGTGTTACTTTAAAGAAAATGTGCTGTTGATCGGAGTGTAAGTATGTAATTAATGAGGAAGCTGCAGACAAGAGCTGCCGGGAGGGAAGTTTTCTAAACGTCCTGCCTACATTTACTGAAGCAAAGTCCACTGTCTGATACTTTCACAGCTTAGACTCCGTCTCTCTACCGCAAGATGAGTCACCAGTAAATTCTGAGATCTGTTGTTTAAAAGTTGAATTAAAGTGAACAACTCGGAAGTTTGAGAAGCTCTGAAACCTCCCAAAAGAGAACAAAAACAACAAAAAACCCAAATAAGGTAAAAAAGCTAAATGAAAAGTATCTAAACAAAAAGTTCACTGGATTTGTTGGCATGAACTCTTCATCCTGAGCGCGCAAGGGAAGTACCGTTCAGTTAAAAAAGGCGGGTGGAAGTTGTGCACGTGGAAGTCGTGCACGTGGAGTGTTCACTGCGCTCCTTGTCTTGCAATCCGCCCAGGGGGGTTCCAATGTAAAAACCTCCTTCTCACATAAAGCCGTGTTCCTCCATTAAAAGCTTTATCACATGAGCCATGAGCCACATAGACACACAGACTCCTGTTTGATCCAAGTCTGTTTCCTGGGAAATTCCTTTGCCATTGTTTGTCTTCCTGTTGAAGTTAACGTCTATAAATTTTGACCTGCTTTGAGTTTTAGCTACAGTTTGGGCCAGTTGTGTCATTTCCCTGTCATCTGAACCTGATTTTATCTCTGCAGACCTGAAACAACTGATTGCTGCGGGCAAGACAGTCAGACAGGTCTGCAATGACCTTGTGTCATTGTTAATGACGACAAATCCCTACTTTTCCTCAGCGAAGGATTGAACCAGCAACCATCCTTATTTATTTATTTATTTTTACCTGTCCTGTCCAGCATCTCAGCATACAGAACAGCAATCTGCGTGCCATATTTTTGCCAGACAGATTTGCTCTGTCAAGGGAGACATCTCATGTATATAGCTGCCCTTGATAATCTGAATATTTTTATTATTATGATATTTATTTAATTTAATTTATTTATTTTTTCCTTTTATCATTTTGCAATCATAGTCTTGATATGGCCGAGCTGGACCTGGCAGGGAAAGGGGAAAAAAAAAAAAGAGGAAATGAAAGGAGGAAAAAGAGAGACAGAAAAGAAAGGCGTGTCTAAGCTGCTGAAGTTACAGTATTTGCAAAACAATATAAAGTACTGAAAAAATACAACAAGACATTAGTAGGATAGTGACAATATTCAAAAAGACAAAAAAAGAAAAATAAAAGTAAAAAAAAAGTAAATGAATTAATAAAATAACAATTACAATACCAACCGTTATTAAACATACCTACAGAGAGTCATCAGCAACATTTAGTAGGAAGCAGAAAGTAGGAATTAATCCTTATTTATACAGGCTGCTGTAAACTTTGGTCCTTTTGAAAGTCGGGGGTCTCGCCTAGCTTGCAAACTCTGAGACTGTCACGGAAGCGGTGGAGATGTGGTGTGGACCCAAACGCGGAGACGAGGGAACAGGGATGCAGGTACAAGACTGATTTATTTCTAACCCAGGAAACTCAGAACAGAACAACTAACTGAGGTACAAAATGATCCAGCAAACAAGGAGTGAACATGAGTGGTATAAATACACAGGAAAAACCAAACGAGAAACAGGTGAAACAAATGAACTAAATGAACCCAGGTGAACTAAATCAATGAACAGGAAATCTAAGAAGCTAACCAAGAACCACGACAGAAAAAACTACAAAATAAAACAGGAAGCCCACAAACAAAGCACAAAAAAACCCCCCAAATCATGACAGAGACTATCAACAGCATGCGTCTAGAAAACAGATGTTCTGCACACAGAGTCCTGCAGGTCCAGTTTTACAGAGCCGATTCCAATACAATAACCAAAAACAACCTGTTTATGTGTATTTTGTAAATATTTATTACTTTTTTTTACTTATATTTAATGTGATTAATATTGTTTTGTCATCATTTTGTTGTGGAAAACGTAATTACCAAAAAGTCTGGATGAGTTGGAACAATATGAACAAAGTTTATTGAAATGTTCGTTTAGGTAGGTGTGTTGTTGTCGGCTACTTCAGCAGAGCACCTGGCCATAAACGCTCAGCCCCCCTGATCCTCCCAGTCCTCTGCAGTTTGATTTATTCAGATCACTTTAGCCCACCGACCGTCCACTTTTACACTTCACACTTTTAATTTTCATGAGAGCTTTTTTTTTCTTTACTGAATATATTTTTGCAGCATCAGACTGTCCCTCTGACTTTTTTATTTGCAGAACTTGTTGTTCTGGACAATAAAATCTGCAGTGATTCAGTTACTTCAGAAAAGGATGTGTGTGGGATGAAACTGTTAGAGCAGCTCATGTTTTCTAACTTCATCATTTGTGATATCAGGTGAAAATGGCTCCCAAAAGACTCAAGGCTGGAGACAACACACAGGACATCAGGCCTTTCCTTGGCAAGGAAAAAGTAAGTAGTTCTGTTAACAAAGATGTTCTGCAGTTTGTGTTTAAACTTGAGTTTTCTGATGTTTCCGTTGTGCTTCAAGCTCATTAGTTTGTTTTTGCATGCTTTTACCAGGACACTCCGAACAGCACTCCGACAAGAAACGTGACGAACGAGACGCCTTCTCAGGTGAGCTCTTACCTCAGTGGCCACGTTTACATATTTAATTCAGAATAAAGGAGAAATCTGCTTTAAGAAGATGAAAAATGCCCAAGTAAACACCTGATTCTGAATGAAAAGGACAGTTTTCTTTTCCTCACCAGCTGCTGAAAAAGTAGTGTGCTCGTGTCGAGCTGGTACTTCAAAAATACAATCAAAATTACGGTGAAAATTTTTGTTGTTTTCCATGTTATGTATGAAAAGATGAAACAGTATATTTCCGGTAGACATTAGTACGTCACATCCACCCTCTATCCAATCAGAACCATTTCCAGCCTACAGTACAGCCACATAAACATGTTCTCCATGGATACCTGAATTCAGAATTACCAATATAATTTGAAATGATTTCATTCGGAATTTAAAAATGTCATGTAAACGTGTGGTGGATTGGTGGTGGAAGTTGGAGAAATGAGAAATTTAGACCTATAAGGAATGTTCATGTGATTTTACTCATAGTGTTGAGAAATTGGTTAACGTAATCAGCTATACAGCACAACACTGCCTTCTGTTTGCACCATCATAGAACAACATCCGCCTGGAAAACAAATCAAATTACGTACATAAACAACACAAAAAGCCAACTAAATCCTCTACATTATCAATAATGTTGAGCATAACTGGGATCTTCATAGACGTTGAGGCTTCTTGTTTTTGAACTTAAAAAAAAAAACCTTCATAGTACTTTATATACATGAACATTCTGGTACCAGGCCATTGGCAGCTGACCAAGCAGCTGAATTATC
Organism: Telmatherina bonti; assembly: GCF_933228915.1. NCBI lineage: Eukaryota > Metazoa > Chordata > Actinopteri > Atheriniformes > Telmatherinidae > Telmatherina > Telmatherina bonti. Next base: position 34,740,393 of record NC_136616.1, read on the forward strand.
TGCTGTACTCCCAGCTTATCTGCTCATTTCTGCATCCTTTCACCAGGACACTCCAAGCAGCAGCACACCAAGAAGAAAGCTGATGAAGTGGACGCCTTCTCAGGTGAGCTCATTGTAAAGTTATGACTAAACAAAACAGAACTAAAGTTTGTTATGGATTTCGCAAAAAAAAAAAAAAAAAGTTCTTGTTAAGGTGGCATGAACAAACTTACATTTTTTATTTCTTATGGTGCTTTGAAGAACATGATTGGTCGGACATTTGAAGTGGGTGTGGTTACAGAAAAGCACGAGGAAGAAAATTTTCCTTTCTGCTTTTGCGGAAGATTCAGTAAAGTTGAAAAAGTAGTTTTGATAAACGATTGATCAGGATGGTGAGGAAGTATGAAAACATGTCCAATAAATGGCAGATGAAGACACGGACATTGCCCAGCAATGGACGAAGTTTCATCTGAAGTTTAAAATAGTCAAGTCAATAGTATGTTTTACAAAAAAAGATAGTAACACCTCCCCATACTAATCCCTGACCCGCAATTGTGTACATCAGTCACGCAAGCTCATCATTACCAAAGACAATCAGAGGAGTTATGTGCGTTTTATTTTCATGTCGAAGACTGTTGAACCAGTTGAAGAAGCCTCCAAAACAACGTAATATCAGTTTCATCAGCTAAACCAGCTCTTCTTACCTTCAGTGCTTATCTTACTGTCAAACACACATCGGCCGAAGCAGGGAAACACAGATTTTCCTCTCCCCGGCCACATTTGCCAACTATGTGGGGGGGGATCCCAAGGCGTTCCCCGGTCTTCCTGGGGTCTCCTCCCAGAGGGACGTGACCTGAACACCTTACCAGGGAGGTCCAGGAGGCATCTTGACCAGATGCCCAGCCACCTCAACTGGCTCCTCTCGATGTGAAGGATCAGCGGCTCTACTCTGATCTCCTCCTTGATGACCGAGCTTCTCACCCTCTTTCTCTCACGGTTTGTTCAAACCAGACGCGTTTTGAGTGTCAAGAGGATCAGGTTTACATGTAAAATCTATGTGGAGGCGCGTCAAGGAGATGTCAAGCTTTCTCAGAGCACGTTTTCAGCGTTTGCTGTGTCAAAAATTTAAAAAGTTTTATAAGGTTGACGTGCGTTACGCGCGGAACACACTGCAAACGCCAGAGATGTAAAATCTGAACTTTTGACATTTGACGTGGGGTGTCAACCAATCAGAGCAATCAGCCCACAGCTCCTGGAGTAAATGGTGAAATTCACCAAACTCAGAACTCCTACGATTTATCTGGTGAACCCAGACACGGGGCTGAGACGCCCTATGACAGTGTTCCTCATTGCGCGGCTCACTGACTCTTGACTTGCGGCTCGTGAAGCAGCTTCTGGCATTTTGAAAATTCTAAACAAGTCATAATGATCCTCAACGGTGCAGTTCTCTCCCCAAACAAGAGCTGCAGGCTGCTTGCAGAAACTTTGCTGTCGAAATGCAAATGCGACAGGGGCGTCTTTGGCGTTGGAGACAAAAGTGACAGTTTAGTGACCAGCAGTGAGCATTCAGTCTGGTGTGACCAGACCGTAAGGGAGAGCCTGGCCTCCCTGCGGAGGAATCTCATTTCTGCCGTATGCAGCTCATGATCATAGATGTGGGTAGGAACATAGATCGACTGATAGATTGAGAGCTTCGCCTTCTGGCTCAGTTCCTTCTTCAACACGACAGATCGGTGCAGAGTCCGCTTTATTGCTGACACTGCACCAATCCGTCTGTCGATCTCACGCTCCATCCTTCCCTCACTCGTGAACAAGACCCCAAGATATTTAAACTCCTTCACTTGGGGCAGGACCTGACTCCCGACCCAGAGAGGACAGTCCACTATATTCTGACTGAGGACCATGGTCTTAGATCTGCTTCACACTCTGCTTACCCCTCCTGAGTCAACGGATGGTGGACCAGAATTGCCTTGAAGTCATCCGGAAGTTGTTCTCCATGGCCTCGCCAAAATCCTCCCATGCCCAAGTTATTGTTTTGGCGACTGCTAAAGCCACATTCCGCTTAGTCTCTCGATACTTCTCAGTTGCCTCCAGAGTTCAAGGAGGCCCAATAGAACTCCTTTTTCAGTTGACGGCATCCCCCACTGTAGGTGTCCACCAACGAATTCTGGGATTACCACCATGACAAGTACCAACAACCTCAAGGCCACAGCTCCGGCTGGCCGCCTCAACAATAGAGGCACGGAACACAGCCCACTCAGACTCTGTTCCCCGCCTCACCCTGGACATGGTTGTCTGCTGGAGATAGGAGTTGAAGCGCGCTCTGCCAGGGGACTCTGTCAGAAGGTCCCAGCAGACCCTCATAACATGTTTGGGCCTGCCAGACCTGACCAGCTTCCTCCCCCACCACCTGAGCCAACTCTAAACTAATGACTCATTTCTTAGTATGTTTCTTGGGTTTATGTGACAGGACGGGGGGCCTGACATCATTGTTATCGATGAAAAGAGGGCCCTGCAGAAAATGTTTGGGAACCACTGCCCTAAGTCACGTCCAGGGTCACGTAAATGCAAGAAATCTGTTTCCATTACACTTTTACATTATACTTCAATATTGAAATGTCTGAAAAACCATCTCATGAGAGCAAAAAAACTTTTTAGTGATATTTGAGACTTTCTTTTAAAATGTAGGCGTTTCCATTAGCATTTTGTTTTTTATATTTTGGTTTTGCACAATTCTGGTGTATTGGAAATGCAGCTTATGTCTTATTATTACTTTTGTATGTTTTGCAGACTCCTACACGGAGTCCCCTGAAGATGAAGGATGAGAATGTTGGCGATTCTGTGAGTGACACCTACCTTCCACCAAACACTCCACATTCTTGTTTTCAAACAACAAAATATCTCATTTAACTTTCTTTCATTTTCTACAGGGCAAACATTCGCACCAATTCACAGTGAAATTCTGCTCCACTGACAGTAAAGAGTTCACGCTTCACTGTGATCAGCCACGTGCACTGCTGGTGGCAATCAGATCAGATCTGAAAATCTCTGAGAAGATTAAATTGTGTGCAGATGAGAACATCATCCTTCAGATTGGGAGAGAGGATAGAGGGTGTATAGTTGCATCACACTTCCCTTGTTCTTGTGTTAGTGATGATGAGTGTGTGATCCTCTGGTGTAATCAAGAAGCAGTTGAGAAAGTCCAGCCAGGTGAGACCATACTTTCTAAGGACAGATATGTTGTCTTCTACATAGATACAGGAGGGCAGAACACAAAGCAAAATGTTTTTAGAAGCACAGCAGTCAAACGGTTCAAATACCTCTGTGTTTATGGGAAGTTGGGGATGACTGTGGAAGAAACGCTAAATAAAGATGGCCGGTTCAAAGATAAGCTTGGTGAATTCACTCTGACTTATAACAAGAATCCTAACCGTGTCACTTTGTGCACTCAGAAGGTGGACAGCCTCCACCAGAAAGCTTTCAAAATCTGTTTTCCACAGAAGAAAAGAGACAGTGGCGCAATGCCAAAGATGTCCTTCTCAAATGTGGCCAATATGAGAGGCATCAGTGTGAAAATGGGTGTAGACGAACCTGACAGTGGGGATGAGGAACCTGAGGAAATGGTGAAAGGCGAGTTTTCAGAGCTGAGAGAACTAATGGCGATCTTGTTTCCTGGTGGTTCTTATCAGAAAGGAGTGAGTCTAAAGAAGGAGAACTTTGGAAAGATCCAGCAATCTTTCAGTGAAGTTTACCGAGTTGAGAAACTACTGAAAATGGGCAAGTCTGTCTGCAAGATTGTTGTCAAGGATGTTTGTACTGGGACAGGCTTCGTGCTGTTTGACAGCTTAATCCTTAATATCAACTAACTTGCTTAAACAGAGACTCTGGAGGTGGAGGGAGACCTCAGAGGGTGTGAGAAGACTTGGCAGATAGAAAAACAAGTAGTTCATACTAGGTGTTATTAGACAAGCTTTATTTTTGGTAGCATTTCTTTCCCTGCTTTCCTGTTAACAATATATAATATATTTACAAAATATTAGTAAAGTACCAGTTTTATTATGAAAGTTTATTCTAGAACTTACAGAGTTTATGTCAGAGGTATCGATATTTCAATATCGACCTGCTCATCACTACACAAAAAATCCTGGTATTCAAGTGTTATATTGTAGTTTACGTCTAAAAAAAAATCAGTGTAAACAGTCTTTAAGCACATTAAGAATAGGAAAGCAACTTCAGTCATCATAAAGATGTAATGTGCTTTGATTGGTCTGAACTACACTCATGTTGACACTTGAATTTCTTCCTTAGAGGGTGGATCAACTTCAACGCCAGTCTCTCATTTGAATCCTACAGCTCGAGCAGGAGGCATCAAACCATTCTGCTCATCACATTTGACTCTACGGATCATGTCAGTACCTGAAACAGACTTTTCTGGCAGAAAAATGAGGTGAGTCACTAGAAAGTGTACACTTTTTTAAATCTGTCCGTTATGATAGCAGAATGGTTTTCTGGCTGTTGTACTGTGCTGAACGAATTTATTCTGCAAAAATGATCCTATTGAATATGGGTCTTCGTTTGATTCTTACATTTTATTCTTTACTATATTATTTATATCACAAGTATGTTGTAGTTTATTTTAACCAGAACTGCTGGAACAGACTGGAGTGAAAGAGACAGCAGAGAGAAAGGGTGGAAAACAAAAACAAATAAAAAAGTAGAAAACAAGCCACTGCAACAAACGCTCAACAAAGAAACTGTACATTAAGTATTCTAAAGCTTCTCAGATAGAGGTGTCCAACTCGGTCCTACAAGGTCCGCAATCCAGCAGGTTTTCTATGTATCCTTTCTCCAACACAGCTGATTCAAATTATTGATTGTATGTGTAGAGCATGGTAGGTTGTTAGATCAATTTAACTTGATTCAGGTGTATTGAAGTAGAAATACATGGGACACCTGCTGGATTACTGACCTCGTAGGACCGAGTTGGAGACCTCTGTTCTAAGAAAACTCAATGTCATTAGGAGCACATGTGGAAAGTAAACTGTAAAAACTGAATAATGAGCACACCAGCAACATACAGTATAAATGTGTGTAGGTGTGCGTCTGCATATGTGTATGGGGTCAGGGTGAGTTGTTGATCAGGAATAAGGGCAGATCAAGAGGGCAGCAAGTCTCAGAGCCAGTAGCCAACACAAAAACGAAACATTCTACAGTCATTATGCAGACACTTTTATCCAAAGGAACTTGGATGATAAATTAACTAAAAACAATTATCCAAACATGCATGTGTTGTGAGTGGGAGGAAGCTAGATACATGCAAACTCCTCACAGAAAGACCAGTGTTCAAACCTCCCCACATGGGACAACCACACTACCTCCTATAGAAAGGCAAAGGACGTCCCCCCCTCCGGCAGTCTTACTTCCCGATAAACAGCTGTAAACAAGTGCTATATCGTCATTGGAAACCGAGACTGGAGATAATTGTATGCCTCATCTGGCAGTTTCAGCTTCGTGAGTTCTTAGGAATTCTGTGGGCTGGATAGCACCCCAAGGGCATTACCTGCTCTGAAACAGGGTTGGTAAAGGTAAGACGTGTAATGTTATATTGAGACTCAAACAAAATAAAATGGATTTCACATGGGTTATGACATGTCATGAAGGCCACAAATGGCCTAAAGATCTGTTGAAAATGTGGATTTGGACCATTTTTTGGAAACTCAAGAACAAAACTAGAATTTATGACCAAAAACAGGCCTGATTAAATCCACAGATACAAGAACATACACAGTTAGCTCTGTTCTTTTGGCAGTTAATTGAAACATGCAGGTTAAAACCTAGTTTTCTGTTGCTTTTTTGTATGACTGGTTGTAAAGCATGTAGCAAAACAATTACTATGTCTACATGGGAGTTGTAATTGCATTAGGAATTAGGTGTTTACATGGTAAATTTTCATCAGTTTTAAGCGGAATTAACTTTTATTCGGAATTCCATCCATCCATCTTCTGCCGCTTATCCGGGGTCGGGTCGCGGGGGCAGCAGCCTAAGCAGGGAAGCCCAGACTTCCCTCTCCCCAGCCACATTTGCCAACTCTGCGGGGGGGGGATCCCGAGGCGTTCCCAGGCCAGCCGAGAGATATAATCCCTCCAGCGTGTCCTGGGTCTTCCCCGGGGTCTCCTCCCCGAGGGACGTGCCTGGAACACCTCACCAGGGAGGCGTCCAGGAGGCATCCTGACCAGATGCCCGAGCCACCTCAACTGGTTCCTCTCGATGCGAAGGAGCAGCGGCTCTACTCTGAGCCCCTCCCGGATGACCGAGCTCCTCACCCTATCTCTAAGGGAGAGCCCGGCCACCCTGCGGAGGAAACTCATTTCAGCCGCCTGTATACGAGATCTCGTTCTTTCGGTCACGACCCACAGCTCATGACCATAGGTGAGGGTAGGAACGTAGATCGACTGATAAATCGAGAGCTTCGCCTTCTGGCTCAGCTCCTTCTTCACCACGACGGACCGGCGCAGAGCCCGCATTACTGCAGACGCCGCACCGATCCGTCTGTCGATCTCATGCTCCATCCTTCCCTCACTCGTGAACAAGACCCCGAGATATTTAAACTCCTCCACTTAAGGCAGGACCTGACTCCCGACCCGGAGAGGGCAATCCACCCTATTCCGGCTGAGGACCATGGTCTCAGATTTTGAGGTGCTGATTCTCATCCCAGCCGCTTCACACTCGGCCGCGAATCGCTCAAGCGAGAGCTGGAGATCACGACCAGACGAAGCCAACAGGACCACGTCATCCGCAAAAAGCAGGGACCCAATCCTGAGGCCACCAAGTCGGATCCCCTCAACCCCTCGGCTGCGCCTAGAAATTCTGTCCATATAAGTTATGAACAGAATCGGTGATAAAGGGCAGCCTTGGCGGAGTCCAACCCTCACCGGAAACGAATCCGACTTACTACCGGCAATGCGGACCAAGCTCTGACACCTGTCGTACAGGGACCGGACAGCTCGTACAAGGGGGTCCGGTACCCCATACTCCCGGAGTACCCCCCACAGGAGCCCCCGGGGGACACGGTCGAATGCCTTCTCCAGGTCCACAAAGCACATGTAGACTGGTTGGGCAAACTCCCATGCCCCCTCCAGGACCCCAGAGAGTGTATAGAGCTGGTCCACTGTTCCGCGACCAGGACGAAAACCACACTGCTCCTCCTCAATCCGGGATTCGACTATCCGGCAGACCCTCCTCTCCAGGACCCCTGAATAGACCTTACCAGGGAGGCTGAGGAGTGTGATTCCCCTGTAATTGGAACACACCCTCCGGTCCCCCTTCTTAAAAAGGGGAACCACCACCCCAGTCTGCCAATCCAGCGGTACTGCCCCCGATGTCCACGCGATGCTGCAGAGGCGTGTCAGCCAGGACAGCCCCACAGCATCCAGAGCCTTAAGGAACTCCGGGCGGATCTCATCCACCCCCGGGGCCTTGCCGCCAAGGAGCTTTTTGACCACCTCAGCGACTTCAGCCCCAGAGATAGGAGAGTCCACCCCTGAGTCCACCAGCTCTGCTCCCTCATGGGAAGCCGTGTTGGTAGGATTGAGGAGGTCTTCGAAGTATTCCCCCCACCGACCCACAACGTCCCGAGTTGAGGTCAGCAGCTCCCCATCTCCACTGTACACAGTATTGATGGAGCACTGCTTCCCCCCCCTGAGCCGCCGGATGGTGGACCAGAATCTCCTCGAAGCCGTCCGGAAGTCTTTCTCCATGGCCTCGCCGAACTCCTCCCATGCCCGAGTTTTTGCCTCGGCAACGGCCGAAGCTGCATGCCGCTTAGCCCGTCGGTACCCATCAGCTGCCTCCAGAGTCCCACAGGCCAAAAAGGCCCGATAGGACTCCTTCTTCAGCTTGACAGCATCCCTCACTGCTGGTGTCCACCAACGAGTCCTGGGATTACCGCCACGACAGGCACCAACGACCTTGCAGCCACAGCTCCGGCTGGCCGCCTCAGCAATAGAGGCACGGAACACAGCCCATTCAGACTCAATGTCCCCCGCCTCACCCGGGACATGTTCGAAGCTCTGCTGAAGGTGGGAGTTGAAGCTCGCTCTGACAGGGGACTCAGCCAGACGTTCCCAGCAGACCCTCACAACACGTTTGGGCCTGCCAGCTCTGACCGGCTTCCTCCCCCACCATCTGAGCCAACTCACCACCAGGTGGTGATCAGTTGACAGCTCCGCCCCCCTCTTCACCCGAGTGTCCAAGGCATGTGGCCGCAGGTCCGACGATACGACTACAAAGTCGATCATTGAACTGCGGCCCAGGGAATCCTGATGCCAGGTGTACATATGGACACTCTTATGCTGGAACATGGTGTTCGTTATAGACAATCCATGACGAGCACAGAAGTCCAACAACAAAACACCATTTGGGTTCAGAGGGGGGGGACCATGCCTCCCAATCACTCCCCTCCAGGTCTCACTGTCATTGCCCACGTGAGCATTGAAGTCCCCCAGCAGAATAATGGAGTCCCCAGAAGGAGCACCCTCCAGCACTCCCTCCAAGGACCCCAGAAAGGGTGGGTACTCTGAACTGCTGTTCGGCGCATAAGCACAGACAACAGTCAGGACCCGTCCCCCCACCCGGAGGCGGAGGGAAACTACCCTTTCATCCACCGGGGTAAACCCCAACGTGCAGGCACCAAGCTGGGGGCTGATGAGAATGCCCACACCTGCTCGGCGCCTCTCACCATGAGCAACTCCAGAGTGGAAGAAGGTCCAGCCCCTCTCGAGGGTACTGGTTCCAGAGCCCAAGCCATGCGTCGAGGTGAGTCCAACTATATCTAGTCGGAACCGCTCAACCTCTCGCACAAGCTCAGGCTCCTTCCCCACCAGAGAGGTGACGTTCCACATCCCTAGAGCCAGCTTCTGCAGCCGGGGATCGGACCGCCAGGGTCCCCGCCCCTTGCTGCCGCCCAGCTCACATTGCACCCGACCCCTACGGCTCCTCCCGCAGATGGTGAGCCCACGGGAGGTGGGGCCCATGTAACCCTTTCGGGCTGAGCCCGACCGGGCCCCATGGGCGAAGGCCCGGCCACCAGACGCTCGCTCTCGTACCCCACCTCCAGGCCTGGCTCCAGAGGGGGGTCCCGGTAACCCGCGTCTGGGCAAGGGAACATTTATGCCCAGGTTTGTCGTCGTCATAGGGGTCAATGAGTCGTGCTTGGTCTGGTCCCTCCCCTAGACACCTGTTTGCCATGGGTGACCCTACCAGGGGCATAAAGCCCCCGACAACATAGCTGCTAGGATCTTCGGGACGCACAAACCCCTCCACCACGATAAGGTGACGGCTCAGGGAGAGGAATTAAATATTCGGAATTAAAGAATTAAAACGCCCATGTAAACGTAGTGCTTGTAATTACTCCAAGTGGTGTGGACACATGCAATCTCATTGATTTGAATAGAGTATTAAACCTGTGCTTTTCAGTCTCTATGGGCAAATTAACATCAGCCTTTTTGATTCGAATCTGAGTCAGTTTGCTTGGAAAGTCCACTTTGTTTGGGGAAATGTGAACGTAACAAGCTAATTCTAATTCTGACCAAAGAAGCGGACTTAATCCACTTACAAACGCAGGTCTCAGCCTGTTTCAAGTGGACCAAACACAGGAAGCAGACTACAAAGAGTCACTTCCTGCATTTGGCGTAGCATTGCATTGTGGGTAAATGCATAGCGATGGCGTTAAGGGTCCTCTGCCTCGTCTGGTGTTCATACTGCGTCCTTGTTGCAGTGTATTTCTGCAGGATACTTGCATAAGACAAAATAAATAAATAAATAAATATTTTGGTTTTGCACAATTCTGGTGTATTGGAAATGCAGCTTATGTCTTATTATTACTTTTGTATGTTTTGCAGACTCCTACACGGAGTCCCCTGAAGATGAAGGATGAGAATGTTGGCGATTCTGTGAGTGACACCTACCTTCCACCAAACACTCCACATTCTTGTTTTCAAACAACAAAATATCTCATTTAACTTTCTTTCATTTTCTACAGGGCAAACATTCGCACCAATTCACAGTGAAATTCTGCTCCACTGACAGTAAAGAGTTCACGCTTCACTGTGATCAGCCACGTGCACTGCTGGTGGCAATCAGATCAGATCTGAAAATCTCTGAGAAGATTAAATTGTGTGCAGATGAGAACATCATCCTTCAGATTGGGAGAGAGGATAGAGGGTGTATAGTTGCATCACACTTCCCTTGTTCTTGTGTTAGTGATGATGAGTGTGTGATCCTCTGGTGTAATCAAGAAGCAGTTGAGAAAGTCCAGCCAGGTGAGACCATACTTTCTAAGGACAGATATGTTGTCTTCTACATAGATACAGGAGGGCAGAACACAAAGCAAAATGTTTTTAGAAGCACAGCAGTCAAACGGTTCAAATACCTCTGTGTTTATGGGAAGTTGGGGATGACTGTGGAAGAAACGCTAAATAAAGATGGCCGGTTCAAAGATAAGCTTGGTGAATTCACTCTGACTTATAACAAGAATCCTAACCGTGTCACTTTGTGCACTCAGAAGGTGGACAGCCTCCACCAGAAAGCTTTCAAAATCTGTTTTCCACAGAAGAAAAGAGACAGTGGCGCAATGCCAAAGATGTCCTTCTCAAATGTGGCCAATATGAGAGGCATCAGTGTGAAAATGGGTGTAGACGAACCTGACAGTGGGGATGAGGAACCTGAGGAAATGGTGAAAGGCGAGTTTTCAGAGCTGAGAGAACTAATGGCGATCTTGTTTCCTGGTGGTTCTTATCAGAAAGGAGTGAGTCTAAAGAAGGAGAACTTTGGAAAGATCCAGCAATCTTTCAGTGAAGTTTACCGAGTTGAGAAACTACTGAAAATGGGCAAGTCTGTCTGCAAGATTGTTGTCAAGGATGTTTGTACTGGGACAGGCTTCGTGCTGTTTGACAGCTTAATCCTTAATATCAACTAACTTGCTTAAACAGAGACTCTGGAGGTGGAGGGAGACCTCAGAGGGTGTGAGAAGACTTGGCAGATAGAAAAACAAGTAGTTCATACTAGGTGTTATTAGACAAGCTTTATTTTTGGTAGCATTTCTTTCCCTGCTTTCCTGTTAACAATATATAATATATTTACAAAATATTAGTAAAGTACCAGTTTTATTATGAAAGTTTATTCTAGAACTTACAGAGTTTATGTCAGAGGTATCGATATTTCAATATCGACCTGCTCATCACTACACAAAAAATCCTGGTATTCAAGTGTTATATTGTAGTTTACGTCTAAAAAAAAATCAGTGTAAACAGTCTTTAAGCACATTAGGAATAGGAAAGCAACTTCAGTCATCATAAAGATGTAATGTGCTTTGATTGGTCTGAACTACACTCATGTTGACACTTGAATTTCTTCCTTAGAGGGTGGATCAACTTCAACGCCAGTCTCTCATTTGAATCCTACAGCTCGAGCAGGAGGCATCAAACCATTCTGCTCATCACATTTGACTCTACGGATCATGTCAGTACCTGAAACAGACTTTTCTGGCAGAAAAATGAGGTGAGTCACTAGAAAGTGTACACTTTTTTTAAATCTGTCCGTTATGATAGCAGAATGGTTTTCTGGCTGTTGTACTGTGCTGAACGAATTTATTCTGCAAAAATGATCCTATTGAATATGGGTCTTCGTTTGATTCTTACATTTTATTCTTTACTATATTATTTATATCACAAGTATGTTGTAGTTTATTTTAACCAGAACTGCTGGAACAGACTGGAGTGAAAGAGACAGCAGAGAGAAAGGGTGGAAAACAAAAACAAATAAAAAAGTAGAAAACAAGCCACTGCAACAAACGCTCAACAAAGAAACTGTACATTAAGTATTCTAAAGCTTCTCAGATAGAGGTGTCCAACTCGGTCCTACAAGGTCCGCAATCCAGCAGGTTTTCTATGTATCCTTTCTCCAACACAGCTGATTCAAATTATTGATTGTATGTGTAGAGCATGGTAGGTTGTTAGATCAATTTAACTTGATTCAGGTGTATTGAAGTAGAAATACATGGGACACCTGCTGGATTACTGACCTCGTAGGACCGAGTTGGAGACCTCTGTTCTAAGAAAACTCAATGTCATTAGGAGCACATGTGGAAAGTAAACTGTAAAAACTGAATAATGAGCACACCAGCAACATACAGTATAAATGTGTGTGGGTGTGTGTCTGCATATGTGTATGGGGTCAGGGTGAGTTGTTGATCAGGAATCAGGGCAGATCAAGAGGGCAGCAAGTCTCAGAGCCAGTAGCCAACACAAAAACGAAACATTCTACAGAACAGAATGAGAATGCCCACACCTGCTCGGCGCCTCTCACCATGAGCAACTCCAGAGTGGAAGAAGGTCCAGCCCCTCTCGAGGGTACTGGTTCCAGAGCCCAAGCCATGCGTCGAGGTGAGTCCAACTATATCTAGTCGGAACCGCTCAACCTCTCGCACAAGCTCAGGCTCCTTCCCCACCAGAGAGGTGACGTTCCACATCCCTAGAGCCAGCTTCTGCAGCCGGGGATCGGACCGCCAGGGTCCCCGCCCCTTGCTGCCGCCCAGCTCACATTGCACCCGACCCCTACGGCTCCTCCCGCAGATGGTGAGCCCACGGGAGGTGGGCCCATGTAACCCTTTCGGGCTGAGCCCGACCGGGCCCCATGGGCGAAGGCCCGGCCACCAGACGCTCGCTCTCGTACCCCACCTCCAGGCCTGGCTCCAGAGGGGGGTCCCGGTAACCCGCGTCTGGGCAAGGGAACATTTATGCCCAGGTTTGTCGTCGTCATAGGGGTCAATGAGTCGTGCTTGGTCTGGTCCCTCCCCTAGACACCTGTTTGCCATGGGTGACCCTACCAGGGGCATAAAGCCCCCGACAACATAGCTGCTAGGATCTTCGGGACGCACAAACCCCTCCACCACGATAAGGTGACGGCTCAGGGAGAGGAATTAAATATTCGGAATTAAAGAATTAAAACGCCCATGTAAACGTAGTGCTTGTAATTACTCCAAGTGGTGTGGACACATGCAATCTCATTGATTTGAATAGAGTATTAAACCTGTGCTTTTCAGTCTCTATGGGCAAATTAACATCAGCCTTTTTGATTCGAATCTGAGTCCGTTTGCTTGGAAAGTCCACTTTGTTTGGGGAAATGTGAACGTAACAAGCTAATTCTAATTCTGACCAAAGAAGCGGACTTAATCCACTTACAAACGCAGGTCTCAGCCTGTTTCAAGTGGACCAAACACAGGAAGCAGACTACAAAGAGTCACTTCCTGCATTTGGCGTAGCATTGCATTGTGGGTAAATGCATAGCGATGGCGTTAAGGGTCCTCTGCCTCGTCTGGTGTTCATACTGCGTCCTTGTTGCAATGGATTTCTGCAGGATACTTGCATAAGACAAAATAAAACCCCAAAACAGCCATAGTTTCGTCTCCATGTTTAGATCGCAAGTGGAGGATACTGAGTTTTCTTCTTCACGTGGGTCTTAATCTCTCTTTTGCTAAATACTAGTGCAGCGCCACCTTTGGTGGGAATGGGAATATATTATTGTAAAGGTTTGGTGTGTTTGACCAAAGTGCAGCATGAACGCGATCTTGATCTGAATGGATACACCCCCTACAACTGAGCTGAGTCCCCAATTGGACCGAGTCTAGAGGACTGTTCTGATTTGAATGCACCCTATGACACACCTAACAACAGGGTGTGTAGGGTCCATTTACATTCAGTTAAATACATTTAAATGCTTTAGTCCAGTACTTTGTGTCTGTGTTTGTATTCACTATCAACAAAAGAAATGTAAAGCTGGACTTTAGAGGCTGAACTAAAGAAAACGGTCACCTAGTCCTCTGTACACAACTTATTTAGCAACAACTTTCCTCAAATCACTTTCATGAACACAACTGGCTCACCTGAAGAAGCTCTAGACCAGGGACTGCTACTCATCAGGTCTATCATGGTGGACAACACAAAGTCTGCTAAACGATCTTTCATAAAATAAAATGACAAACATACAAATATTAACATCCAGATTTAACTACCAAGCTACTCACAGCTGACTTCACATGTTTTATACAATTGGAAAAACTAAGATTACTGACAAGTGAGTTATTCCAGGCTGCAATCTCAAGCATAGTAAACACTGAATCCATACTATACTCCAGTAGCATTTGATGCTGCAGCAATAAACACTCCTGTTACACCAGCAAGAGACCAGTTAAATTAATCCAGTAAAATTTCTTTGTTAGTCCACAAAAAAGATGAATTGATTTTACAGGGTAAACAGGCGAGGAGAAATTTAGCAATGAGAGCAGACAGACTGATCCTAACATCATCAGATCTACTTCTTACTCAGCTGCAGATTCAACCATTTAAATAAACAAAAACACTGCGTTAAAACTAAATAAAGCAACAATAGCACGAGCTGCTCAGAGAGTGGAAGTAATCACTTACTAAAAGACCGCTAGCATTAGCTATTAACCTCAACAATGGCAATTAGCACTAGCCCTTTCACACAAATAACATCCAAATCTAAACACAACTCCTGTCACAATAAACAACAAGAGACCGCTTAAATGAATCCATTAAAAATTCTTTATTGGTCCACAAAAAAGATGGTGACTAAAATTTAAGCCCACAAGTGAAGGACATGCCCTGCGGTATGTGTGGGAGCTTCAATATACACTAGATGAACGTGATAACTAATTAGATAAACTTGGCATATGTAATTGCGAGGCAGCAGAGGACTGGAGCACTATGGGTAGTTCTCATACACTAGGTAGGACGTCTCACAGTAAGTGCACTTACTGTGTGCAGTGTGCAGGCTACGTAGACAACAAAGTGTTCTACATAGTGTTTTGCACACTTCGAAGTATGCAGACCCTGAATTGGGACACATCTTTAGAATGGCCCCTCATCTGTTTGCCATGGGTGACCCTACCAGGGGCATAAAGCCCCCAACAACATAGCTACTAGGATCTTCAGGACACACAAACCCCTCCACCACAATAAGATGACGGCTCAGAGAAGGACATTTTAGGTTTTAAAGAGAATAAACCAGCAATGAATTTTGCCAGGCGAACATGTTTATGTGTCAATTCTTCACTCCGTTTTAGTAGGGAAGTGTGGTGTCAAAATGATACAAAACAGGGAAGCTTTCCACTTTCAGGATAAATGTCTCATTGTCCATTGTTTGCAGAATCAAGTGATAACCTCTCTCATCTGATAGCTTGGTACTAGTGGTCCTGGTATTGAGGAAATATTTATGTTTCAGTGTAAAATGTGATCCATAGTCTGACATGAAGTCTTTCTTGTACAATCAACTGAATCCCCATTGCTTTTTATTGACTGCCTTGCGGGGATGGGGTAGGTAAATTAGGTTTTCGTTGACATAAGAGGTTTCTTTTTAAGACTCTTCACCTCTGGTGCTCCTGACAGTTGTCGACTTTGTCTTTGACCCTGTAGGGCCATGAGATGTTTTTTGTTGTGGTCCTGTACAGGTGTGGTTGTCTGGGATCTGTGATTGGATTGCATTGTTTTCTATGTGGTGTATCTTTGCCTCCTCTTTGTTTTTTGTGTATTTTCCTTTTCCTTTCTGTTCTATTTCCATTCTTTTTCTATCCTCTCTGGTCAGGTCCAGTAGTACTATGTAAATTCTGGAACAAACGTTTATTCAAAATGAAAAAAACAATGAAATGAGAATTTGAAATAGCATTATATCTTGAAAATTTCTTCTTGACAAAGCAAAGTTGCTCAACACAACACAGCAGCCAGCCAACAATCTCCTTACTTTAATACTGGACAGGACAATTTAACAACAAGAAAGGGAAAAAAAAATCTAAATGAATTGATTTGCTCTTTCCAGATGGCTGTGACTGGCAACAAGCAAATAAAGATGGAGGAAGTGGCGAGAGACTGCAACGAAGTGGTCAGTATAATCTGAAACATGAAAGTGAATTTTATCACACAAAGTGGTCAGGTAACATAATGCCTTCTGATTTCCTACAGGTTGGACATTCACATAACTTCACCGTGAAGTTTGGTTCAGCTGGTTCAGAGTACAGCATTGAATGTTATAGACCAAGCACTGTTCTGAATGTAATAAAATCCCATTTATTGAGCGAATTTGATGAATTTAAGAAAAAAAATGAACATAGAGATAGGGATATCATCATTCAGCTGGGAAAAGAAGACAAGAAGTACATAGTTCCAACACACTTCCCCTGTACCTGTGTTGAGGATGGGGAGTTTTTGATCGTAACACAAGAATCAGAAAAGATTGAAGAAGTTTGGGAGCAACATGACAAGGAGGTACTTTCAAGGGAAAGTTATGTTTTCTTCTACATTGACAAAGAAGGAGGACAACACACAAAAACAAAGGAAGTCTTTAGAAGCAAAGCAGTCAAGCAGTTTAAATTTCTCTGTGTTTATGGAGAGAAGGAGATGACAGTGGAGGAGGCTCTTAGGAATGATGGTCGGTTCATAGACGACCTTGGAGACTTCAGTCTGACTAACAATGAAAATCCAGGTGAAATCACAAAGTCCACAAAGAGGATCAAAAGTCTTCATCTGAAAGAATTTAAAATATGTCTTCCAAGGCAGAAAAAGGGAAACACAAAGGCCAAAAATCAGCAGCAGCGACCTGATGAGCAAATGTATAAGAAAAATATGTGTGCATCAAAAGATACACAAGACACAGGTGGAACAATATCAGTCCATGACATAGCACATGAGAGGGGAGTCAGTGTGAAGCATTCACACCCCAGCGACACTGGTCCAATAAGGGACACTCGTCTGAGCAGTGACACTTGTCCTATTGGTGACACTCGTCCGATCAGTAGCACTCATCCAATCAGCGACACTCGTCCAATCAGCAACGCTCGTCCAATCAGCGACAACAGTCAGGTTGGAATTTTGCGTCAGCAGTTTCCAGAGCTGAGAAAAGTGATGAAGAGTCGATTTCCTGGTGAGTCTTTTCAGAAAGAAGTGACTCTGAGGAAGGAGAACTTTGGAAAGATCCAGCAATCTTTTAGTGAAGTTCACAGAGTAAAAATGCTGCTTGACATGGGCAAGTCGGTCTGCAAGATCGTTGTCAGAAATGTTTGTACTGGGACAGGCTTCGTGCTGTTTGACAGCTTAATCCTGACCAATGCTCATTTACTGAAAGACTGTGTAGAAGGGAAAAGTCTGCAGGAGGGTGTGGAGGTGTTTGTCCTCTTTAACTACGAGGAACGACCACCAAATGAAAAGTACTTCTACTTTTCTGCCGAGAAAACATTAGCTGACATTGACTTTGAGCTGGATTACGCCGTTCTGGAGCTCAAACCTGACGGCCAGCGACCCAACCAACAAGCAAACATAAAGAGCACAAAGATACCACCAGGACTCCTGGTGAAAATTGGTCCACTGCCTAAATGCGACAGTAAGGCCAATGAGACAGGTGAGGCCTGTCTCATTGGTCACCCACGAGGAGACGTGAAAAAAATAGATCTCACATGGATCATTGAGGCAGAAAAGAGGGAGCAGTCAGTTAGAGATAACTTGGCTCCATACGAACGTTCGCTCTTCACCCTCCAGTCTGTCACTCAAACAATCACCAAACAAGGCATACAGGACATCATGAAGGGTGGGAGGAAAGCAGATGAGGTGGTTACCTACAACACTTTCATGTATCACGGGTCTTCTGGCTCGCCGGTGTTTGATGCTCGTGGTCAAGTTTTTGCGTTGCACACAGCAGGATTCTGTTATGGGTTTCAAGGGCATGAAGAGAGTGTGATTGAGTTCGCTCAGCCTCTGCTCACTATTTTCAAAAAGTTTGTAGGTAATTTGAAGGCAAGTGATAACAAGAAGCTGCTGGAAAGAGTTGAGCAGGTGGTGGCAAAGAAAAATATGTACATTAAAAAGATCCTCCATCCTGAGCCAGCAGATGTTGAGGAGCCCATGGAGTTCAGTTAGGCTCTCAGATCAGAAGCTCCTCCGTCTAGCAGCAAAACACATCCAACTATAGAAATCAGTTAAACGTTCATTGTTATGAAAGGACTTGATAATCATGTGTGAACTTGACTAATAACCTGTTAATGTTTCACAAAAACATCTCCTCCTGAAGTGCATAGTCTATGAATGAACACATGGAGGATGACTTTTTTCAAAAGAAGGAAACAAAAAGGTTGTTTCTCTCTCTCTGCTCAAATATTAAAAAAGATTGTGATTTTCAGATTGTTGCTCGTGAACTTTAGACCAAAGATCCATAAACACTGTAGAGACGCAGGTTCATTCATGCAACACAAATTAGCAACATTGACGAGAAATTTTACCACCTTGGTATCTCCCATCCCTCTCTTATCCATGACAATACATTTGTTCCACACAAACCATGCATGAAAGATGGACGGAGCCTCCGGCAGAAGGCCTATGCGGAAGTGCATAAAACTGCAGTTCCCCCTTCATCCACTAGAGGCTACAAAACAGAGCAAATCCCCATAGACTCCCATGTTAAAAAGACCAACTTCACAGCAGAAATAAACATGTTTACAGCAGAAATAAACATGTTCACAGCCTCGTGCAAAATACCATTTTAAGTTTAATAGGTCAGGTTTACCTTCATAAAAACTGTGGGAGGAGTGAATTTTTTTTTAACTCCATGGTTCAGGAGTACTTTCATATCAAAATTTGGCATGTTTAGGTGCATGTCCTTTTTAATTAACAGGTATCTGATATCCTGCTTCAAGAAGGATGAATGTAAAACAACCACGGTTTTTAGCCAGTTAACAACGTCACTTAGTTTTAGCCCTGTTACCTCTGTGAACTGGTTAGCTCCTGTTATCTCCGGGTTCACCCGGTTAGCTCTTAGCTACAAGCACATGGGAGATTGCTAGATATCAATCATCCACGACACGCTACCAGCCTCCCTCTCAGCTTCACCTCTTTGCCCATGTTTGTGTGGAGACAGAGAACGCGTGACACTGCCAAGATGGCGATGGTAAGAACCGCCCACCGGGCTTCAATTCAGCTCTTCAGAAACCTGCGGGTGCTGCCAGAGGCTTCTTCCATCTTTTCCGTCTTTGGTTTCACAATGTGGTTCACATGTGTCTACACAAGTGCAATGTGTGGTTTTTGGAATGTCCAAATCCTGTGGTTGAATTGTGATTCACATGTTAAATCACGTGGTTCACTGAAGAATTACATAGGTCAAACACACAAGTTATTCACATGGGTTTTCATGTTCTTGATGTGATTCACATGAAAATCAAGTCAAAATGTTCCACAAACACACGTTTGCACATGTCCTTCACATGTGGTGTTTCTGCAAGGATTATTTCCTGGACTACCACAAAACACACCTTTTAGATATTTTATGCAATTAGTGAATAAAGTTACAATTTTAAAGTTTTTGCAATTAAAGTAAAAGTTAGGATTTTTTTTTAGTGTTTTGCATCTTTATAGGTGATGGTTTGTACTGTTGATTTAGAAAATCCTATTTTATTCCTTTAAATGAATGCAAACTTCTGTAAATTATGTGCTCCATTGCTGTAAAAACAGCTGTATGTTTTGTATCTGCTGTGAATTTATTTGTAAAACTTTACAGAAAACTGGGTTCATAGGTTGAGGTTTAAAATGTTTATTCAGAAAAAATGCAAATAATTTTCATCATTATTTTATGGAAATGTGTAACTATAGTTGAGGTGGAAGTAGCTTTCTTCAAACCACAAGATTATGGGATCGATTCCAGACTTCCCCTGAATATATGCCTTAGTGTCCTTGGGCAAAACACTGAGTCCTCTGATGTGCCTATTGGGGTGTGTGGATGGGTGACTGTGACATGTAATATCAAGTGCTTTGAATATAGTCAACAGGACAGGAACAGCACTATATAAGTACAGTCTATTTACATGTATGTTTTGATTTTGGAATTGGTATTTATGTTGGGAAGTACATGATGTCTTGGTATACTGTTTTTATTCTCAATAAAATTGAGTTAATCTGCAAAAGTGAATTTGTCATTATTGAAAAGTTTTCATTAATTGAAGTTAGTTGAATGTGAATCACTTTACACAAGTTAATATCAGAAATTTAGCTCCTGGTTGTTATTTGTACTAAGTGTATGTGATTTTTATTTTCATTTATTCTCTGAAAATGTGCTGAACTAACAACTAAATGATGTGTATATTTTGATTTCATCCTACGTATATTTGATGAAACTTCCCTTGTTTAAATTGAGTTCAGCAAATCAGGCATTTTTTGAGTCTTTTCTTTTTTTTATGGTGATGGTTTCTACTGTTGATTTAGAAACCAACCGTACTTCCTTCTGGACCATACAACAGAATGGTGCATAATACTGTTTAAAAACAAGTCTAAACTAATATCTGAGGCCAATGTTGACTTTTCTCCTTGTGAGCATGAGCGGCTAAAAACAAATTTATGAACAACTTCATGAAGATGTTCTTAGGATTCCAGAGAGACCAGAGTGGTCATCCATGAAGCAGGACTGTTGGAGCTAGAGGGGTTGTCCAGTATTTGACTCTGTCATCCACTGATGTCTGTAGACAGGTGTTGAGGATCTGTTTTAGATTTACCAAGTAAACCAAAGTTCAGGGCACCACCTGACAAGCCAGGAACAAATATACTGAACAATGTCTCAGTCTCAAGAGTCAGCAGTGAAGGCTGAGATCAAGCACTGGCTTTGTCACCGGCAATCTGACACAGACTAATGCAAAATAAGCCCAGACAACTTCGGTTTAAGATACACCAGAATTCATTAAACAGATTTTCATCAACAGGTTAACGTTAATCGGTTCAATCAATGTGATGCACTCAAATTTCCTATGCTAAAATATTGTCAGTCTAACTAAAAAACTATATGAATAAAATGGTTAAGACAATGAGACATTAAATAAAGGTTGGGGATATGGATGTGTGTGTGTGTGTGTGCGTGTGTGTAGGGGAAAGAATGGAAAGAAGAGAGGGGCGAAAGTAGGAATCACTTTGGCAACAAGTTTTGAGTATGAGGCTAGCTGTACGTTACAAATTAGCTTAGCGACAAACGGTGCTGGCTGCAGAGTACAGGCTAGGTTAGCAGAGAATGGGGTCGGCTGCAAGTTACTGCAAAGTACTTTTATTGAGGTTGCAGTATCTTAGCACACCTAGCCTACAGTGATTAGCGGATGGTTAGTCATTTAAGGGTGTTAGATCTGAGGCTGATGCTAGCACTAGCTTAGCAAGCTATGAGATAACCTAAAGGGCTAGATGATGGGCAATTTGGAAGGAGAGAATTGAGCATGAACTTAAGCTAGCATTATCTATTTAATGCTAACGTTGGCTTAGTTGATGCTAACGCTAATTTGGTAGATTACCAAAATGGTGGACATTCAACAGGAATGAGGAAGCTCAAACTTCAGCTAGCATCAGCTGTTCAATGCTAATGTTAGCCTAGACAATGCTAATGCTAATTTAGCAGATTGCAAAATGGCTAAAAGAGGAAGCTCAAGCTTCCTCTTTTAGCCATTTGATGCTAATGTTAGCTTAGCCTATGCTAGTGCTATTTTAGCAGATTACCAAAATGGCTGACAGGAAGGAGGACAAAATGGCAAATAGCCATGTGATCTTAAGATCTGGGTAAGTTTGAGGGAGACAAAGGAAAAGAGAGACAGAAGAGAAGAGAGCAGTAAGAAATGACTTATATTGGCAGTTCTGTGGTCCTTACTCAGGTGCAAGCGTGAGATCACCTCCCATGGTTGTGGCTGGAATTTCGATAGGTAATACAAATGACTAAACAGTTGGTTTAAAAAAGGTTTGCAAAACAATGAGCTTAATATTCACTCCAGAAATTAGATAAATGGAGATAAACTCAGAACCAATATATAAATAACCAAACCAGCAGCAGCAACACAAACAAACTAAAGGGAGGTAGCGGCGTCCCGCTTTCATTAGCTAGACCATTAGCTAGTATGGTCCCTAAACAACAGTCAAAGAAACAAAATTAATCTCTTAAACTATCTCTGCCCAGACACAGGCACTGCTTTTGGTAACGGCGAGGAGTCCTCTCTTCCTCTCTTCGTAGTTCTGGTCTGGAGGCCCTTGCAGACTGGGTCCTGCAGCCAGACTGGGTCTGCAAAAATGATCCCTCTGGCTGAATCAGTTGATGATTTCAGGTACCAAAAAGGGTTGGATACACAAACAGCGAACCCTTGTAAAGAATTACTAGATACAACAGCATGCTTCGGAATAATTGACGAGTGCATGTGGGGTGATGTTATCAGTTGACCAATCAGATGCAGCTCGGAGCAGGGGAAGGCGGGGCTTAGGGTGAAGTTTTTTTTTCTGGCAGAATTAGATGTGAGAGGATCAATATGAATGAATATAAGGGTTTGTTAAAAAAAATGCTTGATTATTTCTTGCACATTAAAATAAAATGGCCTGAAATATGCAAAATAGAGCCACTTTAAAGGTGTCGTGGTTTAAAACATCAGACTGAATAATTAATGGAAACTAAAACAGATGAAGCCCTTTTCTGGAATGTGACTGTGTAGTTTTACCTGAAGGAGCATCAGGTCTAAATTCAAGTTAAACCAGAAGTGTCATCACTTGAGTGTTTCATAAGTAACATCATTATTGTCGGATCTGTGTGAGCTGCCTTATGAAGAAACTGCTGCAGGTTTCTGTTGTAGCGTCCCTAATTAACAAGATGGTCTCTCCAACTGATGGTTCACAACTTTTACTGAACAGCCATGTATGTAAACACACCGTAAGAGCTACAAAAGTAAACAAAATACAATTAGCACCATTATTTGTATGTTTTTACCTTATTTCTTACAAGTTATGAATTCTCTTTCCTTGAGTTCACTTTAACAATGTCTATTCTGAGTGCTATTAAAATGTATATTTATTAAACATTTAAAAGTTGTTTATCACAAAATTTCCCACATGTTGCAACTGTACATAAATTTACAGTACGTAAACATCAGATTTAG
This sequence comes from Telmatherina bonti, assembly GCF_933228915.1. Lineage (NCBI taxonomy): Eukaryota > Metazoa > Chordata > Actinopteri > Atheriniformes > Telmatherinidae > Telmatherina > Telmatherina bonti. Next base: position 34,763,365 of record NC_136616.1, read on the forward strand.
TTAAACTGCACATTGCTGACTGAGGATGGTCTTTATCAAAGAGCCTGACCACCAAAAACCGTTAAACTTTACACTTTACACAGAACATGGTCAACTTTGGTCCAATGTAACAACATGACATTTACATAACAAAACATGAATACTGACCTCATCAACCAGGTGCTAAGAGACCGTAAGTAGCTTTTCTTTATGCATTAGTTTTAATATTAAATGTGTTTTAATGATAAGAAGGTAATCATTTTGAACGTCTATATGCCATATGAGAGCATACAAAATGAGGATGAGTACCTAAGCAGACTGGCATTTATTATGTCTTTTATTCAGGATAGTTTACTTGTATCTCTGTTGTTGGTGACATGGATGCTGATGTAACTGATACCAACTCCATATTTGGGGATCATTTAATTCAGGTTTTGCCTCGATGGTGGATGGATTTTATCTTGTAAGGTACTGTTGCCAAATGAAAGTTACACTTATATTGGTGGAGCCTGGAGCAGTACTTCCTGGCTAGACCACTGCATTTGTACAGCAGATGACTCCATTGATATGGTGAAAATGTCACATTCAGCCCTGCTTCCTCCTGCATTGCTGCTTGCCACTTCCCCTAATCAGTTGACTGCCCTCACCTGCCACTGCCACCTGTTCATCATCCCCATCAGTTCAGCCTGTGTATATATGCAGCTTCCACCCTCACTCACTGCCAGATTGTCTTCATGCCTGACCTTCCAGCACTAAATCCAGAACTTCCTGCCTGTTGCCGACCTGGTCTGCCCCCGACTACTGCCTTCTGCTTTGCCCTTGAAATCCGCGACTCTCAGTCTTCTGAATACCTGTCCCGGTGGACCAACACTTGTGAGTCAGTGACTTCCTTCTCTTATGCCAGTATTGTCCTGGAGGATCTCACTCTGTCTGGCATGCTGGAGGCCTGCGTTCACCTCCAACGGGAAACATGTCAGTCTGTAAAACTGCCCGGATTTCTTGTGCTGTTTTCAGGAACTGTTTACACAGAGTCTTGGATGCTGCTTTTGGGTCCATTCCCTGCCCTTATAGAAAACTGATTATGATCTGGCGACTACAGACCCTATCCATCTTGTCATGCTGGTGAACACAGACAATCTACCAGTGGTATTACTGGTGGACAATGGTGCTGACTGAGGGAAAATAGACTGGTTAAAACTGACTAACAGATCTTAATAAAGATGTTCATCAATCTGATGCATTGCTGAGTAGCCTAATATTAAGGTTCTGAAAAATACCCTCTTGTGTCAGGACATGAACTGTAAGAATTTACAACATTATGAGAATTATGTTTCCTATATAAAACTATTGTTGGGTGTCTCGGTGTTTCAAGTAGATCTCTATATAAACAAGAGGGGAAAAAGGTGCTATGCTAAGCTGGGTTGGAAGGATCATGTAGAAGAGCTCCATGCAGAGGCCCAAAGTGCTTTCAAAAGCTGAAACAGGAAAAAACAAGCCAGGTTCCTTGTTTGAAAATTAAAACTGCTTTTGCCCAATATATGCACTTTGTGATATTAAAAGAAATAAATACAATGAGGTCAGACTCACTGGCAAGGAAGCTGCAGTAACATGATATTCATGACTTCTGGAAAGAGATAAAATATGTTAATAATTGTAAAGCATCTCTTCCGTCTAACATAGATGGTGGAAGTGGTTTTGAAGAAATTGCAAAGTTATGGCAAAAACATTATGATCAACTGTTAAACTGTGTAAAAAGTTCTGTTTGTAGTGGAAAATGTAGAGCTTAACGACGCCGTGGCGCTAATCCTGCTAGCAGGACTGTTTACTTGTTTACATGTACTGTAAACACAGTTTGTCACAGACTGAAGAACAGCGGCAGCATAATAGCAGATTTATCAGAAGTATTATTGATCTCACGCTATGATTGGTTAATGTGAGTAAAGTGTGTGTGTGTGTGTGTGTGTGTGTGTGTATGTATGTAAAAAAAAAAAAAAAAAAAAAAAAAAGTGTGTGTTTTTACTGTCAGGGTTTGGACTTTGTGTGTCTTCGTTTCTGGTTTTCTGTTTTATTTTGAAGTTTTCCTGTTTAGTTCACTTGTCTTGTTTTGTGTTTGACCTTCGTTTCTATTCATTAGATCACCTGGTCCTCAGCTAAGCCATTACACCTGTGTCTCATTATGTTTGTATATATTCTCCTGGTTTTCAGTTCCCAGTTGCTGGGTCATTTCCTGGGTTAAAATAAATGAGTCTTGAACCTGCATCCCTGTTCCCTCGTCTCTGCGTTTGGATCCACTCCTTCACCGCCGTCCTTACATATACTTTATATTTTACTGTCACATTCATTGTATCCTCTCATGTTTTTGTTTCTGTTTCAAGCTGAATTCTCATTAATTTGTATTTAATCTTGTCCGCCTTATCCATATTGACTTATTGAACCAATCTGTTCAATATTGTAATATGTATTCTTTGTGGTTTCAATAAAGTTTTGCTGATGAAGAAAATTATATAAGAATTACAAGGCCTGTTGAACCTGGCACAGCTGAGCTCGTGCCTACAGATCATTATTTAAAGTTAGAGATGGATCGATGAAGCTTTTGAGGCTTTTATTTGATCGTACTAAAAGAAAAAATCCGACCAAAACGTGACATCTGGTGGTCAGATGCAGTTACTACAAGCACACATTTTAAAACAAATCCATTATGATTTAATTTCCAACACAAAAGATTCAGTCTGTCCAGCAGATGTCTTCATTCTGACGGGTCATCATTCAGTTCAATTCAAATTTATTTATATAGCACATTTAAAAACAGCCCCTGATGACCAAAGTGCTTCTCAGAATAAAATACACAGATAAAATGATCACAAATGGGGTAAAACAGTAGAAACAGTAAAATGTAACGATAAAAACCTACAAATAAAATAGTGATGAAATAAAGTGAGTGCAAGTAAATAATGTTTAAAACAGTATGAAATGTTAAATTTAAGCCAATGGGAGGATGGGGGAGGAGGGGGGTTTAATGCTTCAACAGACCGGTTAGACAAGGTGGTCCCATTGAGTTTAAACCCTTAAAAACAACCAATAAACCTTCAATTTTACTAGAAAGGCAGCAGGAAACCAATCTGAAAGTGAAATCTCAGTGTATTAGTTTTGTTACTCATATTTTATGACATATGATTTAGATGCAACACGTGTGTGCTGTGAAACAAGACGACAAAGTCCACATCAGTTTGTTTGGAGATATGTTGCAGCGGGAGAACAATCCTGATTTGGATTCTGCTTCCTGATCCCTGGATGATGGATTACACAGACACATCAGTCAGAAACACCATCAACATCATGAAACTTTGTATTATTAACTAATGTTCTGTTGTTTTTCATCCCAGCCAATGTTACAGAGATATTTATCAGTACCATTTAATACTAAATATAATACTGCATTAACAATTATAATGATACAGTACGGATTAATCAACCTAATACTTTATTTAATCTTATACCATAATATTCTTTCCTTAATGGGAGACACAAGGTCGAAGTGTTTCCATACATGTGATCATTTTCTTCCTCTTGAATTCTCCAGACTGGTCGTCTTTCAGGCTGTAAAGCAGCATTTATCATCTCGTTTTAATCACTTCCGTCCGTAACACACTAAAATGACGTGGGAATTAGAGGAAAACTGGTTGGGACATTTACTTTACTTTTTGTTCGTTTGTTTTCCACTCCTCCGTAATAAAAATCCGCCCCCGTGTTTCTGATTGATATGTTAAAGGACAAATGAGGGCGCACTACGCATGTTATATAGGAAACCAGGTGCCGCGCGCTCATTTCCACCTCCTCGCGCCGCCATTTGAAGAAGAACCGAGGACAGATCAGCTGTGTCTCACATCTGTCTGACATCCACAGCTGAAACAAGCCAGATCGGTCCAGCTGCTTCTGTTTGCCGGGAAACACGGTGAGTTACAAACTACTGTAAACTACAGACTCACAACAGGGACAGGAGTTGTGATTATCCATGATATTTCACATTCCTCTTAAGAGACTGAGAGAAAAGTAGGTCCAATGAAATTTGATTTGAGTGTAAGACTGTTAAAGATGTGGAAGACACTGCTAACCAACTAAACAGGTCAGTGACTTTGGAGTGGAAAGTTTTCCAAACGTCCCGCTGACATTGAACGCATCGCTGCTGTCTGATACTTTCGCAACTCAAAGGATGATCATGAAACTTCCAGTAAATTCCTCAGTGAAATCTGAGATCTTTTATTTAAAAGTTATTTAGAAGTTCTAAAACTCTCTGAAGCAGAATGTAATTAAGCCAAAAAGCTCCGTTTTTACTGTGTTTATTGGCTTTATTTCCATTTCGCCAACTTTCACTGGGTTGTAACCAGGGACGTTTCTGTCTTAAGATGGGCATGTTAATAATTATATTATGATGTTTGTGATGGACTCTTGTGGGAAAAGATCCTTCTTTTTCTGTCAATTTTAAAAGGCGCGGGTGTTTTTTGGCGCGTGCATGAGTCATGTCTGTCTCTAGGCAACGTTGACAGTCCAACACGAAGGCGCAGAGTGGAGGAGGGTGCACCTGCGCAGATCCTGCACGAAAAGAACATTTTAGCTGGCCGTTGCATTTTCTGTTTTATTTAGCGAATTATTTTTGGATTGAGTATCAACCGAAGTGAAAGATGTAAATAGATGATTTATAATCACATCAAATGTTTAAGTTGATGTGTATAAAAGTTAGGAAATGCTTCCACTTATGCAGTCAGTTGGTTTAATTCTTCCGCTTGAATCTGGAAGTTTGGTTTTAAAAACCACCATGATAAAAGTCAAATAGTTTGATTGTATTTATATTTACAAGAAAAATATCATTTGCAATGGTTGGAAATTTGTTACAAACAAATATGTTAAAAGAAGTGTTACTGAGTTATGTTATGTAATGAACCTGCTGTCTGCCAGATCTATATCCACACCGTGTCTTCTGACATGCAGGCTGCGCGCTGATCTGGTGGATGGTTCCATCTGAAAACTGTTTCTTCTATAGTTGATGCACAAACTAAGAAATAAATTTGGGACTCTTGGGGCCCTGAGGCCTGCGTCCTGTCCGCCTGGGCAGGCTGACGTCAGGCTGGGGTCTGTGCTCAGGGGTGGCTACTGTTTGCTTGGGTCTCAGGGTCTTCCTGGCCTGACCTTTTGTGTATTCTGTTTTAACAATGTGACTCTGTCCAGGTTTGGTCTGATTGAGTTAAATGCTGTTTGAACATAAAACAAACCAAAGGAAGGGGTGAAATATTGGGCATATCCACCTAAGTGCTCTGATAGAGGTGTAAATGTCCTCTAACAGTTTAAATCTGACTCGTATACATCCACAGTCTTATAATAATCAGACTCTGCCTTATTCGTTGTTCATTATGACTTTATAGTTGGAATATTCCCTTTTGTTTCATTTAATCCATTTAAATTCTATAAAATTATAGGCGATCATGAGGTGGTTTTCCTCAGGTCAGTTTAGTCTAACTGGCTGGAGAGAGCTCCCAGTACAGGCAGGGTGCTGCTCTCAGTGAAGGCGGATGCTTCTTCCTTTGCTCCATTATCCCCCCCCCCCCCCCCTCCCTTTCTGGCCTGCTACTTTTTCCTGTATGACTCGGAGCCTCACTGTACATCTCTTGTTTCTGAAATTCTACATCATGGATCTGATCGGCTGGTCCCTCAACGCAATCAATCAAATTTTTTCATCCCAGGTAGAGGGGAGTCCGCATGTCCTGGTGGTACGCATCCTACTGGATACGTTCAGGACTCATGGGTCGAGTGGAGACCGATGTGTCTGGCGGTTTTATCCTCTGAAGACGTGGAGGATGTTTACATCTTTGGATTATTTGTGATTGAGATTCTGCTGATTGGCGCTGGCGGAGTTCTGATCTTCCGAAAGACCCGTGAGATTCTGGCAGCAACTGGCGGGCTGCCTGAATTCTGTGGCAGAATGTGCCGAGCAAGCAGTGCACAGACTCATGTATTGACCGAACTCGACCGTAAGCAGGATGCCAGCCTGGCCCAAACTGGCAAACTGGTGGCGGTTCCGGAGCTGGTCCGCAGAACTGATCCCAGCGTTGAGCGGATGCCTGCTTGTATTGGTGGAAACCTCATCAGGCTGTTGGGAGCTGCCAGCATGTGAGACCAGGCATGGACTCAAGGCGGAGGGCAAAATATTTTCCTGGCCTGCACCCCAAACAGTCATATCTGGATTCAGCTTCCCAAAGCTTTGGGTCGGCGCAACCCCCCCCTGAGAACGGAAGAGATGTTCAGGGACATTCTGTTCTCCTCCTGCCTTGTGCCCCTCCCTGATGGAATTAGATTTGTTCCATAATGTCCAAGCAGAACTTTTTAAAACTCAAGGAAAAAACAATTAAAACCAAAACTTTCTAAAACTTAAGTAAAATAAACTATCTCAAAATCAAAAATAATCAATCATCATGAAAACTGTTAGGCTTTTATTTGGTTAAATTGAATATTTTTCTTTGCAGTTTCCTGTCTCCTCTCTTCTCACTATTTTGGTTGTGCTTTACAGTCTTTGGTTTTGATTCACAATTCTTCGGTTTCATTTCTGACACAAACCTTTCATGGGCGGGCTCTTTCAGGGGCGCATTCCGATTGGCTGGTGAGTTTTGGAGTGACACAGCTGTAGCCCAATAAGATGTACAAACACTTTCTTAGGAAGTTTAAGGAGTTGAAAATTAAAACTACTTCTGATTCTCTGACTAAGAATTTGAAACTGTGGAATTGTTATTGTTTAATGGTCATTTGCTTTAATTATCAGCATTCCTCTGTGCTGCTTAACATTAACAATGTAAACATCCTTAAAACCATTAAAAGATGAGCTAACTATTTACTTCTGAATCCTCATGAACTCAGCCACTTTCACTTTTCAGCAAACAGTAGTTAAAACACTTCCCCATAAAAGTCCACTCCAGACTAGAAACTGATGTAAACTGCACACTTAGTGATAAAACAGACATGGGTGTAAACATGACTCAAAGCTGAATTTGGCATACAAAGTGCCATTTCGTAAGAGAGTTACAACACTCTCTGAACTAGCCAAACAGTTCAGTGCCGTTAGTCCAAAATAGTGAGAAGAGAAAGAGGAAACTGCAAACAAAACCACTCAATTTAACCAAATGAGAGCCTAATAGTTTTCATGATGATTGATCATTTTTAATTTTGAGATCATTTATTTTACTTAAGTTTTAGAAAGTTTTGGTTTTGATTGTTGTTTTTTGCTTGAGTTTTAAAAAGTTTTGCTTGGAGATTCTGGGACAAATCTAATTCCATACTCCCTCACCTGACTCACCGCCTTCCTGAACTGTGCGTGTCTTCGTCTGAATCTGTGCTTACGTGTAGAGGGGATTTTTGTTTGTCTCTCCAAACTGCGCCCTCCTGTGCTACAGTCTGGTATCAAATCTTGGACAAGCTGTCTTGAACTTTGAATCTCCCCTCTGGGATAAATAAAGTATCTTTGATTTGATTTGATTAAAGCAAAATAGATGCCAGATTAGCCTTTAATAGGAGGCGCATCTCAGAGAAAATCTGCATAATTTCTTTATTTTACTTTCAACATAAGGTTAACTAAGATTTGTTTAGACCAGCACATTGATCATTTTTCTTTTGCAGAACACTTCTGAGTGATCTAGAAAAACAAAACATATATTTGGACAAAAAGAGGAAAAGGTAAGTTATCTTGCCTCAGACAAAATGTTTGTTGAAAAACACTGTTGCAGCAACTCATGTTCATCATTTTTTAACTTGTGATATCAGGTGAAAATGGCTCCCAAAAAGCGAAACACTGAAGGCAGAACACAGGATATCAGGACTTTTTGTAAGAAAGAAAATGTAAGTAGCTTGGTTAGTAATAAGGCTCTACAATTACTATTTAAAACTAATTGTGCACTAGAATAACCTGAATTATCTGCCGTTGAACTGATTGGTGTGTTTGTGCATCCTTTCATCAGGACATTCCTGGCAGCGGAACAACGAGCAAAAAGCCAAGACAGGCGACTACTAATAAGGTGAGCTCTTTTGTTACTGTAGACATCTTTTCCCTTCACCAGATGTGGGACCCCTCGGTGGAGGTGGGTCATGGAGAGGAGCATCTGGTGGCTGGGCGAGTGTTCATGGAGAAGAATTTTGCTCATCCAAAAAGGTGACATGAGCCTCCAATGGGCTCATCACTTGTAGAAGAGAACATAGAGATAGGGTGCAGTGGGAGCTAGATGATGGCCAAAGGCAGGCACCAAGGCCTGTTTTAGGTAGGAGCAAGAAGGGGCAACATCCCCCCCCCCACCCTTCAAATCAAATTCACATTAAAAGGCACAAGATTTCCAAACTCTCTTCCCTCTCTTCCCTGAGCTGGCCGACAATATTTGAACCCCAGATTATATCGATGAAAACTAATTGCAAGAGTTATTTGTCAATGTGAAATAACTGGTTTTACTGAGCTGAATGCTCATGTAGGTGTTTAGTTCACTTTGGTTTCAGGTGGGACACCCAAGCAGGACAGGTCTTCGGGTAGACAAACTGCAATCCCTTTCTTGGGAGTTGGACTGCCAACAATCCAGTCCCATTCAGACACTTATCAACAACAAAACATGTGTTGAAGCATGATGTGTATGCATGATGCTCCCTTCACATTTCTGCCTGCCCCCTCATGTATGAGGCCTAGAGCCGGTCTTGGCAATGAACCCTGGTGGTCCTATGCTTATCTTCAAATTATGTCTGTTTTAGAAATTTATTCTTATTTCTATACTTTATTATTTTCCTTCATTGTGCTAGGTGCTGAGAAAATGTTTCGTTCTATCACATTTTGTTTAAAGGGGTGCTATTATGGTATTTGGAGTTTTCTGAGCTTTCTACAGTGTTACAGTGTTGAATCCTCATCAGACATGTGAACGACACTGTTTATTATCACCAAAACTCAGGTTTGAGTTTAAATTCCAGCACGCTCTCCGTTTGGTTTCCATGGCGATAAAAAAACGCGTCGTTTTAGAGAGTTTTTTCTACTTGGAAATCCTTGTGACGTCCCGGGGGATAAGGTTCGGTGATTGGTTACCTTCTACTGGTTAACAAGGGCATGTACAAATACATCAGGCGGGTGGAAAATGTTGGATAAAGTTATTTCCAACGATGGCTGGTGAGTTTACCAAAGAGAGACATCCTGCTACATTCGTTGCTGTGGGTTGCTGTTTTCCACTTCGTTTTCAGGCTCTGATTCAGGTTCCAACATGTAGGGCTGTATGCTATGTGTTGACATTGTATTTTGTTTTTTTTATTGACTTCATATTAGCCTAATCCTTCTGTTTATGAGATGTTACAATGACGGCGAAAGCAGGTGCGGTGCGCGCTCCCGATGTAGTGCAGTGGCGGGAGGCGGGGCTTAATGCGGAAGAGTCTCAATCCACTCGTTTTGCCCACAGGTTGATCTGACAGCCTACGGAGAGGGTCGGTCTGAAGTAAATAAAGCCATTTGTGACAATAACTCCATCAATCCCAGCCCTTCTGGTCTCAGAAATAAAAATAAATTAGCCTGAAATGCACATAATAGTTCCACTTTAAACTGTTGGAGCAGTCATCAGTAAAAATGAATGTGCTCCCCATCCATGTCTTCAGGTCGTAGATGGGCGGATAAACATATTGAGTTCATTTGCCTTCTCCAGTGCAGGACCTGTGATGTAACTATTGCACATGCATACATGGTGATACTCAAATGATATATTGTCGAGCTCTACTTTTAATGCATTTCAACCATTTTTTTAGTTTCAAAATTTCGCAAAATAAAAACAGTCTATACTGTCCTCAAATGCAGAGGCCAAGCCATTGAATTTGTCCCAAACAGAAAGTCAAAAACGCTCAAAACGTTGAACGCTTGACGGTGGTCACTAAACTGCCACTTTTGTGTCCGACGCCCAAAATGCTCCTGCGGAAAACAGAGGAATGAGAGGTCAGTTTGAATGATGGCGGTGCAGTAGAGAGATGGCATGGCTTTATTTAATAACGCTAAATGTCGTTGTAGGGCAGTGATAGTCACTGTTAATGCAACAAGATAGACACCATCTGCAAGCAGCCAGCAGCTCTTGTTTGTGGAGAGAACTGCACCGTTGAGGATCATTATGACTTTTTTAGAGAGCATTTTCAGAAAACCAGTGCCTGCTTCACGAGCCGCAAGTCAAGAGTCAGTGAGCCACATGCGATGAGGAACACTGTCGTAGGACGTCTCAGCCCCGTGTCTGAGTTCACCACAGAAATCCCCCAGAAGCTGTGAGCTGATCGCTCTGATTGGTTGCGGCCCGAGTCAAGCGGCCAAAGTTCAGATTTTCCATCTGGTTTTTGACGCGTGTTCTGTGCGGAACGCCGACGCTCAAAACGCGACACGAGAAAGCTCTACGCCCCCTTGCCGCGCCTCCACATAGACTTTACATGGAAACCTGCCGCTCTTGACACTCAAAACGCGTTTGGTCTGAACACACCATTAGAGTTCATATCGTGAGAGTATGTTGGTTATTTTGATTGACATACTTTTTTTCTTTTACCCCACACATTTAACAACTGGTAAAAAGGTTAGCTTCCTTTATTTCAGGTTGAGATTCTGTCTTTTATTGGAATCTATAAAAGATCGGTTGCTGTTACCTTGTATGAAGATCTTCTATACATGCAAGCCTCATCTCAGAGTCAGCGTGCTCTAGATATTGGGCATCCTGGAGCTTTGAGGTTAAACACAAGCTCTAGATCACTTACACTTTCGATTATTCAAAAGCTAAGACCTTGGCATGTTATTTACAAAGCTGCCATTGATGTATTACTTTCCTACCTTTCAACTCTTTCTCCAGCAGAAGTCATTTTTAGTACCAAGTGGGTAAAAATGTGTAAAAAGGATTTTTGTGCACATCTCTTCCTTTTGCTGGAACAAACTGCAGAAAGATGTGAGACTTCCTGACCTAGTCTGGTTGACAGTTTTTAAGAAAATGGTGGATGACTTTCAATCACCTTCCAACCACATTTCTATCTAGACGAAATGGTTCCCCACCATCCGACCAGATTTTAATAATGCATTGGACAGTTCGTAAGCCAGTTTTAGTAGTTTTCTGCATCTCCTTAAATGTTTTCTCTGCTTGATGCCAAATCTGACTCATCCTATACAGACTGTAGGAGCCATAAATGTAGTTTATGTGGGGAATTATCACTGGGTGGATGGTTGGTTTTACAGTGTTGTCATGGTGATATGAATTGGGGTCATGTGGATGTGGATCGGTATAGGGCTAAGGAGTTAAAATGGCACCGTCAGCCAGTCACTCGGGTTTTGCTGGTGAGGAGGGCTGGGAAGCTATAATTTTTGTTGACCGCTCTAGTTGATGCACATTTTGACATTGCACACTGTCATATTATACTGGTGAAATTACATCGTATCTGATCATAAGGCAGTTTATGTAACAGTTTTCAATAAAGAAATCCACAATATCTGTGACCCATGTGCGTCATTTGGGAACCACCAACAGGGCGTCAAACAAATAGACCGGACCCAGTCGTCGCCTCAGTAGCTACTGTGGAAGTCGCTACACAGACTAACATCTAATCCACCATTGCAAAATGTCTTTCCACGTTTTTTCTTTTTACATTATTATTATTATTATTATTATTATTATTATTATTATTATTATTAAGAAATGAAAAGCTACTCATTGCTTCCATTGGGGTTCAACAACTTGCTTAAAGAAAATCAAAATATCCAATAATATCCAACCAAGTCTTTTTGGTCAGGCAGTGTTTACAAATCTCATGAGAAACCATGCGATTGAATCCATTCTAACAAAATTTGAGATTTTAATTTTTCTTTTACTTTTTAGATGCTTCCAATGAGAGTAAAGGAGGAAGAGGAACCTTGTGTTTCAGCAGTGAGTATACTCTGATACCCGACATGCGTCTTTATTTTATTTTCCATAGCTATTTTGACTTTAATTTGGTGGCTCTGCTTTCCAGCAGGGGCAACACTCACATCTTATCAAAGTGAAGTTTGGCCCAGAAGACTGTACATACAACATCCACTGTAATCAACCACGAACATTGCTGGAGGCCATAAAATCACATCTGCCATCTGATTTTAAAGACAAGATTAAATGTGAAGATGAGAAAATCATCATTAAGCGGGGGAAAGGGGATAATACATCCCTTGTTGCAACACATTTCCCTTGTTCTTGTCTCAATGATGGTGAGTGTGTGACCATACGCGCAACAACAAAAGTTGTAGAGGCCCAACAACAGCAAAAGTACTCAGTCCAAGAAAAGGAGAAGTATGTCATTTTCTACATTGACAAAGAAGGAGGGAAAGACTCCAAATCCAAAGCAAAGCAGATTTTTAGATGCACAAATATTGCAGAAGAATTCAAGTATTTCTGTGTTTATGGGTTGAAGGAGATGACGGTGGAGCAAGTTCTGAACCAGGACGGTCGCTTTAAGAACCTCACTGGTTTCTGTTTGTCCAACAGCAATGAGAATAATGATGCAACCAAATGCACAGAAATTGTCAAAAGACTTAATAAAGGACGTTATAAGATATGTCTTCCAAAGGAGGGACGATCAAAAGGAATAGATCCAAAACAAGAGACAAGCAATGAGCAACAGACAGAGCAGGAAAACCAACAGCTTCACAACGATTCACAGCTTACGGCTGTTGAGGATCCACAATGTTCGCCTGAAACAAGAAGAGTCTTAGAAGTAGCACGTGAGAAGACTATCAGTCTAAAACTGGCAGTCAAAGAGACAAGCAGTACAATCAACCTCAAGGAGATCCACAACCTTCTGCTTCGGCAGTTTCCAAAACTGAAAGAACTGATGGAGAAAAGGTTCCCTGGTCAGTCCTTTAGGGAGGCACTGAACCGGCAGAAGGAAAACTTTGGAAAGATCCAGCAGGCTTTTAGTGAAGTTCACAGAATGAGGGAGCTGTTGGAACTCGGCAGATCTGTTTGTCTGTTGATGATCCGTGATACCACTTCCTCTCTTGTTGTTCAGGGTACAGGTTTTGTGCTGTTTGACAACTTCATCCTGACAAATGCCCACTTATTTATCCCCTGGGCTACAAATGGAATAGAGAAGTGGTGGGAACATGTTGAGATTACTGCCAAGTTCAACTTTGAAAAGCCTGAAACTGGATCAAGGCCAAAGTTTGAAGCTAAGCTGTTTGATGGCAGTCAAGATCTAGACTATGCCATACTGACGCTCATACCCATCAACCAAAACACTGATCAGGCAACAGAGACGGAGGAAGATAAAGTACCTCCAGGGCTCCTGAGGAAATTTGGTCCACTGCCCTTCGATGGTCATGCTTGTCTTATTGGACACCCAGCAGGAGAGGTTAAGAAAATGGATCCCACCTGTGTTATTCAGAAAGAGGAGCGCGACCAAGCTGTTGACCAGAATTTAGAGAGTCACAAGGATTATATTTTCACCATTTATGCAATCAAAAATAAAATGGAATCTGACCCAAAGGCAGATATTTGTGTGACCTACAACACTTTCATGTATCATGGTGCCTCTGGTTCCCCCGTTTTTGACGCTTACGGTCAGGTCTTTGGTATGCATACTGGAAGCTTTTTCTTTGGCTTTCCTAAGCCTGATGATAGCGTGATTGAGTACGCCTTTCCACTGCTCGCTATTTACGAAAAGTTTGTGTGTGCTCTAAAGGAAAAGGGCAATTTTAAGTTATTGAAAAGAGTTCAGGAGGAATCAAAAGGAAACAGATACCTGGAAAAGATCATGGAGTCGGTGGTCGATCTAAAGGAAAGCACACATGAGGTGGAGGGAAGTCAATCTGTGATAGAGATAGCCGAAGCTGAGTCATTAGATTCAGTGGAGTCAATGGAAATGAGTTAGGTATTCAGGTTAACCCTTCCTCAAGTATAAGAAACTGCCTCTCCAACATAAAGACCTGGATGGACAATAACCCCCAAAAACACAACAGTAAAAAGACAGAACTCGTCTTTACTGGACCCAAATCTCTTACTTTTGGACAGAATTTTACCGTCCTCACTGACAGTCACATTGTCACCCCCTCTGTATCACAATGAACTCCACCTGCTCACATCAAAACATATCCCAAAATATCCCTTTTCCATCTGCATAACAACCCCTGCCTCTGTCCCTCCCTCTCACATACCACAGATTGGGTTAGTCTTCCAAGCCTTTTGTCACATCCGGACTCAATTCACCTTTTGCAAAACCCCGCCCCCAAATGGTGATTGTTTAGCTACATGTCATTAGCATCTCTGACTGTGTAAGCTCCGTTTGAAGTTACCCACGATGGTATGCGATGATCTAACTCAAACAACAACCAAGTGTTCATCCCAGGAAATTGTCTTTTTTTTCTTCCCCAAGCCAAAAACACAGCTGGAGCAGTGCCTACAATGGATAAAACGGTGTGGAATTTAAAGTCATTATGTTTTAATCTTTTGTTCAGCATTCTGTGAATGGAAGTCACACTCCTTAGTACCCCATCCAGCAGCTGCAGTACAAGTGAAGTATCCCTCCACTGCAAATTGTAAACCCTTTTCCCTCGATCTGGAGTATTTCGTGCAGGTTTTGCTCCAAAATGAGTCACTAACACACGCTGGGATACAAGCTTTCTCCATCATGACATTTGCTAACACCCCACTGGCTACAGAAAGCTTGATTGACATAGCAACAGTAACCAAGGAATGGGGCTTTAGCTAAAGATTATTCACTGCAGTAATCTGCTTCACGGACATCCCGGCTTCTCACAGACACCTACTCTAGATATCGTATCACCCGCATCCTCCAACAGCTCCACTGGCTCTGCCGTATCCAAAACAAGCTCCTTCTCCTCACCTACAAGCCTCTTCATAACCTGACCCCTCCCCACCTCAGACCTTTTACAACACCGCCTCACCCGCCGCCTCCGATCTCCCTCTGGAACTGACTCCCATAACCCATCACCCCTCAAAACCCCCTGTACAAACGGCCCTTTCCATCATTCCAGATCTTGTTATCTTTGTTCTGTTTTAAAGCCTCTTTGAGTGTAAAAAAAGTTCTATTTACACATTTTATGGATTATTATTGTTATCATTACTATTGTGAATCTCTTAAGTTTAGCAATGAACTGCGTTCCAAAATGTTTTATTTATGCTGAACATCTTGAAGACGACTGCTTTATAAATGACTGTTGCCTTAAGTGATCTTATGTGTTCTTGCTACTATAAAGGCTGTTGTGGGGTTTTCACAGGTCTGATCTTCTACTTTCTATGGCAGAACATTTTTAACAGTATTTGATGTGTCTTGATATTGTTTTTTATTTTATATTAATTACGAATTACAAAATGAGTTTGTGTCTATTTTTTATGAAAGTTGGGATTAATTTAGTTGGTCATGAACTATGCAAAATCTTTCTCTTTATCAAACAAATATTAATTATCAAGCTCTATGTGTTGTGTCCATTTTGGCTTGTCCTTCTGAATGGGTCGCCACAGCAAATTATCGCAGTCGGGAATTGTCACAATTTACGCCAGATGCCCCTCCAGACGCAGCCCTCTGCATTTATCAGGGCTTTTGACTGGCCTTCAGAGAGGAATAATGTCCCCCTCAGGGCTGCAGCAATTGTCAAGCTCTATACAATTGTGGAAACGCTTTTACTGGTTTCATGCCATGAACTGCCTTATATTTTATTTCTAAATATGTTTGCAAATGTTGTAATTGTTGGACCAATGTTTTACTTTATTCTATGATTAATAATGGATTCATGCACAGCATAATAAATTTGAGTCTTTACAACACCATTTACATTTGCTTTGTTTTTAATAATTGTTTAAAGTTGATCATTTCAGCTAAAAAAAAAAAAAAAGTAATCCACTGTTAAAAGCCCCACGAATCCTGACAACTGCATACTGGTGGGTGCCTTAACCAATTAAAACATTAATATCTTGTCTTTGACTGAGATTAAATAGAAACTTACCCTTTATGTTATCTCTCTTTGGGTATTTCGAAGAAAAAGAACAAAAAAGGTCAAATTAGACCAAAATTCAAAGGATATTTTCTCAGGCTTGAGCTTCCGCTTTCTGACTAGTTTAGGTAATAACACAGCTCCATCTGGTGGCCACATTGTAACACTACATTGGAAAAATTACTTATTTTCTTATAAAATTATCTTTAAATAAAAATTAATTTACTTTATAACATTTTGCTCCAGTAAAGATTAAACATCTTTACTCCTTACTTCTGACTATTTTTACACTTTATCCAGTTAATGAGTCAGCTCATTAAAATTTGTAAACACAATTATCCAGTTCTTAAAATTGTCTTAAAAGTTTTTGTCTTGATTATGTACGGCAAGTTTAGACACTGAGCTTTAAAAAAAAACTTTAAAGCCTGTCATCATCATCATCATCATCCAATCATCATCCAATCATCAATCATCATCACGTTTGCTGTGGACTGGAACTGATGTTGGAACTTGGAGGTGAACCCTGAACCCTGAAGTCTCCACTGCCCTCTAGTGGACGTATTGCCCAAAAACCAATGGTGCCTTCCAGTTATCTTAGAAATTCAGAAGATTTTTTCCGGGAATGACGGACTTGTCTAATTTTTGTGAACGGCGAACACCTTGGACTCTGGTATACCACATTTAAGGATGGCTGCGCCCTCCCTGTACCTGCTCTCCATGTTGTCTTTATTTAAGCCCTTTACATTTTATGTTTCTTTGCATGATTTTCCTGGCATTTCTGTTTTATGAGGGTAGTAGGTTGGATTCTTGACATGCGACACAAAGCATCAGTAAACATTTAAATGTACCGTACGCGGCAGCATAAAAAGAGTCGTGGTGTTGAACCAAGGTGAGGTAAGAAAGTTTGACACATCTGTGAAAACACAAGACAAAAACCTCTTAACACACCAAGTGTTGTGCCTTGGGGCGACGCCAGGAATTTTGGGCCCTATGAAAGACGACCCCACCACTTGATCGTAAATTTTTGTTTTTGCTTCAGTTACTTCAAGCTGAATAAAAATAGCTTTTCATGGGAATAATAATGATCTAAGGCTGTGTTTAACCCTTTATGGGACAAGTAACTATTTTTGATCACTTTTTCTTTCATAGGAAACTTTCTTTCATGAAACTATTTTTTTTTGTTAATGTAACAACAGAATGGAGGTCTTGGTTCACACCAGAAGGACAATTTTAAGTTAAAATTTCTAATTTAAAGGTATTTCATTGAGTGCCCTATAAAGGGTTAAATCACAGTGCATACATCTAACTAGGTTGTTTTAATATAAATGGTTTATCAGTTTATATTAATGCTATAGTACTGCTATATATTTTCATTTTTGGGCCCATGTCAAGTCCAAACTTTTCCCCTCCATATGGCACCTGTGGTTGTGTAGTATCGCGTTACTGTAACGCCATGACTTTTCCCAGTAACTTTTACTGGAACGCATTACTCTGCAATTAAAGTGACTCAGGTAACTTTGCGGTTGGTTTGTTTGTTACCAGCTGAATTTTGCATGTTTGGCTTTTATGTGCTGCAATGTCTGCTTGTTGGGCTCGTTTTCCCTTCAGGTTGCCTGTAAATACAGTCAGTCACAGTTTTTATGCTTGTTGCTTGTTAATATTTACCATGCAAACCAATTTAATCTCTAAACTCTCAAACATTAGCCACAGATTTCATTTTTGAGCAGGTTTTACATTACTATTTATTTCTATTTATTCAGATCAACTGCAGACTTGATCTCCAATCTGTCAGCTTGAAGTTCTGTTATTCTTGTTGAATGTTGACTGCTGTATAAAATTTATGTCCTAATAGAAGCAAATATTACTTCCAGTTTTTGCCGTGACAAACTTAGAGGAAAAGATGTACATATTTACACACCTTTAACAATATTTACATAATGTGTAGACATATTTGATATTTGGCCTTTGTGCCCTCAGTAAACCATTTGGCCTTTCCCCCTAAAATGATAAAATTCCATGTCTGTTTTCTGTTGAGTTTCTGTAAACGGCATTGAGTCGTTGTTATTGATAAATACATTGTAATGGCTTGTTTATAAGATTTTTTATTTTTTTTATTGGGTTTTATTAATCATAGACTAACCAGACTGTCAGGTCTCAGCATGGTGCACTTTTTAGTTTTCACAACGTCACAAACAAATTTAAAAAATCACCAACTGGTTTATAATTTTCTTCTCTTATGCAGCAGTTGTAGATGCTCACACATTGGCTGTTTTGGAGGCCTCAGTGTTTTCAGAGTTGGTACTAAAACAGCTGAACACCCCATAAAACTAACGTACAGTACCAACCTTAGTATGTATCTAAAGGGAGTGGAAATTAGTGTTTAAAACCACACTGCTGATTTTACTGTCAATCCAGACCCAAAATGGACACCAAGGCATGATGGAAAGTTAAATAGAAGTCTACATTGTGCCAGTAGGTGAAACCATGATAGACTAAATGTTAGGGAAGTTCTGAGTTGCTGGTTTGGTCCAGTAATTGTTCTGATTTCATGTCAGACACAGATCCCAAACGTGCTGTAGGATTTTTATTGTGAGACTAGATGTTGGTTATATCTCTGAATTTAAAGCACTGCATTAATTTAATGGTTGAGACAACGTTGTGTCTAAATGGTTAAAGTTGGTTGTGAAGGAGAAGGGTACTACTGCCTGAGATGATGCTTGTCACAAACAGCTGAGGCTTGTTTTGTTTTATAATTCTAGCTGATTATCTGACTAAATGAAAATCACATATTATGTCACATTTTTATGTTTGAAATGTGATAAAAACTTATAAAGTTGGAGATTAAAGCTCAAGGTTGTAACATATCTAACTCTTGAGACAACTTAAAAAAAAGCATACACTTTCTACCCTCATAAAATGTCATGAAAATGTTCTATTTAAATTAATTTTTTAATTCTTTTGCATCAGATCTTTTTAAACAATGTAAAATAAAACCATGTATAAAAATATTTTTATATTGCCAACCATTTTTAAAATAATTTTATGGCATTTTTGTCATAAGAACCCTTGTGTTTTCATAAAGTGAAACAGAAAATATGCAAAAATTACTAAAATGGGAGTCAAAGTAGGATCTTTTGTCTTAGCTTGTTAATGCCTCGGCCAGATCTATAATTGATGAGAACACTGAGTTTGAAATCATGTTATTTTTGGAGCTCTGCAAATTTGAACCCCTCAGGTACAAAACAGTCAAAAATGCCATAAAATGCAGTTTATTTTATTATTTTATTTTTTTATCATTAGATTTTTTCAATTACTTCAAACCTTACATTTTTATTACCTTTTGTCATAAGAGATATAGATTTTTTTTTAATTATGAAAACAAAGAATGTGCATCACATCAATGGAAATGACAGAATCCAAATTGGTTATAATGGGACTAAATGGGTCTAAATCGGTCCAGAGAATAAATAGTGTCAGCATTATGGAATGTCCACCATTATCTCCAATTCTTTACAAAAACACAAAAAGGAATCATGTAATTTTAAACAGAATAATAAAAGAAAATTCTGACTCAATTTTAAACAATAAGCTTTTAAACTGAAGGAGATTTTGAGAAGTTTAAAAATAAAGTTTGGTCCCACAGGAGCCTTGATGGTTAATGGTAGTTATAAAAGTGTGTCAGACACCAACCTTCAGATAAACAATTTAATGCAAAAGCTTATCAAATACAAAAAGATGACAAAAGACGACAAAAATAAAGAATGAAAAGCTCTTTTCTTCTCGTCCTTCCTTTCCATTTGCTTTCACTTCTCATCTCAGAGCATTGCGTAGACTCCTCCAGAACTCCTCCCTCCTCTCCTCCTCTTGAGGCCACTCCAGGTAGGTGGTGGAGCTCATGAGTTTTCGCAGTTTGCAGAAACGTTTTGGGACGTCGTCCTTCGACAACGGCTCCAGAAGGATCAAGATGGCCGCGTCACCTCCGGCGTCGAAGAGCCAGAAGTGCGAGAAGTCCAGCTCGTAGCGGCACCAGTCGGACTGGACAAAGTTCTCAGACAGCACAAAGACGGTCCGGCGGCTGCGTTCGATGGCGCTCATGATGTTGTCCACGATCCACTGACCAGGAAGGAAGTCCCGCTTGTGGAGACAGAGCGTCAACGGCTGGGGCGATGATGGACTCCCAGAGTCGGCTTCGCTGTTGCAGAATTAACAATCATGTGTCAAACATGTTATTCACCTGAAAATCCTGCATATGCAAACTTGTTTTTGAGCATTATTCCCAACTTCCAGAGACTTCTGACATTTTCTTTCTAATGAATTTCTGAGTTTTTCAAGAAGCATTGAGCCACTTTCGATAAAATGCGTCGGGCTAAAACACTCACCGTGGCTCCTCCAGCTCAGGTACCAAGAAGTTTTCCACCCAGCCAGCATCTCTTTCACTGTAGGAAACAAAGGCATCAAAGGACAGCAGCGACTCACAACCCTCGTCTTCTCTGCGTCGCTGACGGTGTTGGGAGCTGCGCTTGGCCTTGAGCCACGCCCAAGTCATCTTTAGATACCAGAAGACGTGGAACTGCCACAGCAGGACGCTGAGCACAACCCCCACGAACAGCGAACAACCACAGCTCACTGACACGAACAAAACCCGGTGGCACATGATGAGCTGAAGGTGGACTTGGCCTACAGGCTCCCCCTGCAGGCTGAAAGGGGAATCGCAGGTGTAGCTGTCCTCTCCGTCCGATAACTTCAGGTCTCCACCTCCTTTTAGTTGAGACTGGAAGAAGGTGACGAAATCACAGGAGCAGAAGAACTTGTTCTGACCCGCTTGGAGGTTCTCAAGTCGTCCGTATGACTGGAGGTCTGACTGGTTGAACATGTTCACCCTGTTTGACTGTGGAAAAATAGCGTGTGTCATGTTGGGACCCCAGAGAAAAGAAAAAAAAAAAAAGTGATTGTTTATCACCTGCATAGCGAGCGTTTGCAGAATGGGGAAGAGATGCCCTTCAGGCAACCTGAGAAGCTTGTTCCCAGAGAGATGGAGCTCTTTCAGTGCAGGCAGGGGCAGAGTGAAGCATTTCAGATCATTGTTGCTGAGATCCAGCACCTGCACATTATGAAGTATGATGTTAATGTGGAGTATGTGTGTGATGAGATGCGGTTAGGATGATTTCTAGGTGGTCTTATCTCTCTACCTCCAGGGATTTCGGTAAACAGGGTGTGATGATGTTAAGCTTGGCCCTGGAGATGTTGAGGTATCGCAGGGTGGCGGGCCATGGGCAGCTGGAGGGCATGGAGGAATAGCCGTTTCTGCTGATATCCAGGTGGGTCAGTTTGGTGAGCTTTGATACCAGGTGGCTTATCTTGGATAAAGACTGGACAGAGGTAAAAAAGCTTTAGAAATCTGAACGCAAACTCTGGAGATTTCCTTTGTCAGTTTAGATGTCATGTTGACACCTTCAGAGCGTTCCCGCTGATGTTTAAAACGCGAAGTTCCTTCAGTGTTTTGTTTTTTTCGCAGAGCGACTCCGCCACAGTCAGGTCAGTCAGCAGGTTGTCGGTCAGATCCAGGTACTGCAGGTTCACCAAGAGCTGGGAGGTTGGGCAGGGCGTCACAAACACCTGAAGAATAAAGTCACACTTATCTGAAGCAACTTATCATTGTACCATTTCTGATAACTTGTTGTGTTTGACCCTTTTCTATAATTTGAACTTAAAAATATCTGTTTGACACATGTTTATTGTTTATTTAGTCATTCTAGTTTACTTGTGTTGTTGCGATTCAGGGAATTTAAGAATAACACAAAAATGTTTAAAATTACAATCAAGCAGTTTTAACCCAGGTGTATAAAAAAGTCAAATGCATTTCAAGCCTCCGCCTTGCAGGATATGAAATGTTTATTTCTATGATCAACGTCATTTGAAAGCTCAACTGAGACTGGATGCGACATTTACATGCAACTGGACATTTAAGTAGACGGAAAGAATTCAAACAAAGTCTATAAACTAATAGAAAGGTTTCATCTAGTGGCATCTGTCCAATCAGAGTTGGCATTAACAAGTTTTATGAGTTGTAGCTAGAGTTCTTCACCAAAAACTCAGATTTACTACCCAAAACCAAACCAAAGCCTTTTGTTAAATTCTATGATATAATTTGCTCAAGTAATGCAGATTTTTTTAATATGTGAAAGTAATTATTGGTTTGCCCACATTGAATTAATCTTTGAGGAGAGTTGGAGCAAGGGCAAAGTAGGAGCTAAGCTGCAAATGTAGATTAAAGACTTTAGCACTACAAAACAATACTGAGAACAATATGTCTTAGAGGGAGGCGTTGAAGTGGTCTTGGTAATAATTGGTCAGTTTTATAATGGGCGTCTCTCCTAACCAATCAGTCAGGGGTCCTGAGGGATAGTTGCCATATACACTTTAGAAATACCATTGACCAATGGGCACACTCATTCCTAAAAATAACCCTTGTCTTTATGTAAACAACCACCGAGTCAAAAGAGCATATGTGAGCAGTGTTTTCAAGCAGAAATATGATGTTCGGTTGCAATTTTGTGGCATTTTTGTGTTTTCTCTGAGTGCCTCTGTCAAGGATTTTAGCAGTTTCTCCACCATTTTCATGTGCTATGTTGAGATTATTGCTTATAAAGTTAGCTGTCTTGCAGTGTTGGAACAACGTGGCTTAATCAGGTTTCTAGAGGAATTCACATTATTGTACTAATAACTTTCAGGATATATCACATTTTCCTTTGAAAATGAAACACGTTCTTAAGGTTAAAGCTTCTTTAGATCTGCTGAAGGGCTTTAAACAAAACTTGAGGGATCGGGTGCTGAGGTGAGGCTAATTTCTCAGATGGCAAGAAGCGTTTGGTCTAAAGTGGCCCACATCTGCTGTTTTGTTTAGACCATATTTGGTTTTGGTTTCAGACATGGAGTTGACTGGTGTGGCTGCTGAAACTATGCCACATGACCACCTCGTTGCCCACAATGAACTTGCTAGAATCCATTTCCAGGCTGGTTCTTTAAATGTGGACCACTTCTGGCCCATACAACACTGGTTATAATCTACGTCCAAGCTGACAACTAACATCTGGTCCCACAAGACACTTGCCATAAGCCATGTCCTGCCTGGCAAAGGACATCTGGACCACATCAGGCCCACATAACATTGACCAGTGACTTATGTCACCCATAAGTGCCAGAAGTTGCGTGAATTAGGCCCAAACATGTCCTACTATCTGGGCTGTGAAGTGAAAGTTGTTCAGATGTCACTTACAGATCACATATAAATGTGTTGACCTTCAGGTTCTGGGTTAAAACCTTTCTGTTTTTTCTTGAGAAGAACTTACCATGGTGTTAATGACAGACACCTTCCTCGGGTAATTCAGTAGAAACTTCAGCTCTAGAAATGAGGTGAACTTGAAGACGTCCAGCACCACAACGTTCCGAATAAATATCTCATCTAAGCCTTTGTGGTCAGTCCAGCTGGCTTTTTCCCACCTACCACCAACAAGAGAAGAGAAACTAAAACATTGTTCAGGCAGCTGTCAGTTCACACAGCAGTTGATCTGATCTGAATATCAGAATATCTTCACGATAGCCTAAACAAAAACTCTGGATAGCAGCGTTCTGTTTGTTTTAATGATGAATTTCAACCGTCTTTGCTTCATGGTTTTCATTTAATCATTCTTCACACACCGCTTCCTGTTTACACATCACAACGACTTGGTTAGCTATCACACACTAACAAAATGTACTCGGTTAAGTTTAGGACATGTCACAGTTTAAAAATGCATTTCGTAACTTTCCGGCCCTAAACCTTCACGTTCTACATTTATTTGATAACATTGATTATGTACATTTCTGGAGCTGTTGCTGCCCAGTGGCATCCAACCCTTACAGAAAACCCACATGTAGATCACATTGTTCACATGTGATTTACATGTGGTTTTCAAGGTCTTCACATGTGATTCACTCTTGTCAACCATGAGCAGATTGTCGCAAATCTCGTAAAATATCATCCTGCAGGATTCAGCTTTTGCGCTAAACACCATTCAGTGGAAACACCTGCAAATCCCATATTATAACACCTGCACTTTGTCCATATTTTAGAAAGATCGCTCCTATTTTGTGAAAAACTGTGATGGAAACCCAACTATTAATGACGAGAGGAAAGTAGTTCCTAAGGTTGCAGGTTGTATCAAGAAGTCATCGTAAAAACCTTTCATCTTTCCCTGAACAACCTGGTTTTTCATGATTCAAGGAGTAAAGACGGTTTTCATAATAACTCCTGCTGACAGAAGATACAGGTGCTGTCTCACCTGCCCTCGCCTGTCAGAGTGATGTCTTCCAAGTAAAGACTGGAGAGCGGCACTCCGTCCAGCACCACCAGGAAGTTGACAATGGACTCATCAGATGTAGATAGGTTACGTAAGGACAGGTCTCTGCGGAGTTTTACAGAAAAGAAGTAAGTATTTACAATCAGAAAGCTTCATTTCATTAGATGATGTTCAGACCTGATTCTCTTTCTGGCTGACTCTCTGAAGGGCTGAACAGACTCGTTCCCTATCAGATGGAGGTCTTTCAGAGTGAGGGGGGTTTCAGGGTACGACACGTCACCGAGCACGGCTGAGGCCAGGGTGACATTCTGAATGAAAGGTCCGTGAAGACTTAAAGTGACCCGACCGAGTGGCCAAATGTCAGCAAACGTCCCAGAGTCGTATCTGCAGGGGAGAGAGAAATGGCAGCAGGAAGATGTTTAGTTTCTATATTTTATATTAACAGATCATTCAGGATATAAAGTCTTGTGCAAAAGGCATCATCCAACCCTGATTTTTCTTATAACACGGGTAAATACTGAGAAACTTTACTCTTCATTACAGTCCGAGCCGACTTGAACAAGTTTTATTGTCATTTTCTTCAGTAGTCTTCTGGAACAGTTCTCAAGGATATGCGAAGGACTTTCCAGGAACAGTTCTCCGGGATGATTGAAGAACTTTCCAAAGCTGTTTGGTTGCTTCTGCCTTTGTTTCCGTTCTCTCCCTGGATGAGGTCTGAGTCCTGGGGAGGATCTGTCTTTCCATCAGACCCACTGGGATGCAGATTCTGGGGAGGAACCATGTTTGATCAGACCTGGTGCCACTGATTTTCAGTCCACTTCTTGTGTCATGTGACATACGTCAGCCTTAATTGGCTTGTTGACTGCCATGTTTCCATGGAGACCATTTTTGACAAGGTTTCAACCAACAGTAAATGGATCAACTGAAGGTCTGGATGCACTCTCAGGTCCTGGTCCAAGTCTTTGTTCTTACTTCTTCAGGACATCCTTTTCAGATCATGTTAATTAGCTGTAGATAGTTTTTTTTTAGTCCTGACTCTTCTTCTATTGTCCTCCATGTTTCCAGTTCCTGCCAACATGCTGAGAGAGTTTCCTGCTAATATATTTGGGAATCACCTTGTTGCTGCCAAGATCCTGTTTTCTGTTTGTTAAATTGTCTAAACTTTGTTTGTTTTTAAAGACAAAACAAAAGAAATTATGTCTTCATGACAAGATTCCAGTAAAAAAAACATAAAGATAAAATTTAAACCTTAAATCAAAGTTTTCCTAGACATTTATATTCCATCCAGGAGGTTTACAATCCTGCCAAAAAATGTTTTAATTCAGACTCTATATAGTAAATCCACAATGATCCATAATAGCACTATTTTTTTTTTTTTTATCACAATTTCAAATTAAGAAAACATCTCTATCACCTCTATGTTGCAAAAAAGACTGTATTTTGACCTGGAAACGTTTAATAAGACACTTCCTGCCAAACTTTCCACCAATCAGAGAGCTTAAACTGACGGTAACGTCCAATCAGGAGCAGCCAAAGATCAACAATTGATGAGAAAAGCAGGTAAATAATGATCCTCTGTGGCTGGAATAAAGCCACGAAGACGTTTGGGATGCAGCTGAGGTGGAGGTGCTGCAGTGAGGATAGCAGGTAGATAGTAGCAGGAAGAAGTGTGGAAACACTAAATGGCTTGGTCACTGCTAATCTGTGTGTTATTTCTACACACTTCTGTTTTCTTCTTCTGGTTGCTCTTTATGCTGCTTTATCTATTCATACATTCATTTTACATCATTTTAGCCTGAAAACATCATGTCTGTATAGAAACGTCAGCTCTGCATGCTGACTGGCTTGGGTTTTTAAAGGTTAAAATAGTTTAAGTTGTGTGTAATGAATCAACATGACGCTACTTCATTCTTTAGGCAAAGAAAAGCTAAAAGATCTTCAGAAAACTGGGAAAATTTGCCACAAACCACTTTAAAATATTGCAACAAAGTCAAACTATAAAGAAGTGAATAAACACTGAACACAGGTCACACCTGGCCAGGTTGTTGGCCTCCACCGTGAGCTCCTCCAGCTGGGTGACTCCACATAGGTCTTGTCTCCTCAGCTCCTCCAGAGCCGGACCTCCCAACACCAGGTTCCTCAGACTGACCAGCTTCTGGAACACCGGAGGAGAACCCAAGTGTCTGGACGAAACCAGGGAAGAGAAAAAGAAGCAGATGCACTGAGAAACATCTGAACACCAGGTGTATTGTGAATCTTCGTGCTTCACACTCCTCACCTGTACGGGTTGTTGAGCAGGTTGAGCTTCTGCAGAGCTACCAGCTTCCTGAACCACAGATGGTTGAGAGCAGTCAGCTGGTTTTCAGAAAGATCCAGCTCCTCCAGACTCCACAGAGAGTCAAACGCTGATGGGTGGATGGTAGATAGTCTGTTACCTGGAGGAAAGTAGAAGCTACATTAAACGCTGCTTCTGGTTTGTTTCATTTTTGCTGCAAAGGACTTTAGGTGCAGGTTTTAGAAAATCAGAGTCCATTAACGTCAGGCTCAGAGGGAAGTTGTTGCAAAGAATTTCACCTTTAGTCTTTGATCACGTTTCCTACACAACCAAAAGACCCAGGTCACATGACCTCAAGCACATACAGACCCTAGTCACATGACCTCAAACACCTGCAGACCCAGGTCACATGACCTCAAACACCTGCAGACCCAGGTTACATGACCTCAAACACCTGGATACCCTGGTCGCATGACCTCAAACACCTGGATACCCAGGTCACATGACCTCAAACACCTGGATACCCAGGTCACATGACCTCAAACACCTGGATACCCAGGTTACATGACCTCAAACACCTGGATACCCAGGTCACATGACCTCAAACACCTGGATACCCAGGTCACATGACCTCAAACACCTGGATACCCAGGTTACATGACCTCAAACACCTGCAGACCCAGGTCACATGACCTCAAACACCTGGATACCCTGGTCACATGACCTCAAACACCTGCAGACCCAGGTTACATGACCTCAAACACCTGGATACCCTGGTCGCATGACCTCAAACACCTGCAGACCCAGGTCACATGACCTCAAACACCTGCAGACCCAGGTTACATGACCTCAAACACCTGGATACCCTGGTCGCATGACCTCAAACACCTGGATACCCAGGTCACATGACCTCAAACACCTGGATACCCAGGTCACATGACCTCAAACACCTGGATACCCAGGTTACATGACCTCAAACACCTGCAGACCCAGGTCACATGACCTCAAAAACCTGGATACCCAGGTCACATGACCTCAAACACCTGGATACCCAGGTTACATGACCTCAAACACCTGCAGACCCAGGTCACATGACCTCAAACACCTGGATACCCAGGTCACATGACCTCAAACACCTGGATACCCAGGTCACATGACCTCAAACACCTGGATACCCAGGTCACATGACCTCAAACACCTGCAGACCCTAGTCACATGACCTCAAGCACCTGCAGACCCTAGTCACATGACCTCAAACACCTGCAGACCCTAGTCACATGACCTCAAACACCTGCAGATCCTAGTCACATGACCTTGGGCACCTGCACACCCTGGCCAACAGAGTCCGCTACTTTGATGAGGATCTGATTTCATTGGCTGGTTCAGAATTTCCCAAACGAAGCGGACTTTCCGAACACAGGGACTAGAATTGGAATCATGATGTCTGATGTGAACGCAGCGTAAGTTGTTACCACTCCATCTTTTATCTGAAATGTTATTTTTCTCATGATCGACTTCCTGTTTGTAGCCCTGATGTGAACATAAACCAAACTTTTTCCCGAAAAACGACATAAAATTAGGAACGTTACCATGGAGATCCAGAGCCCTCAGCTGTGCGTGTCCCGTCAGGTCGCCATCAGTTACCACGGTGATGCTGTTGAAGGAGAGATCGAGGCGCAGAGCTTGGCTTGTTACCATGGGAACGCGGGTGAATCCAGCATGGGAGCAGTTACAGGAGAGCAGCAGGTCGCAGTGACCGCACGATGACCTGCCGTCGTCTGCGTTTGACCTCTGACCCCAGCCCAGAGGGAGGAAGGTGAGGAGGAAGAGGACGGTAGAGGCTGAAGGTGTCATACTGCTGGAGGTTCCTGTAGTGGAGCAGATACATTAAGGCTGCAGACGAGGAAGTGAAAATGACACCAGGAGGAAGTAGAACGGAATGAAAAGAGGAAGTTTGGTCATTTTTACTGCGTGTTATTATCTCCAACTCGCAACGTTTTATAGCAAACACTTTCCTGAACTTCCTCTAACCGTCCTGCCTAAAATACCTTCATAAACCTTCCTGCCTTCAACTTTTTACCAGAATTTGGCTAATTTTGTTTGCTTGCCAATCAACCAAACAGCAGCCTTGAAGATTCATCTTGAAGACCCTCTGGCCTCCAGTTCCCAGAAAGGTCGGCACAGATTCCTGCCACCGCTGCGACAAACCACAATCTGCTCTTTCAGATTTATTACCTCGCTGCAGACTGAAGCAGTTCCACTACAGAGCTTCATTTAGTTTTCATTTAAATGCTAATATGATGAACTTATTGGCTATATAATCATATATAATAAGAACAAACTGCACTAAATTATCTCCAGAATCTTTTAAAAGGCACAAAAATGTCCAGTTTGCAGGTAAATTTGCTTGTTTAACATGCAGATTGTTCCTCTTTGAATGCAGGTAAAAGGAGCATAAACTAGCAGAGGTACCAGGACATGAATGGGTGTGTTGTTTAGTGAAACAAGTTGTTGAATTTTTACTCCTCAGTCATGTTTTAGCTTCTGCACTGCTGCATTTTACCCTCAATTTTATGCTTCTTGTCCCTTGTGTGCCGTTTCTACCTTATCTTCCTGCAAGTATCTTTATTTTTCTTGTGGCCAGCCTGACTTGGATTGTGTTCCAGTTGCCATTTGTTGGGGTTTACGGCCGGAGCGTCCAGCTTCGGTCCTCTGTTTTCCTGCTTCAACATACCTGACTTTAAAGCTTATTTAATGTGAGTCAGATGTGTTGGAGCAGGGATACATTGAAAGCATGCAGAGCAACGGCACTTGAGGACACCCCTGGATTACGGCAAGTATTTTCTGGACCAGAAAATACTTCATGGTAGTATCCTTCTTGGCCACTTGATGGTCACGTGACTGAGTTTTGGAAGCTACGCTTGCATTTACTCATCGCTGTCAGCATTGTTGCTATCCTGGACCAAGTTGATTATCGTGCACTCGAGTTGTCTCCCAAGAATTTTGTCCCTGATAAGATGATAGTGACCTTTTTTTCTGAACGAAGATCTCATACATCCAGAGAATCTCAAGATTCCCCATTTGAAGATGTCTTCATCCACAACACGTATTATATATTAAAGATAGGCGGAGCCTTCGTGATATCACCAGTAGGTTTAGAAGAGCTGAAATGAAGCTCATTGGGCGGTTCCTACCTTTGACAGGGTTGTCTCTCCCAGAAAATACAAAAATGGGCATAGAGGGGAAGCTCAGAGTGCGGGGGCTGTGAGCATCATTGGATGCTTGACATTATAAAACTCAAACCTGCCTGTAGCTAAGAGCTCCATCCATCCATCTTCTGGCGCTTATCCGGAGTCGGGTCACGGGGGCAGCAGCCGAACCAGGGAAGCCCAGACTTCCCTTTATCTGACCAGCTAAGAGCTAATCGAGCTAACCTGGAGCTAACCAGCTAACAGAGGTAAGTGAGCTAAAGCTAAGTAATGCTGTTAACCATCTGAGAACCACAGTTGTTCTCAGTTCTTCCTGCATGCAGCGGGATATCAGGTACCTGTCAATCAAAAGGACACACCCCTAATTATGCTGGATTTCAAGATAAACTGTCCTATTTAACCTAAAATTGAGTTTTTGTAATATATAGGCTGTAAACATGTTTATTTCTGCTGTAAACATGTTTATTCCTGCTGTGAAGTTGGTCTTTTTAACATGGGAGTCTATTTGCTCTATTCGCTCTATTCGCTCTGTTTTGCAGCCCCCAGTGGATAAAGAGGGAACTTCAGTTTTTAGCACTTCTGTCTAGGCTTCACTTTTAACCGCTGGAGGTTGCCGCTTGGCCCCAAACTGCCTGTAGTCCATCGTTCTTTCATTTCTATAAGATGTTTTGCATCCATTACATCAGGGGTGCCCAAGTCCAGTCCTGGAGATCTACCATCCTGCAACCTTTAGATGCAACCCCTGTCCAGCACAGCTGAGTCAAATAGCTGAATTCCTCTTCTGCATGTCATTCTGCTCTGCAAAGGCCTGCTAACGAGCAACTTATCTGATTCAGGTGTGTTGGAGCAGGGTTGCACCTAAAAACAGCAGGATGGTAAATCTCCAGGACCGGACTTGGGCACCTCTGCATTACGTTTATCGCATTATCATCAATAAGTATGATTTCATGGTGAGGTGTTCGTAAAACACCACGTAGCAGGAATGAAAAACAGTTTCCATGTGGTAGTGGTATTATCTTGTCTGGGGATGCTGGGAGTTACGACCAAGCGGCAACCTCCGGTGGTTAACAGTGAAGCCTATGCGGAAGTGCATAAAACTGCAGTTCCACCTTCATCCACTAGGGGCTCCAAGACAGAGCAAATCTCCATAGACTCCCATGTTAAAAAGGCCAACTTCACTTCAATAAACATGTTTACAGTCTGGTTCAAAAATCCATTTAGGTCAGGTTTGCCTTCATGACAACTGTGGGGGGAGGGAATTATTTTCTAACTTGCCCGTTTTAAAGTAATTTAATCTCGAAGTTCGGCAAATTTAGGGGCGTGTTCTTTTGATTGACAGGTACTTAATCTCCTTCTTCAAGTAAGAAGAGCGTAGAACGACTGTGGTATTTAGCCGGTTAACAACGTGACTTAGCTTTAGCCTGCTTACCTCCGTTAGCTGGTTAGCTCCCGTTATCTCTGGGTTAGCTCTTAGCTACAGGAAGCTCGGAGTTCGCTCGATGTCAATCATCCGCCATGACGCTCATGGCAGCCCTCTCAGCTCCACCTCTTTGCCCATATTTGTATTTTCCGGGTGAGATGACGCGCATGACGCTGCCAAGATGGTGATGGTAGGAACCGCCCACCGAGCTTCAACTCAGCTCTTCAGAAACCTACGGGTGACGTCACGGAGGCTCCGTCCATCTCTTTATATACAGTCTATGGTTACGACACAACTGTAATGCAGAAAATCATCGTCTACTTATGGCTTTATCTTTTATTAATCCTTTCCAGACATTTTTAGAAGAAATAATGATCATTTTAAATAGTTATAAGTTTAAAATGATGTTCTGCAAAACAAAACCCTTTAAAAGTTTGACTCAGGAAAACCACAAACTCGAGCCTTGAAGAGGAGAACTCCATCAGAAAAGACCAATAACGGACTGAAATACATAGAATGGGGTTTCCACAAGACAGAAAAGACTAATTATTTGTTTAATATTATCATTTATGAATTTCATAGAGCTCCCAACACATAAATGCTGTTAACCCCGAAATGGATTTAAATGTACATTAAGAGAATAAAACTCCATAAAATCCAGCCTTGCTTGTCGGAGTGCTCGCTGTCCAGCCTTGTGACAGTCCCTCAAACTCTGAATCTAAACTGCACTTCTTGTTTTCTAACTTTTTACTTACTTTTGCTTTTTGCTTTTTTTTCTATTTCTCTGTTAGAGGATAAAAATCATCTCCAGTAAACACGACCAGAGTTTTCACCATCAATGTTTTTCTGTACAACCGTATCAATCCAAGTCCCCTTACCTTAACTTTTCTGAAGTCCTGATGAAGAAGCTTGATAAGTAAAAAGAGGGAAACAGTGAGATAGAGCAGGATGAGATGAAGATTTTATGACTCCACAGAGAGGAAGTGAGAATCGTGTGACATGTAGAGCAGAGTAAAAGAGGTAGTGGGCATGAAAATGAACTCTGGAGACGAAACCTGTGTGGGAAGGACCCTGCATTTAGAAACACTATTTTCAGTAAAATTTTTTTATTTATTTATAATTTCACAACTAAAATCAGGATTTTGAACATTTGAAAAGTTTCCAATATAACAAAAATAATCTGTTTCTTCTGTCTGTCCAACATTTGGCAGAATCAAGTTGAAGGGATGCAGCTGGATGTTGTATGACGATGCGTGTGGTGTATGTTACAGAACATGCTGTAACCCCTCCCTGTGTGCACGGGACCGTGACCGAATGACTTCCTGTAAACTCACAGCTCAGCATTCAGACATACAGGCAAACTTGCATCCCAAACATGGCCTCTTTGTTTTTACAGTGACATTATTGATCTAATAACATAAAACACAATATATTACATGTATGATCACACCCAACTGCTCAGCCAATCACATGGCAGCATTTAGACATGGACAGGCGACTTGCTGCACTTTCCTTCCACCTTTTCCTGTGTGTTTATATATCCTCAGTGATGTTTCTTTGTTTTGTTGGGAGGCGTAAAGCTCACTGCTGTTATCGATTGACTTTGCTATTAATTATTTCTCAACAAAGGCGAGAAAACTTCACACTTCTGGTCAGACAATGTTTTGTTTTTGTTTTTTTAATAAAAATGCTGAAGAAATGCATGAATAATCCTGGTTTATGAACCTCAGAAACTACCAACTAATGGAGATTGCTGCCAGATTCCGCTTCCCGCCACATTTATAACGACCTGATAAGTTTCACAGGAGCAGAAATAAAGAGTTTGTTGTTTTTCATGGCAGGATGGGTGTCGGACCTCCAGCTGTGGAAAGTTCCCTCAACGTTTTTCTTTGTGACAAAAGTGTCTAAAACAAACAGCAGATACAGATAATGTTAATGCAATGTTAAACTTATTGATGTCTCCATTGTGTCTCCAATTTTCATTAACAGTATAAAGAAAAAAAAAGTCTAACTTTCTTAACACTGAAAACATTTGTCTGGCATTTACACGGTGAAATTAGTCCAACCGACTTCATCGCAGTCGCCTTTACGCCGATGGAAACTTCAGATTGTTTTGGTTCGTTTGCTGCTTAACAGCAACCAAAGTGCCGCTAACACAGCTGGGAGGCGTCCAGTTAGCTGGTCTGACGGCAGCAACACGTTTAGCCGTCATTTAGAGTTGGCAGGAAGTCTGGAAAATAAAATTCATCTCTGGGAAGTAGGGCTGTTACGATACGTTTTTGTCCTGATTCGATTCCGATTTTTTGGGTGCTGATTTGATCTAAATTGTGATTCTCACAATTCTTTGATATTGCAGTGTTTTGTAGATTAAAAACAAAAAAAAATGTAGAAAACCTTTTTTTTGCTCATCATTTTTCTTAATTTTGATTAGAAAAAAACAACACAATGAGCCAGATCGTCATTCTGCTGCTATAATACCCATGAAGACCAGTAAAACGATCAATAAAATTTTCTTAATGGATTATATTTAATTATTTGGGAAAAAAAAATATTTTAACAAAAAAATTTATTTTAAAATTGTGAAGCAAAAAAATCAGAAAAATCAGGCTAGCAGCTAGCAGCTAGCCTGCTTTGTTTATATTTTTGTTACCCACAAAGCGTAAAAGATAAAAAAGATTTATAGATATTTCTGATTTTACAGAGCTTATATCATCATGGTTGTGTGTTCTACAAAGCTTCATTGGCGTTTACTGTCAGTTGGTATC
Source organism: Telmatherina bonti (assembly GCF_933228915.1). NCBI lineage: Eukaryota > Metazoa > Chordata > Actinopteri > Atheriniformes > Telmatherinidae > Telmatherina > Telmatherina bonti. The sequence continues at coordinate 34,797,337 of NC_136616.1, forward strand.
AGCTGAAACTCATCTCTCACCACATCTGTGGCAGCTGTCTGACAGACTCATCGTCTCCACCTGATCCTCAGCAGTCTGAACTTTTGTCCCTGAAGCTGAAACATAATGATGCTGCGATCGAGCTGCAGATTAAACCGAGTGCAATCTGAGGACAACGGCTCTTTTCAGCATAAAGGATCCAGAAGATACATGTTCCTCCATGTTTGACTTTCCTAAACAGCACAATAAAAAGATTCTCCTACACAATATATGTTCCATATTGTTGCATTATGTGCGTTATATACCTGTACACCAGGGGGCGCCACCTAACTAGTTTATCATGTCTACATTTGGTGCAGTTGCTCATAATTTTCCTAAAGTAAAAAACAGCTTTGGAAAACAGAATATTTGCTAAATTTTAGGTCAAGTATCATGAGATTTTCTGCTTCTGCTCTATGTGGAAGGTAATACGACGTTACATAAGTGTCTCTAACCCAAATTCGCACAAAACAAGTTTGTAAAATCAGCTTTATATCAGATAAGAGCAACTCTAAACCTGAAAGGAGATGCTTCAGGATGTGGAGACACAATGCAGTGAAACGAAACCTAAAACCGGCCGGTCCAAGAGGAAATTCTGGAGACTCCATGGGTGAACATGCAGAAAATAAACGAGATGATATGATCTGAATAAGAATCATTGTTAGCGTGATATTTGAGCTTAAAGCTGCAGAGTATTTTGGGGGATTTAAATAAAGAGTCTGCAGGATAAAAGGCAGAGAAGCAGCGACAAACGTCCAGACGAGGCTCCAAGACTTCTGCTGTTCCGTAAGAAAGTGAATTTATTTTAGACGGTCTTCCAAAATCATTGCTAGTTGTTTGTTTTCTTGTAGAATTATTCAGTTTTAGCTTCATATCCAGGATATAGTCTGCATATTTTACATTTTATGGTATATTAAATATAATTTGAGTGAAATTCAGTTTATTTCTAGAAAAGAACAAATAATTTGTGATAAAGTTTTCATTAAATGAATTACTTTTTCTTGTCATTTATTTGAACATTTTAGCATTTCTTTGTGATCATGGTCATCATGAAGCTGGTCGGCGTATGCCTGATGCTCTGCACCGTCCTGGCCCCGAGTGGAGCCAGTCCCATTAACTCCACCCTCCCCAGGCACGTCGGAGGCTTGTGCGAGTACAAGAGTCAACACTGCCCAAACCTCCTCGGGGTGTTCTGTCCACAATGCGACGCTTACGGGAACTTCCTCCCGCAGCAGTGCTCCGGGTCCACCGGGTACTGCTGGTGCGTAGACGTCATCACCGGAGAGGAGATACCCAACACGAGGACGAGGCCTGGGGTCAAGCCCATCAACTGTGGTGAGGCATTTCCTCTGAATATTTGCTGGATTGAGATCTTGTAAAATGGCCAAAGATGAGAAAGAACATCGAGTGTAGACAGGGCCGGATTAAAAGTGCACAGAGGATTCCAGGGGCCCCACCACAACATTGTAAAAAAACTGTGAATGATACACTGTGAAACTACATCCCTAACATCTCTCAGCCAGTGGTACCAATAGCAATACACTAGACACTGTTGTGTAACTATCTGGCTTTTTGACATCAAACCAACGATGGTCCGTGAGAATTCTAATTCCCGCTGGCTGCATTATTTTCGGAAAAACACACACACACACGTAGTTTGGAGAGTTAAATCAATGTAATATCACACCGTTACCATAGCAACACATTAATCAACTGATTCAGATCAGCTGCTTTAGAAAGGTGAATGAGAGAAAAATATAAAATAGTTCTTATACTTTAGCATATTTAGCAAGATTTGTAAAAGAGAAATAAAAATTTGTTGTAGAAGGTTTACTGTGTGGGACCAGAAGCGGATTAAACAACTCTGATCCGTGCATTAGACGCGTCGTGGGGTTCTAGACGCAACGCCGTGCATTATAATCGTGTAATGCACGGCTCCTTGTTGTTTAATCCTTTCTTATTACCTGCCATTTGTACCATACGGTGAAGCTTTTCTTTCAGTCATAATTTCTCTTAACTATGTGAAAAGAAACCTTCCTGAGTATCTCTGCTTGGGTTTCTAAAAGTGTTTGTTCTACTATTACTGTTTGACTGTTTTCACAATATTACAAACTATTATTAACCATTTCTGTCCTAAAGACAATAAAAAAAATGTGCTTCTGTCTCGGAATTTGTAGAGAAAAATGTCAAACCAAAATAAAATCTAAAACCAACAAGTTTCGTTGTGTTTTGCAGAAAAAGACATGCACTGTCCGCAGGGCTGGTCCTACTTCGAAGACAGGTGTTTCATCTTCATCGACACCCCGAAGACGTGGGTTGAAGCAGAGGTAAGTTCTGATGGATGCTACAAATTGATCATTTGGCTGTTCATGCATAAAGCAATCCATAAAATCCAGGAAATCTTGCTCTTTCCAGGTTTACTGTCAGTTCGATGAGGCCAACCTGGCGTCAGTCCACAGCTATGAGGAAAATCACTTTGTCCAGTCGCTGATCCGAGAAAACACCGGCAACTTCCCAGAGACATGGATTGGAGGCAATGACGCCATGCATGTACGACGATGTTTCACATATTTATGATTGTATCATTTAATGCCGTATTTTGATCGTCTTATCAGTTTACCTTTTGGTGATTTGCCGTTCATATTACAGCTGTTAAACAAACAATAAGAATATAATGCGGTGCATTTATGTCCTACACCAGAATTTGATTAAGAGAGAATATATATACTTATAAAATGCATTTTCTTGTTTCCCTGCAGCCAGTAAAACCACATTTAAGTGCTGTTTTTTTGTGTTTGTGTACCTACAGCTTGGTTTGTGGATGTGGTCTGATGGCTCAAAGTTCCACTATGAAAACTGGTTCAGTGATGACTTCGATGAGAAAGCCGAGCGCTGTCTGAAGACTAATTATAAATGTAATACAACACACACACAGACATGTACATTTTGAAGTTAAGCTTTGATTTACATCACTTTAGCTTTCTTTTCTAACACATTGTTGCTGCTCCTTTTCATCTAACTGTCCAACAAGACCAACATTTATGGTGACACGCTAAGACGTGTTGCATCCATGTTTACTTATGTAAACACAATGTGCCATGTATGGAGTCATGTCTTCCTCTGCACATGCAGAGTTACTTCAGGGAGCCAAACAGTTCCCACTGAAATGTGATTAAGGTCAGACTCAAATAATGAATGTGAACAACCACACAAAAATGAGATTTCTGCAAAACATCAGATTTGAGCATCCGGTCTTGCAGCGTGAACAAAACCAGAGTGTGAGGGCAGTTTGATGCAGACATATTTATTTACGTATGTAAAGGGACAGTTAATGGGCCTTAAGGGCATGTTCACAGCAGGATAGCCCAGAAGAGTCTCGACTGGGACGAAGAATTTTGAAAAACTTTCCACCTTCATTTGGTTTGGTTCGCTGTCACGCTGTTTAGTCAAGCAACGAATCGCTTAATCCGACAAAGAGTCGCAGGGAGGCTGGAGCCTGTCCGAGCAGTCTTTGGGTGAAAGGCAGGGTACATCCTGGACAGGTCACCAGTCCATCTCAGGGCACAACGAATGGTTCAACACCAAATTTATGAAGTTTTAGGAATTCTGTGTCTAGTTTAAACAAGCTGTATTGTGGTCACTTCCTCGCTTTGGTCACTGGAAGGTCCGTTTGCTTTCACACTGTAAGCAAACTGCACCAAGGTTCACTTTCAGGTTAACAGAGAACCCTGGTTTTCAAGCAGACCAAGCTTTACTTCTTTGGTCCGAACCAGAGTTTCAATGCATGAAAACATCGCTCCAAATAAATCGTACAATCCGGGGTCCGCTTTAGGCGGACCAAACTGCAGTGGGAATTGAACCTGAGACTAGCTGTGTTGAATTTTTGTTAATAGAATTTCTTCAGAGACAGCTGTCCAGACTTCTTGAAGGACTTTCCAAAGTTCTTCTTTTGATTCTTTTTTGTGCTTTTTGTTCCATTCTTGGTCAATATGATACAAAGTTCCTTTAAGTTAAAATCTGGGCGAAGAAAATAAATTACAAAGCTGTAAAAGAACATGAAAAATCTGTCTTTTTATCCTCATCTTTCCTTCTGTCTTGTTTTACAGATAACTTGAAGTGGTCCGCTGCCCTCTGCAATGAAACTCTACCTTTTGTTTGTTCCAAGAGCATGTAATCTCCACCTGACAGTTTACTAGTTAGTAGGATTCACAAAAATGTAGATGGCTTTTTCTTTTTTAGCTAAATATCAGACAGTTCTGCCAACTTTTTCTGCAGATCATAATGATTGTATGTGGATAACTTGATGTCTAAATAAATTTCTAGACACCAGTAATTTATCAGTTTATTATGAGAAATCCACTCTCTGGGGTTTTACTGGTGAGACTCTTCTTTATCATCATCTCACCAAAGTGTATGAAAAACATTGCAAAGTGCTTTTTATGAACAGTAATAAAACTAAAAACTATCTGGATGCTCGTGATCTGGTAGTTATCACTTTCTGGTGGTAAAAAAGGTTTGTAGGGGTTAAATATTAAATTAAAATAATTAAAGCTTAAATCTAAAACTAGAAAAGCACCATAAAAGGTCAGACCTCCACCCAGCAGCTCATTTCCAGCTGATGTTCTGGTCCTACATCCATCTTATATGGATCCACTATCAGATTCCAGATCCATTGATAACGAATCCACAGTGTCTTGTGTTGTTTGTTGCATGTTTGTTCTCGTGCAGTAATTAATAGTTGTTCCTGTTCTGGATGGTAGTATCCAGAACGTTGTTCCTGTTCTGGATGGTAGTATCCAGAACGTTGTTCCTGTTCTGGATGGTAGTAACCAGAATGTTGTTCCTTTTCTGGATGGTAGTATCCAGAATGTTGTTCCTGTTCTGGATGGTAGTATCCAGAACGTTGTTCCTGTTTTGGATGGTAGTATCCAGAATGTTGTTCCTGTTCTGGATGGTAGTATCCAGAACGTTGTTCCTGTTCTGGATGGTAGTATCCAGAATGTTGTTCCTGTTTTGGATGGTAGTATCCAGAATGTTGTTCCTGTTCTGGATGGTAGTATCCAGAATGTTGTTCCTGTTCTGGATGGTAGTATCCAGAACGTTGTTCCTGTTCTGGATGGTAGTATCCAGAATGTTGTTCCTGTTCTGGATGGTAGTATCCAGAACATTGTTCCTGTTTTGGATGGTAGTATCCAGAATGTTGTTCCTGTTCTGGATGGTAGTAACCAGAATGTTGTTCCTTTTCTGGATGGTAGTATCCAGAATGTTGTTCCTGTTCTGGATGGTAGTATCCAGAACATTGTTCCTGTTCTAGATGGTAATATCCAGAATGTTGTTCCTGTTCTGGATGGTAGTATCCAGAATGTTGTTCCTGTTTTGGATGGTAGTATCCAGAATGTTGTTCCTGTTCTGGATGGTAGTATCCAGAACATTGTTCCTGTTCTGGATGGTAATATCCAGAATGTTGTTCCTGTTCTGGATGGTAATATCCAGAACAGGAACAATGTTCTGGATGGTAGTATCCAGAATGTTGTTCCTGTTCTGGATGGTAGTATCCAGAATGTTGTTCCTGTTCTGGATGGTAGTATCCAGAACATTGTTCCTGTTCTGGATGGTAGTATCCAGAATGTTGTTCCTGTTCTGGATGGTAGTATCCAGAAAATTGTTCCTGTTTTGGATGGTAGTATCCAGAATGTTTTTCCTGTTCTGGATGGTAGTATCCAGAATGTTGTTTCTTTTCTGGATGGTAGTATCCAGAACATTGTTCCTGTTTTGGATGGTAGTATCCAGAATGTTGTTCCTGTTCTGGATGGTAGTATCCAGAACGTTGTTTCTTTTCTGGATGGTAGTATCCAGAACATTGTTCCTGTTTTGGATGGTAGTATCCAGAATGTTGTTCCTGTTCTGGATGGTAGTATCCAGAACATTGTTCCTGTTCTGGATGGTAGTAACCAGAATGTTGTTCCTGTTCTGGATGGTAGTATCCAGAACGTTGTTCCTGTTCTGGATGGTAGTATCCAGAACATTGTTCCTGTTCTGGATGGTAGTATCCAGAACGTTGTTCCTGTTCTGGATGGTAGTATCCAGAACATTGTTCCTGTTCTGGATGGTAATATCCAGAATGTTGTTCCTGTTCTGGATGGTAGTATCCAGAACGTTGTTCCTGTTCTGGATGGTAGTATCCAGAACGTTGTTCCTGTTCTGGATGGTAGTATCCAGAACATTGTTCCTTTTTCTGGATGGTAATATCCAGAATGTTGTTCCTGTTCTGGATGGTAGTATCCAGAACGTTGTTCCTGTTCTGGATGGTAGTATCCAGAACATTGTTCCTGTTCTGGATGGTAGTATCCAGAACGTTGTTCCTGTTCTGGATGGTAGTATCCAGAACATTGTTCCTGTTCTGGATGGTAGTATCCAGAATGTTATTCCTTTTCTGGATGGTAGTATCCAGAACATTGTTCCTGTTCTGGATGGTAATATCCAGAATGTTATTCCTTTTCTGGATGGTAGTATCCGGAACGTTGTTCCTGTCCAAATGGTAGTATCCAGAATGTTGCCATGATCCACATCTATCCTTGATATTTTGGAAAACCTGTTGGGAACTTTTTCTGGATTTTCTCACCATTTATTGTGAAGTTTTTTGCAGATACACTGAAAATGGTTTTATTTGACAATGAGGAAGAATCCTTCACAACATTCCTGCATCCAGATGCTGATCCCGATCATTCCCAAAGTTTAATGGAGTCTAAGTTAGATCAAGACCCATTCTCTGAAACACATCATGAAGATCGGTCCGGAAGCTTTTGTGTAAAGTTCCAAACAAACAGATAAAAGTTTGTAAAAACAACCTATTTGGTGGAAAATTCACATAAAATCCAATCAAATAAAAAACACACACCTTCAACAAACAACATTCAACAACAAACACATTCATTATGATTGCTTTGTAATTGAATTTCCCTTTATTTAATTTAATATCGTTATCTCCTATGATCTCCCACAGACTGTTTATTGACGACGGGACAAAGATGAGTAACTTGCATAGTAAGAAAATATCTACTCTGTCACACTGTTTAACGATCAGTCATCGACGTGGTGGGAACACTAAGGTCGCAGAGTGATTAATGACAGATCAATGAACACATTAGCATTAATGAAGTTGTGCTGGTTGATTGAATATGATTGATCTGCAAACAAGCTGACTTCTTAATGCAGCAGCATTACAGGGACACAGATTGGTTTATAAAGATACACTGATGATGCGACATTAAACAGCTAATATATCCACCCGGTTGGAACATTTGTTTAATAAAAACAGCATGGAGATGAGAATCAATCACCTACACTGTGTGTTTATAACGGCACGCCACTCATGTTGAGTGTGACCTGATCAGCCTCACCACATGGGGGTGCTGTTGGCTTGAAAGTGACCAAATTAATGTTGGCGTACGATGAATAACGATGTCTTCTGGCTCAATCCTTTCTCATCCTTTATGAAGGTAACAAACCTTAAGTTTTAACCCTTTTGATTTTGAAAAATAATCTGCAATATTGTAATATCTCCTCCCAACACATTTAAGCTAATGTTTTCAAACATAATGTCTCATTATATAAAATCAGATGCACCTCAGCTTGTCTCCATGTGGATTTGGCCCTAATTTCTACAGCTGCAGGTTGTATACAGTCCAAACCTGATGGACCCCTCAGCTCTGTGCTTGTGGCATGCATGTGTCACAGGTATTACTGCAAAACCTCAAGCAGGCACAAAGTAAATGACATATTTACTGGTTTGTTTGCAGGTTTGTGGGTGTGTGGAGGCTAGTTATTTCCTAACGGAGCACTTTGTACCCCGTTGGACTGAGACGTCTGGTTCCTGGCAGTGACTAAGTATTAACAAATAAAACACTGTTAAGTCAGTTTTATCTTTAATCACAAGTTTTCCACCACAATAGATTAAATAGGTATCTAACTGACCTTACATGTGCATAAAATCTTTCAAATTATGTTTATTATTAAAGTGAAAATGTGGAGGATAATACATTTTTTATTCTAAAATACACATCTGAGTTAATCAACTCGTCTTCATTCCCTTACTTTGTGAAAAAAAAATCTCCCCTTAACCATTAAATGTTTCTTTTAGGTTTAGTTTGAGAGATTTCCCAACATATTCCAGCCGAAGTGACCGTAAATGATCACATCAGCTGCTTATGCATTTGTTCTACAAACACTGACTCATGGCTCCAGCTGACCTTTAGGAAGTAAAGCTCCAGTTGGGTGAAGCGTCCCTGATCAATACGACGGGGGAGGACGCTTGTTCCCTGGCAGGATAAAAGCTTCGCTGGATTTAGCTTCCAGAAACAGAAAAAGAAGGCAAACTGGGATCAACCATGAAGACGCTGCTGCTGCTGTATCTGTGCCTTTACGTTTGCTGGGCTCAGGATGTTTTTGAATATGACGACTACGACACGGTGAGCATAACTCAAATAACTCTGGTTCAATGTGTAAAAATATCTTTCTGTGTTTCTGAAATACAAAACAAAGAATGACATGAAAATGTTTAGAGCTTAAAATGATAAAGTCATCAGCGCCTAAACCAATCAAAACAACCAAAATAAGAAGTGAAAATGTGATAAATAATATGCAATATTATGAAATATACGATTTTAGGCACAAAGATGAACAAAATGTTAAATTTATACATTATTTTAAAATATTGTAAATTTGTGTTTAAGTTGATGTTTGCTCATAAAGTAAGAATTAGAAACATTAAACCAGTTCTATTCTTTTTATTTTATTTAGTTAAACATTTATAAGCATTTACAAAAAAGTCACTTTTCCACACTGCATCTGATCCAAACGACATTATTTTTTACTTTGAAATAAAGGTACCTGTATTTGTCTACATTTCAACAGGTCTATCTATTTTGCTTTCAAAATTAAAAAAAATCTTTAATAAAAATTATAGAAAATAATTAAAAACTGTACTTGCTTGACTGTCACAAATACATAGTAAACATAAATATGTAATACTTAAATTTAATGCATTAATTTGCATAATGTTTTGGCCATAATTAAAATTTTCTTTTAATATTTATTTATTTGATTATTTATTTATTCTTTTATATTTATGACAATATTTTTCCACACTTTATTTACTGCAGGATAAAAAAAAAATGCCCAACACCAACAAAACGACACTAAAACAATCAGATTCTTCTAAAATACCGTAAATAATATTTTTATGTTTTCTTCAACAGGACGGCAAGACGTCGCCAGAAAAAAACGGAACTGTACGCACAACAAATAAGCTTAAAAAAAATACAATTTTATCTGCAGAGAGAAAGTCTTTCCACTAATTTGTTATTTTTCTCCATGCAGACCGGAGGAGCAGTTGTAGACGCTCGTGGTCACCGACCGGTGACGAGTGGGAGGGACTCGTACACTGCCAACCGATACGCCCCTCCCCCCATCAGCGGAGGCAGCAGGTAAAACCACGCGCTGAAAATGATGGCGAAACGTACAATTATTCCACGTAGCTTTGGAGTCGGTTCAGAATAACGCACCAAAACGAATATTACTAAAAATATTCTGAGTCCGAGTTGCGATAAGTTTGGTTTTTATGAAAAACTGTAAACATTTTAATGTTACCAAAACCAATTTAATCGTGTTTTAATGAAACATGACGGTTTGTATAAACGTCTGATTGGTCAGATGCTGCCAAACCATTTAGGCAAGACTTTACTATAGACTATTAGGACAACATTGAGAGAATAAAGTCGAAATACAGTATCAAAAATAAAGTTAAAATTATAAGAATATTCTTGTCATTTTGACTTTATTCTCTAGTGAAGCAGGAAGAAAATCATCTGACTTTTTTCTAATACTCGGTCATAAGACTCGGGTGTTGCTGGGATTTAACTCTCTGACTTGTGAAGGTACCGCGGTCGACCGACTCCGCCACCCGTTGGGCGTCCCATCGGGCAGGAGAAGGTGGAGCAGCCTGAGGCGGGAGGATGCACCCACGCTTCAGAGGAGATGGTAAGAAAACACCTCGGTAATCAGGCTTTTTTTAAAGGTCTAAATGTTCCCAAGAAGCAGCGACTCAAGGTTCCTGATACCAGTAAGACCAGTTCCCTCTGGAACCTCCCACCAGTCTGCACCAGCTTTGTTGATACTTTTACTATGTTATTTATTTATTTATTATATAAGCAACGTGAAAATACCACATGAATGTTTGGTAACTAAGCTGATCCTTTATCATGTGGAAATTATGATGCACATGTAAATATATAAATGTGTCCATATGTAAATTATATAAAACAAGTAAAAATAAAATTAATCAAAGTATTTAATAAAAAATATAACCTACATTTTAAATTATCATTTTTATGAAAATTTGAATGAAAATTTTCACAAAAGTGATCAAAATGATCAAACAATGTATAATATAATGGAATAATGATATAATGTAAAATATGTTGTAAAACTTATAGAGTGTACTTTAAAGTTTCTTTTTTAAAATGTTTTAAACTTTTAAGTTTACCAAAGTAAAATCCATTTGGAAAAAATACATAAAATGTATATCTAAAATATTTGATAGATAATAATATTTGGTAAGAAGATGGCTAATTGAATACATCTTGATGTTCTTGTACTTTTTTGCATTACAATAAACAGGAACACTTTTGAGTTTCTATTAACAGGTTATTAAGCATTTATTTTTATGTTCCAGTTTATTTATGATGTACATCACTGGTTTAAAGGTCTGTTTGGCTGAAAATGTATTTTTGTACAAGACGTACCAAACAGAAAAGTTTAAAAACCACATGCTGATAAAAAGTGTAAGTTGTATTTTGGCTTCTGTATTCTGTACGTGAACAGCGTTATATCAGAGAGCAGAAAGTTCGTAACGAGGTTGCTTCACGGTCCTCATCTCATCGGTGATTTCTTCTTTCCTTCAGGGAGTTTTATGTCCGACTGGCTGCGAGCTGAAGACCACGCTGCTGAAGCAGGAGAGGAATGTCAAGACGGTAAATTCCACACATTAATTATTTAATCTTTTTCATCCACAAAACATGACAGGCAGTTCCTGGAAGCTTTGCTAAACCATTTTCTTTGCTGTTGTTCGTGTTTTCATGCTGAAATCTTCATCAGTTTCTTTGTTTTGGTTCTTAAACTCAGATCATTGATGAACTCAAGCCTGGGGTTAAAGGCTTGTCCCACTCCTCCAACAACGTCTTCAACTACGTCAGCGGCATGTCAAACTCTCTGAGGGAGCGACAGAGACTCTTTACCGGTGACTAAAATTACAAAAATTATTCCTGCTTTTCCGAAGTGAAGTCCCAAAGAGCTCGATTTACCTCGCGAAGCAGCGTTTAACATGTTCCACCATGAAATTTCTGCTATTTTTCTATGAAATATTTTATGTTTGGTGAATGAAATGCTTTAGCAAATATATTAGTTTATTTACTGTATATTATTTATTGAGTGAATATTAAATATGGGCATTTGGCTTTAGTTGTGAAAGCCTAATATCCCAAAAAACTAAACTCATCATCAGTTAATAAATGTAAATTTAAGAATTTGTTAAGTTTAGCCCTAAAAAGAAATTATGAGATAAAAACTTTTTTTCAAAACAATAGATATGACGAAATTTTATTAAAATATTGCAAAACATTTGACATTACTAGAGATGTGTGATATTATTGCCTGGGAATGGCATTAAAATGTATTCATCTTAATTTATCAGTTTTAGTGTTTTTAACGGCAAAACTTTTAGACAACATATTCTACATCAGACTCTTCTTCTTCATCACTTAAAATGTCTAAATATGAGAGACGTCGTGTATTGTTTGAGATATTTGTGGCTTCTGGTTTTCTAAGCCAAACTCCAATGCCAAGGTCGCCTGTCAGCGCAACTTAATGACATCATTAAACCGTGCCGTCACTCGCAGTATGACGAGATTGTACGTGGACTCATCAACATGAATTAAATCTTATTTATTTTAGACTTTAAATTAAATGTTTAAAAAGCAGAGAGGTTATGGGATCTAGACCCAGATCAACCAGATCCAGTTCAGTTAACCCTTAAAACTGGTCTCGTCCACTGAAATACCTGAAATTATTTAGTTTTTCTTATTTTTCTGAGGGAAATTCCTCACGTATCGGTGTCGGTTGATAGCGGTATCAGATATTAAGAGTTGGACAATATTATTATATCAGATGTTAAATAAAATAAGTGATTTTGATTGAAATAAAATAAAAACTTATAATGACACAAACTCTTAAGTATCTGTTTTCAAAATTTATGTAAACTTTGCTATTTAAATAAATTTTTAATTAATGAATAAATTTCGTTTAGAAAATGCTTTGTTTTTCCTCAATTTGTATTTAATTTTCTTAATATCTTTATTATTTTTAATGATGATGTATCATAATGGATCATAACTTTTTGCATTTAATGCTGTCAGACAACAGCCGGGTGGTGAGTCAGTTCACCGATCAAGTGGAGGAGCAACATGCCTACATCAAGGAGACGGTGGACACAGTTTTTCCTTCCAACATCAGAGTTCTGCAGGTAAACAGGAGTTGACTCACACAAACAGTAGTTTAATTAGTTCAATAAAATATATATTTGTTTGGCTGTAATCTGAAATATCCTGGCTGCAGGGTGTTCTGGACAAGATCCGGCAAAAGATCCAGAGGCTGGAGAAGGCCATTCAGGCCCAGAGGGAGGGGTGCAAGGACCCATGCACGACCAAGTGCCCCATACCTGTCGTGTCAGGTGAGTGGAAGTGGTATAATTCATCACAGGCTTCAGATTGATGTAAACAAACATCCTCTCAATTATGGGCTCCATAAATGCTAAAGTATACATGGATCCAGACAAATCAGTTACTGGCACATATATACCATGTGATGCACCATGTCTACAGGACGTAAACTGTACATTAAACCACAGACATGATGAAAAAGTTTTTTTTCTTTTCGTTATTTTTCATCGTTTGGGATTCAGGCAAAGAGTGTGAGGACATTTTCCGTCGTGGAGGAAGAGACTCCCAGATGTACCTGGTCAAGCCGGATGAGTTCTTCCCTCCATACAAGGTTTTCTGTGATCAAACCACCCAAAACGGAGGTAAAAACACCCCCACCAGCCATGCCTATGTTTTCTTTAGTAGAATTCTGTTTCTAACAGTGCTTATGTGTTCTTTCCAGGATGGCTTCTTATCCAGAACAGGCTTGATGGCAGCGTTGACTTTGGCAGACGTTGGGACGAATATCGTCGTGGTTTCGGCAACATTGCTTTCGAAAATGACAAGGGTTTCTGTGAAACCCCTGGTAAGATACCAAAGAGCTCATACTTTTATGTTAGACGGATATTTCTGTAATTTCCAGTAAACTAACAGACTTTTCTACCTTGCCTATGTGAAAGGCGAGTACTGGCTGGGCAATGACCGAATCAGCCAGCTGACGAAGATGGGTCCGACTGAGGTTCTCATAGAGATGCAGGACTGGACAGGAGCCAAGGTGACTTATTAAGACCTTTCACCACTTGATAACACATATTTGAGTGTTGGATTGAAAATAGGATTGTTGTATTAAATCAAAAAACTTAAGCCTCTATCCTTTTTATGTGTTGTAAAATTCAGTTTCCTCAAAGTCTTTTGAACAAGCAAGTAAACCTAGAGAATAATAATGATGACACCTCAACCACACGTAGCTACAACTCCAAAACCTTCTACATTTCATGTTTGGCTTCTATCCGCTCAGGTCCATGCCCAATATCGCCAATTCACCATCCAATCGGAATCATCCAACTATGTGCTGGCTGTCGAGGGCTACTCTGGTAATGCTGGCAACTGTTTACTGGAAGGAGCCCTGGAGCTCTTCGGTGAAAACCGCACCATGACTATTCACAATGGCATGATGTTCAGCACCTATGACAGAGATAACGACAACTGGTGGGTACCCAAATAAACATCTTGAAGCTGAAAGTGTTCAGGAATAGATGGAGTGTCTAGCTGAGTGTAGATCTCTGTTTAAGTCATCTTTATGTTTTAGATTTGTGCCGGTTAGAATCCACAGCCTGACCATCTACTGCTCCCAAAATACAACTAAACCGAATCCTAAACTGATAAAGTGATATAGATTGTTGACAGATAATCAGTCAAACGTTTGGACAGTTACCCATTGGGTTTATTTAAAAAAATGTCCAAACTTTGACAAAGTTGCACTACAAAGTTTTACGTTACAAAGTTACATTACAAATCTGAGATAAAGAGACATCACAAAGTTATTTTCAGAAGGTATTGTGTGTTACGAAATTACAATGTTAAATCTTGAAGTTACATAATGACGTAACGATATGGAGTTACAATTTTACAATACATTATGTCAATATACAAGCTTGTACAACAAAATGTGTCCAAAATACAACCCAAATTTAAATCAGCAACAAGACAGATGTGATGTTGAAATTGTAGATTTTCTTCAGCATGATGCTTTGTGGGTAATAAAATAGCAATAAACACAACTAGATCAATACTTCAACTCTGTTAGTGCAAATACGTATGTACTGTTACTTAGATATGTGCATTGCATCAGATTCTCACACTTCCTTGTCCATATTTCTGTCTATCAGGACTCCAGGTGATCCCTCCAAGCAGTGCTCCAGGGAGGACGGAGGTGGCTGGTGGTATAACCGCTGCCACTCGGCCAATCCCAATGGCCGATACTACATCAGCGGACAGTACACAAAACAGATGTCAAAGCACGGCACAGACGATGGCATGGTGTGGATGAACTGGAAGGGGAGTTGGTATTCACTCAAGGCCATCAGCATGAAGATCAGGCCTTACTTTGCCTCCAGCTAGTCACATCGAAGTGTTAAACACGTAACACAAACAGGAAACTGCTGAAATAAAGATGCACCAAAGTCACGGCCTTTGAGTTTAATAACATAAAATCTTCAACAATGGACAAAAGTATGTAAAAGAAACTAAAAAAAAACCAGATGACATTTAGCGTTTTACTGAAGGCATTTGGCTGTGTAGAATGATGTCCTGATACTTGTTATGTGTGACAACTTCTGTGAACCAGGACGAGTTCATGAAACTGTCCTCTGCTACTCAATAAACACATTGAGGAACATATTCTGTGTTTGTTTATTTATTGATATTGTACAGTAGTGATGTAAAACATTTTGGGACACGTTCAGTCAAAATCAGTGTACTAATGACTAAACGTAAACATAAAAATTAAATGAAATATTACGGCGAGAAAACAATGGACCGTGTTCAATGAGAGGCTTCTTTGTTTTCGCAATAATTTGTGAATGGTTCAGGAAGTTAATCCTGCCACCATCAACCTAAATTATTAACACTGTTTTTAAACAAAATAAACCAAAAATAAAACTACAAGTATCTGCAATGGACTGGGAGCTGTCCCAGGTGTACCCTGCCTTTCGCCCAAAGACTGCTGGGATAGGTTCCGGCTTCCTTGTGACCCTTCATTGGACTAAGCGGTTAGGATAATGAATGAATAAAACTATAAATGTTTTAAGTTGTATAATTATTCTGTAAATTTAATTTAATGGAGGTTACCAGGTATGTCACACTCTTTTCATGATTTGTAAGTGACTATATATTCATTGAGCACAAATAAAATAAAATGTTAACGTTTCTAGAAGTGTCCATGAAACCACCTGCACGCAATGCCAAAGTTCCTGCCAAACAAACATTTCATAAAGCTACGCCCTCCACTCTGATTGGTTACCTCCAGAGGCCTGATCAGACACTGACCTCTGTTTGACATCACTGGTGCAACATCAGTTCATAACCTCAAGTTCAGAGCAGGCTGTGGAGATTGTGGCTGTGTTTGGACTGTCTGCTCCACCAAAAACATTTGCTACCAACACACAATAAAAGCTTATGACACCAATGTTTCTACATCAATAATTCTTTTAAAGAACCAAACAGTCACTGACTGTTGCCAGGGTGGAGACGGGGTGGTTAGAGGGGGAACAAATCTTTCCAAGTATTAAGAAAGAAAATTATTGTGATAATCTGTTTAAATAAATAATTTCTATCACCAAGGGTAAATAGTTGAAAATGGTCCATAGAAGGGTAAATTGTTTGTTTTGGGATGCATGTGGATCCTGATGTAGTAGTAGCAGTTACTTGATGGTGCTAGTAGTATTTGGACTTTGGGAACTGTTGTAGGCTAAATTGTGTACTTGAGTTTAACAAAAAAGTCAGAAATATATGGCTTTCTGGTAATTCTTATATCTTCTTCAATAGAATCAGAGGGTTAAAGAATAAGAATAAAGCAGCCTTGCTAGCCACATGTTTGTTATGTTAAATAAAGTGGATCCTTAGATACTCTGGATGTAGGTTAGCACTGTTGTGGAGCTTTATGGTAACATCAGGTTAATAGCTTCCTGCTAACTTCAGGCTTTATGCTAACATTATACTCCAAACAAACTGGTCAGTCTTTTAGTGAGAAACCAGGAAACTGTTCCTTGTAGTTAACTCCCAGTTCAACTTAAATAGCTCACATTTATTAGAATTAGTCCTTAAGCCCACTATCACATGGTTCTTCACTCAAGATGCATCTCTAGATCATCAAGTACATTCATGTCTGCAGACTCTTCCATCAGCTCGTCCAGTACGAACTGGTTCAGACCAATGTCCTCAAACTGGGTCAGCAGTTCTCTCTGGACCGTTGGGATCTTCTTATAGTTTGCAGAAGGCTTCAGACCAACACTCAGAGTCTGCAGCTTGATTTGTGGGATGTCTGTAGGAGGTGGAATGATCCTGCTTCTCTGTTTGTGAGTTTTGTCCATGCGGTCCATGTCAGTTTGTAGCATCTGGTAGCTGTGATGATCAACGTTGAATGGCAGCACCGACCGGCAGGACCCGTGGCAGGTTCGCAGCGTCATGTCAATGTCCACCTGATGATCGAGATTGGAATTCACATGGTGCACAAACACAGTTAGGACCAGTGATGTGTCATGAATGAAAAGACCTGGCCCCTTTTTTAAAAAAACTGGATCTTTGCAAAGAGCTGAACTTCCCACCTGATGCCGCGACATCAGGATAGTTCGGGGAATTGGGGTTTGATTGGGCGTTGGGATTTCTGAAAAGATTTGCACTTTCTTTTGATTTGGTTTTACTAATTAATAGTTTCCACATACTTTTAAAACTAAACTATTTCTCCTGCAACCCTTCCAAACAAACCATAGTTTGCTGGAGTTTCAAAGCAAAGTTTAAATGCTGAAGGAAGTGTGGGTGTACCTCTGCCGATTACCTTCACATTATCTGGGAATGCCCTAAAATCTCCTCATATTGGACAGATGTGATTAAGACTATCCAACTGATTATGGGGCAACAATTGGAAAAAAGTTTTAGCGTATTTTACTTGGGTAATATATCAACCGCAATGAAGAAACAAGACCGTTATCTACTTCAAATACTACAAACAGCCTGTAAAAAGGTAATCACATGGCAATGGCAACAAGAAGAACATCCAACTATCTTAGAGTGAAAGGATATAAAAAATGGACCCACTTCCTTATGAAGTCAGATTAAATTTAATTATAAAGCAGAGATGACCTTTTTTCTCCTTAGTTCCTTTTCTCAGCCAAGTATTCTTTTTCCTTTTTTTTGTGTGTTTGTAAAAAAAAAGTTCTTCAATAAAAGAGAAATATATATATATATATATATATATATATATATATATATGAAAAAAAAACATACTTCAGTCTTTTGAAACTTTCCGCTTTGAAAGCCATTTATTCACTTGAACTGTGCCAACCAAAGGTTTATGAATTGCCTATCATGCATATTGTAAATGGATATGTTTATACTTGTGTATTTTTTGTTTATACCCAGTGTGTTTTACTAGTGTTAAATAGGTGTGCACACCCTTGGAAAAATGTACGACTGCATCTCTCTGCCATCTTGGAAATGCATGTGACCAATACATAATCTAAAACTTCTTATTGGACCAATATGAACTGAAATGTTTAACACCAAGCTCTTTCAGGCCATTTTGATTCAGATGGAGGCATTCCATAAACTGCTGCACCATACAAAGTACAGTACAAATGTTACAAAGAAATGTTGATACGTAAAACTGTCAATAAAAATTAGTATCACCGAAACTTGGGCTACCCATACCTAGAAATGGGTTTGTCGTAAATGACAGTTTGTTCTTTCAGACTCACATAATATTGTGAGCAACAGCAGAAACGTTTCTCACCTCTGTTCGATACAACTCCTCCAGCTGCTTCTTTACATAACTACTCAGCTCCTTCATTTTTTGTGCCAAAGAAGCTGATCTTTTCCGTAGCGCTGTGAGGTTCCTGGCCAGTCCCCCCACTTCCTCCACAAACGTCACCTCAGACACTGAACATAAAATATAATTTCAATAAATCAGCTGTGTTTTAATAAATTTGTTTTGTGCAGAAAACTTAAACCACATGTCTATGGTGAATTATGTTGAGAACAAATACTTCCAGGAGATTGTAAGATTAGCAAATTTACTAAGGAAAACAAGAACAGAAACTTAACTGTATCTGTTGACAATGGCTCTCCGGTTAGAGTTGTAGATGTGTGTCATCAGTGACATGGACTTCTCGGCCACACCTTCATACTTATTTGCTGTTTTGCAAATAGTCCACAGTTTTTGTTCCACGTCGTTCTCCATCTGCAACATCAGTCCTTGCAGCCTGCAGCCCGAAGGGCATTTGGAAACCTTTCGAGAACAAATAATGGTTGGATCTGATTACAATAATTCTGAATAAAACCTGTCTTGTAATTCTAATGTTACTTGTGATTGACATGCTAGCTGCATGTTCTCAGCTTTCAATTGCAGCAACAGGAAACAACTTCTTTCCTGCAATGTCACATATCAAGGAATCTTGTGCACTTCTTACCCAGTCATCATCTGAACAAAGAGATATGTGTGATTTTGCTGAACACTGCTGCATCCTGAATGACTTTGTGCGACTGCGGGAATAGCGGGAATCTTGTTTTTGATATTTGAGCCTCACACACACTGCAAAAAATAGAAAAACAGGACTGAAGATGGTTACCTTCAATTGAGCTCTTTTTTAAACCAGACAAATCAAACTAAAATGGAGTAATGTGTTTGTTTTTCCTGTGTTTGCAGTGTATTTGTATGACATTTGGACAGCTCAAAGTTTGTTTGCTCTCGTTGTACAACTCATTTTGCCCCTACAGCAGAATAATAAATAAAAGCACAGCAACACTACTTCTGAGAAACTGGTGCATTTTAATCTTACTTTATTTGGTATGCTCTCAAGTCTTCTGCTCAGGAGACCACCTAATTGGTTTGTTTGTGAGTTGAGAGAACATGACATGAGGTTGAAGCAGAAGCAAATGACCTCTGTGCAGCTTTAGATAAGGTCTTAAACACAATCTTAGAAGCAAAGAGTGAAAATCTTATTCCATCCTGATTGTTTCTATACAAAGTTGTAAAGTATACAAGAAAGATAGAATCTTTAAGCAACATGCTCGTCCCTTTGAAAAAGATGAAAACCTTTTTTATTTTGTGGCAATAATTTTAAAACTTGATAGCAAATCTTTCTAGAAGGTAAGTATGTCATAGTATTGTATTTGTCAAAATGTATAGTATGTGTCAACAAAGGTCATAGTATTGTATGTATCAGGACAGCTCTGTATGTGTCACGACACAGTATTGTGTGTCTAAAAATGTCATGGTATATTATGTGTCACAACCTAGTATTGTGTGAGTCAAGAAATGTCCTGGCATTATATGTGTATAAAATATCATAGTACAGTATGTGTAAAAAATATGTCCTAGTATTTTATGTGTCAGAACACAGTATTGTGTGTGAATAAAAAAGTTATAGTATTCTGTGTCAAAAAGTGTCATCGTATTGTATGTGTCATGGAACAGGACTATGTGTGTCAAAAAATGTTCTAGTATTGTCTGTGTAAAACACAGTATTATATGTGTAAAAAATGTCATAGTATATTACAGGTCACGACACAGTATTCTGTGTGTATAAAAATGTCATAGTATACTGTCTCAAAAAATGTCACATTATTGTATGTGTCACAACGAAGTATTGTGTTTATAAAAATATCATAGGATAGTATGTGTCCCAACACAGTATTATTTGTCATGAAACAGTATTGTGTGTATATTAAAATGTCAAAAGTGTACTGTGTCAAAAAGAGTCATAGTATAGTATGTCTCACGACACAATATCAAATGTGTCAAAATTGTCATAGTATTGTATGTCATGACAGTTTTTTTTAAGTATTAAAGTGTCATTATATACTATGTCAAAATGTTTCATAGTATGGTTTGTGTCACGACACAGTATCATAAATGTCAAAAATAACATAGTATAGCATGTGTCACGACAGTATTGTGTGTGCATTAAAATGTCATCATGTACTGTGTCAAAAAAGTCATCGTATAGTATGTGTCACGATACAGTATCATATATGTCAAAAATGTAAAAGTATATTATGTGTCACGACACAGTATCATGTGTCAAAACTGTCATAGTATAGTATGTGTCACGATACAGTATTATGTATCAAAAATGTCATAGCACAGTATGTGTCATGACACAATATTGTGTGTGTATTATAATGTCATATTGTACTGTGTCAATAAGAGTCAGAGTATAGTATGTGTCAAGGCACAGTGTCACATGTGTCAAAAATGTCATCGTATAGTATGTGTCACGACAGTATAATTATGTGTCAAAAATTTCATAGTATAGTATGTCTCACGACACAGTATTATGTGTCAAAAATGTAAAAGTATAGTAAGAGTCATACACAGTATGTCTGACACAGTGTCATATATGTCAAAAATGTCATCACATAGTATGTGTCATGACACAATATTGTGTGTGTATTATAATGTCATATTGTACTGTGTCAAAAAAGAGTCACAGTTTAGTATGTGTCACGACACAGTATCATATGTGTCAAAAATGACATAGTATAGTACGTGTCACACACAGAGTTTCATATGTGTCAAAAATGTCATCGTCTAGTATGTGTCACGACACAATATTGTGTGTATTATAATGTCGTATTGTAGTGTCTCAAAAAAGAGTCACGTATGTGTCACGATACAGTATCATATGTCAAAAATGTCATAGCACAGTATGTGTTATGACACAGTATTTAGTGTATATTAAAATGTCGTATTGTACTATGTCAATAAGAGTCAAAGCATAGTGTCATATGTCAAAAATGTCATCGTATAGTATGTGTCACGACACAATATTGTGTGTCTTATAATGTCATATTGTACTGTGTCAAATAAGAGTCACAGTATACTACGTGTGACGACACAGCGTTGTGTAAAAAATGTCATCGTATAGTGTGTGTCACGACACAGTATCATATGTGTCAAAAATGTTATATCATAGTATGTGTCACCACACAGTATCATATGTCAAAAAATGTAAATGTATCGTATGTGTCATGACACAGTATTGTTTGTGCATTAAAATGTCATGATGTACTTTAGTCAAAAAGAGTCACACTATAGTATGAATCACGACACAGTATCATATGTCTCAAAAATAGTATGGTATGTTTTACAACACAGTATCATATGTGTCAAAAATGACATAGTATAGTATGGGTCACGACAGACTATATATTTGTCAAAAATGATATTGTATCAAAAATGTCATAGAATGGTATGTGTCACGATACAGTATCATGTCAAAAATGTAAACCTATAGTATGTGTCATGCCACAGTATCGTGTGTGTATTAAAATGTTATAGAATAGTTTGTGTCATGACAAAGTATTTGTGCATTAAAATGTAATCATGTACTGAGTCACAAAGAGTCACATTATAGTATGTGTTACGACACAGTATCATATGTGTCAAAAATGTAATAGTATATTTGTGTCACGACACAGTATCATAAATGTCAAAAATAACATAGTATAGTATGTGTCACGACAGTATTGTGTGTGCATTAAAATGTCATATTTTACTGTGTCAAAAAAGAGTTATAGTATGTGTCACGACACAATATTGTGTTTGTATTAAAATTTCATATTGTACTGTGTCAAAAAAGAGTGATAGTTTAGTATGTGTCACAACACAGTATCATATGTCAAAAATGTCATAGTATAGTATGTGTCATGACACAGTATTGTGTGTGTATAAAAATGTCTTATTTTACTGTGTAAAAAAAGAGTGATATTATAGAATGTGTTACGACACAACATCATATGTGTTAAAAAGACAGTATAGTATGTGTTACGACACAGTATTGTGTGTGTATTAAAATGTAATATTGTACTGTGTCAAAAAAGAGTCATAGTTTAGTATCTGTCACGACACAATATCATGTGTCAAAAATGACATAGTATAGTATGTGTCAGAACACAGTATCATATATGTCAAAAATGTCAAAGTATAATAGGTGTCACGACACAGTATTGTGTGTGTAAAAAAATGTCATATTGTACTGTGTCAAAAAAGAGTGATATTATAGTATGTGTTACGACACAACATCATATGTGTCAGAAATGTCAGTATAGTATGTGTCACGACACAGTATTGTGTGTGTATTAAAAAGTAATATTGTACTGTGTCAAAAAAGAGTGATAGTATAGTATGTCACGACACAGTATCATATGTGTCAAAAATGACATAGTATAGTATATGTCACAACTCAGTACCATATATGTCAAAAATGTCATCGTATAGTATGTGTCACGACACAGTATTGTGTGTGCATTAAAATGTCACATTGTACTGTGTCAAAAAAGAGTGATATCATAGTATGTGTCACGACACAATATCATATGTTTCAAAATTGTCATCGTATAGTATGTGTCACACCACAGTGTCACATGTCAAAAATGTCATAGTAGAGTATATGTCACGACACAGTATCATATGTGTCAAAAATGACATAGTATAGTATGTCTCACGACACAGTATCATATATGTCAAAAATGACATAGTATAGTATGTGTAAGAACACAGCATCATATATGTCAAAAATGTCATAGTATAGTATGTGTCACGACACAGTATCATATGTGTCAAAAATGACATAGTATAGTATGTCTCACGACACAGTATCATATACGTCAAAAATGACATAGTATAGTATGTGTAAGAACACAGCATCATATATGTCAAAAATGTCATAGTATAGTATGTGTCACGACACAGTATCATATGTGTCAAAAATGACATAGTATAGTATAGTATGTGTCACAACACAGTATCATATGTGTAAAAAAATGTCATAGCATACTATGTGTGACGACACAGTATCATGTGTGTCAAAAATGACAGTATAGTATGTGTCACAATACAGTATCATATATGTCAAAAATGTCAAAGTATAATACGTGTCACGACACAGTATTGTGTGTGTATTAAATATTCATATTGTACTGTGTCAAAAATTGTGATATTATAGTATGTCTTACAACACAACATCATATATGTCAAAAATGTCATGGTACATATGTGTCACGACACAGTATCATATGTGTCAAAAATGACATAGTATAGTATGTGTAAGAACACAGCATCATATATGTTAAACATGTCATAGTATATATGTTTCACGACACAGTATCAAATATGTGTCAAAAATGACAGTATAGTATGTGTCACAACACAGCATAATCTATGTCAAAAATGTCATAGTATAGTATGTGTCACTACACAGTATTGTGTGTGTATTAAAATGAAATATTATACTGTGTCAAAAAAGAGTGATAGGTTAGTATGAGTCACGGCACAGTACCATATGTGTCAAAAATGACATAGTATAGTATGTGTCAACACAGTATTATATGTGTCAAAAATGAAAGTAGAGTATGTGTCACAACACAGCATCATCTCTGTCAAAAATGTCATAGTATAGTATGTGTCACGACACAGTATCATATGTGTCAAAAATGACATAATATAGTATGTGTCACGACACAGTATTGTGTGTGTATTAAAATGTCATATTTTACTGTGTCAAAAGAGTCATATTATAGTATGTGTTACGACACAATATAATATGTGTCAAAAATGTCATAGTATATGTGTCACGACACAGTGTCATATGTGTCAAAAATGACATAGTATAGTATGTGTCATGACACAGTATTGTGTGTGTATTAAAATTAATAATTTTACTGTGTCAAAAAAGAGTGATAGGTTAGTATGTGTCACGACAAAGTACCATATGTGTCAAAAATGACATAGTATTGTATGTGTCACGACAGTATCATGTGTCAAAAATGACAAAATAGTGTGTGTCAGAACACAGTATCATATATGTCAAAAATGTCATAGTATAGTATGTGCCACGACACAGTATCATATGTGTCAAAAATGACATAGTATAGTGTGTGTCAGAACACAGCATCATATGTGTCAAAAATGTTATAGTATATATGTGTCACGACACAGTATTGTGTGTGTATTAAAATGTCACATTGTACTGTGTCAAAAAAGAGTGATAGTATAGTATGTGTCACGACACAGTATCATATATGTAAAAAATGTTATAGTATATATGTGTCATGACACAGTATCATATGTGTAAAAAAATGTCATAGCATAGTATGTGTCACTACATAGTATTGTGTGTGTATTAAAATGAAATATTATACTGTGTCAAAAAAGAGTTATATTATAGTATGTGTCACGACACAGTATCATCTATGTCAAAAATGTCATAGTATAGTATGTGTCACTACATAGTATTGTGTGTGTATTAAAATGAAATATTATACTGTGTCAAAAAAGAGTTATATTATAGTATGTGTCACGACACAGTATTGTGTGTGTATAAAAATTTCATATTGTACTGTGTCAAAAAAGAGTGATATCATAGTATGTGTCAACACACAGTATCATATGTTTAAAAAATGTCATAGTATAGTATGTGTCACGACACAGTATCATGTGTGAAAAAAATGACATAGTATATTATGTGTCAAGACACAGTATTGTGTGTATATTAAAATGTCATATTTTTCTGTGTCAAAAAATAGTTATATTATAGTATGTGTCACGACACAGTATTGTGTTTGTATTAAAATTTCATATTGTACTGTGTCAAAAAAGAGTGATAGTTTAGTATGTGTCACAACACAGTATCATATGTGTCAAAAATGTCATAGTATATGTGTCACGACACAGTGTCATATGTGTCAAAAATGACATAGTATAGTATGTGTCATGACACAGTATTGTGTGTGTATTAAAATTAAATATTTTACTGTGTCAAAAAAGAGTGATAGGTTAGTATGTGTCACGACAAAGTACCATATGTGTCAAAAATGACATAGTATTGTATGTGTCACGACAGTATCATGTGTCAAAAATGACAAAATAGTGTGTGTCAGAACACAGTATCATATATGTCAAAAATGTCATAGTATAGTATGTGCCACGACACAGTATCATATGTGTAAAAAATGACATAGTATAGTGTGTGTCAGAACACAGCATCATATGTGTCAAAAATGTTATAGTATATATGTGTCACGACACAGTATCAAATGGGTAAAAAATGACATAGTATAGTATGTGTCACAACTCAGTATCATATATGTCAAAAATGTCATCATATAGTATGTGTCACGACACAGTATTGTGTGTGTATTAAAATGTCACATTGTACTGTGTCAAAAAAGAGTGATAGTATAGTATGTGTCACGACACAGTATCATATATGTAAAAAATGTTATAGTATATATGTGTCATGACACAGTATCATATGTGTAAAAAAATGTCATAGCATAGTATGTGTCACTACATAGTATTGTGTGTGTATTAAAATGAAATATTATACTGTGTCAAAAAAGAGTTATATTATAGTATGTGTCACGACACAGTATCATCTATGTCAAAAATGTCATAGTATAGTATGTGTCACTACATAGTATTGTGTGTGTATTAAAATGAAATATTATACTGTGTCAAAAAAGAGTTATATTATAGTATGTGTCACGACACAGTATTGTGTGTGTATAAAAATTTCATATTGTACTGTGTCAAAAAAGAGTGATATCATAGTATGTGTCACGACACAGTATCATATGTTTAAAAAATGTCATAGTATAGTATGTGTCACGACACAGTATCATGTGTGAAAAAAATGACATAGTATATTATGTGTCAAGACACAGTATTGTGTGTATATTAAAATGTCATATTTTTCTGTGTCAAAAAATAGTTATATTATAGTATGTGTCACGACACAGTATTGTGTTTGTATTAAAATTTCATATTGTACTGTGTCAAAAAAGAGTGATAGTTTAGTATGTGTCACAACACAGTATCATATATGTCAAAAATGTCATGGTATAGTATGTGTCACAACACAGTATCATATATTTAAAAAATGTCATAGAATATATGTGTCACGACCCAGTATCAAATATGTCAAAAACTGTCATAGTATAGTACGTGTCACGACACAGTAAGAAATGTGTAAAAAATGACAGTATAGTATGCGTTACAACATAGTATCATATATGTAAAAAATGTCATAGTATAATATGTGTCACGACACAGTATTGTGTGTGTATTAAATTGTCATATTGTACTATGTCAAAAAGTGTGATATTATAGTATGTGTTACGACACAATATCATATGTGTCAAAAATGTCATAGTATATGTGTCACGACGCAGTGTCATATGTGTCAAAAATGACATAGTATAGTATGTGTCATGACACAGTATTGTGTGTGTATTAAAATGTCATATTTTACTGTGTCAAAAAAGAGTGATAGGTTAGTATGTGTCAGGATACAGTATCATATGTGTCAAAAATGACAGTATAGTGTGTGTCAGAACACAGTATCATATATGTCAAAAATGTCATAGTATATATGTGTCAAGACACAGTATCAAATATGTCAAAAACTGTCATAGTATAGTATGTGTCACAACACAGTATCATCTCTGTCAAAAATGTCATAGTATAGTATGTGTCACGACACAGTATCATATGTGTCAAAAATGACATAATATAGTATGTGTCACGACAAAGTATTGTGTGTGTATTAAAATGTCATATTTTACTGTGTCAAAAGAGTCATATTATAGTATGTGTTACGACACAATATCATATGTGTCAAAAATGTCATAGTATATGTGTCACGACACAGTGTCATATGTGTCAAAAATGACATAGTATAGTATGTGTCATCACACAGTATTGTGTGTGTATTAAAATGAAATATTTTACTGTGTCAAAAAAGAGTGATAGGTTAGTATGTGTCACGACAAAGTACCATATGTGTCAAAAATGACATAGTATTGTATGTGTCACGACAGTATCATGTGTCAAAAATGACAAAATAGTGTGTGTCAGAACACAGTATCATATATGTCAAAAATGTCATAGTATATATGTGTCAAGACACAGTATCAAATATGTCAAAAACTGTCATAGTATAGTATGTGCCACGACACAGTATCATATGTGTCAAAAATGACATAGTATAGTGTGTGTCAGAACACAGCATCATATGTGTCAAAAATGTTATAGTATATATGTGTCACGACACAGTATCAAATGGGTAAAAAATGACATTGTATAGTATGTGTCACAACTCAGTATCATATATGTCAAAAATGTCATCATATAGTATGTGTCACGACACAGTATTGTGTGTGTATTAAAATGTCACATTGTACTGTGTCAAAAAAGAGTGATAGTATAGTATTTGTCACGACACAGTATCATATATGTAAAAAATGTTATAGTATATATGTGTCATGACACAGTATCATATGTGTAAAAAAATGTCATAGCATAGTATGTGTCACGACACGGTATCATGTGTGTCAAAAATGACAGTATAGTATGTGTCACAACACAGTATCATCTATGTCAAAAATGTCATAGTATAGTATGTGTCACTACATAGTATTGTGTGTGTATTAAAATGAAATATTATACTGTGTCAAAAAAGAGTTATATTATAGTATGTGTCACGACACAGTATTGTGTGTGTATTTAAATGTCATATTTTACTGTGTCAAAAGAGTCATATTATAGTATGTGTTACGAGACAATATCATATGTGTCAAAAATGTCATAGTATATGTGTCACGACACAGTGTCATATGTGTCAAAAATGACATAGTATAGTATGTTTCATGACACAGTATTGTGTGTGCATTAAAATTAAATATTTTACTGTGTCAAAAAAGAGTGATAGGTTAGTATGTGTCACGACAAAGTACCATATGTGTCAAAAATGACATAGTATAGTATGTGTCACGACAGTATCATGTGTCAAAAATGACAAAATAGTGTGTGTCAGAACACAGTATCATATATGTCAAAAATGTCATAGTATATATGTGTCAAGACACAGTATCAAATATGTCAAAAACTGTCATAGTATAGTATGTGCCACGACACAGTATCATATGTGTAAAAAATGACATAGTATAGTGTGTGTCAGAACACAGTATCATCTATGTCAAAAATGTCATAGTATAGTATGTGTCACTACATAGTATTGTGTGTGTATTAAAATGAAATATTATACTGTGTCAAAAAAGAGTTATATTATAGTATGTTTCACGACACAGT
Source organism: Telmatherina bonti (assembly GCF_933228915.1). Classification (NCBI taxonomy): domain Eukaryota; kingdom Metazoa; phylum Chordata; class Actinopteri; order Atheriniformes; family Telmatherinidae; genus Telmatherina; species Telmatherina bonti. Next base: position 34,825,975 of record NC_136616.1, read on the forward strand.
ATTGTGTGTGTATAAAAATTTCATATTGTACTGTGTCAAAAAAGAGTGATATCATAGTATGTGTCACGACACAGTATCATATGTTTAAAAAATGTCATAGTATAGTATGTGTCACGACACAGTATCATGTGTGAAAAAAATGACATAGTATATTATGTGTCAAGACACAGTATTGTGTGTATATTAAAATGTCATATTTTTCTGTGTCAAAAAATAGTTATATTATAGTATGTGTCACGACACAGTATTGTGTTTGTATTAAAATTTCATATTGTACTGTGTCAAAAAAGAGTGATAGTTTAGTATGTGTCACAACACAGTATCATATATGTCAAAAATGTCATGGTATAGTATGTGTCACAACACAGTATCATATATTTAAAAAATGTCCTAGAATATATGTGTCACGACCCAGTATCAAATATGTCAAAAACTGACATAGTATAGTACGTGTCACGACACAGTAAGAAATGTGTAAAAAATGACAGTATAGTATGCGTTACAACATAGTATCATATATGTCAAAAATGTCATAGTATAATATGTGTCACGACACAGTATTGTGTGTGTATTAAATTGTCATATTGTACTATGTCAAAAAGTGTAATATTATAGTATGTGTTACGACACAATATCATATGTGTCAAAAATGTCATAGTATATGTGTCACGACACAGTATCATATGTGTCAAAAATGACATAGTATAGTATAGTTTGTGTCACAACAAAATATCATATATGTCAAAAACTGTCATGGTTTAGTATGTGTCACGACACAGTATCATATATGTGAAAAATGACATAGTATAGTAGGTGTCATGACACAGTATTGGGTGTGTATAAAAATGATATAGTATAGTATGTGTAAGAACACAGCATCATATATGTTAAATAGGTCATAGTATATATGTGTCACGACACAGTATCATATGTGTCAAAAATGACATAGTATAGTATAGTTTGTGTCACAACAAAATATCATATATGTCAAAAACTGTCATGGTTTAGTATGTGTCACGACACAGTATCATATATGTGAAAAATGACATAGTATAGTGTGTGTCACGACACAGCATCACATGTAAAAAATGTCATAGTATAGTATGTGTCATGACACAGTAGCATATGTGTCAAAAATGACATAGTATAGTATGTGTCATGACACAGTATTGTGTGTGTATTAAAATTTCATATTTTACTGTGTGATAGGTTAGTATGTGTCAGGATACAGTATCATATGTGTCAAAAATGACAGTATAGTGTGTGTCAGAACACAGTATCATATATGTCAAAAATGTCATAGTATATATGTGTCAAGACACAGTATCAAATATGTCAAAAACTGTCATAGTATAGTATGTGTCACAACACAGTATCATGTATGTCAAAAATGTCATAGTATAGTATGTGTCACGACACAGTATTGTGTGTGTATTAAAATGTAATAATGTACTGTGTCAAAAACTGTCATAGTTTAGTATGTGTCACGACACAGTATCATATGTGTCAAAAATGTTATAGTATATATGTGTCACGACACAGTATCAAATGTGTAAAAAATGACAATATAGTATGTTTCACGACACAGTATCAAATATGTGTCAAAAATGACAGTATAGTATGTGTCACAACACAGTATCATACATGTCAAAAACTGTCATAGTTTAGTATGTGTCACGACACAGTATCAAATATGTCAAAAACTGTCATAGTATAGTATGTGTCACGACACAGTATCATATGTGTCAAAAATGTCATAGTATAGTATAGTATGTGTCACAACACAATATTATATATGTCAAAAACTGTCATAGTTTAGTATGTGTCACGACACAGTATCAAATATGTCAAAAACTCATAGTATAGTATGTGTCACGACACAGTATCATATATGTCAAAAATGTCATAGTATACATGTGTCACGACAGTGTCATATGTGTAAAAACTGTCATAGTATAGTATGTGTCACGACACAGTATCATATATGTCAAAAATGACATAGTATAGTGTGTGCCACGACACAACATCATATGTCAAAAATGTCATAGTATAGTATGTGTCACCACACAGTATCATGTGTGTCAAAAATGACAGTATAGTATGTGTCACGACACAGTATAGTGTGTGTATTAAAATTTCATATTTTACTGTGTCAAAATATAGATAGTATATTATGTGTCACAACACAGTATCATATGTGTCAAAAATGACATAGTATAGTATAGTATGTGTCACAACACAATATCATATATGTCAAAGACTGTCATGGTTTAGTATGTGTCACGACACAGTATCATATATGTCAAAAACTGTCATAGTTTAGTATGTGTCACAACACATTATTATATGTGTATTAAAATGTAATATTGTACTGTGTGAAAAAAGAGTGATAGTATAGTTTGTGTCACGACACAGTATCATATGTGTCAAAAATGACATAGTATAGTATGTGTCACGACACAGTATCATATATGTCAAAAATGTCATAGTATAGTGTGTGTCACGACACAGTATTGTGTGTGTATCAAAATTTAATGTTGTACGGTGTCAAAATAGAGTTAACTATAGTATGTGTCACACAGTATCATATATGTCAAAAATGTCATAGTATAGTATGTGTCATGACACAGTATTGTGTGTGTATAAAAATGATATAGTATAGTATGTGTAAGAACACAGCATCATATATGTTAAATATGTCATAGTATATATGTGTCACGACACAGTATCAGGTGTGCACAAAATGTTATAGTATAGTATGTTTCACGACACAGTATCAAATATGTGTAAAAAATGACAGTATAGTATGTGTCACAACACAGTAGCATACATGTCAGAAACTGTCATGGTTTAGTATGTGTCACGACACAGTTTCAAATATGTCAAAAACTGTCATAGTTTAGTATGTTTCACAACACAGTATTATATGTGTATTAAAATGTAATATTGTACTGTGTGAAAAAAGAGTGATAGTATAGTATGTGTCACGACACAGTATCATATATGTCAAAAATGACATAGTATAGTGTGTGTCACGACACAGTATTGTGTGTGTATCAAAATTTAATATTGTACTGTGTCAAAAAAGAGTTAACTATAGTATGTGTCACACAGTATCATATATGTCAAAAATGTCATAGTATAGTAGGTGTCATGACACAGTATTGGGTGTGTATAAAAATGATATAGTATAGTATCTGTAAGAACACAGCATCATATATGTTAAATAGGTCATAGTATATATGTGTCACGACACAGTATCATATGTGTCAAAAATGACATAGTATAGTATAGTTTGTGTCACAACAAAATATCATATATGTCAAAAACTGTCATGGTTTAGTATGTGTCACGACACAGTATCATATATGTGAAAAATGACATAGTATAGTAGGTGTCATGACACAGTATTGGGTGTGTATAAAAATGATATAGTATAGTATGTGTAAGAACACAGCATCATATATGTTAAATAGGTCATAGTATATATGTGTCACGACACAGTATCATATGTGTCAAAAATGACATAGTATAGTATAGTTTGTGTCACAACAAAATATCATATATGTCAAAAACTGTCATGGTTTAGTATGTGTCACGACACAGTATCATATATGTGAAAAATGACATAGTATAGTGTGTGTCACGACACAGCATCACATGTAAAAAATGTCATAGTATAGTATGTGTCATGACACAGTAGCATATGTGTCAAAAATGACATAGTATAGTATAGTATGTGTCACAACACAGTATCATATATGTCAAAAACTGACATAGTATAGTATGTGTCACGACACAGTATTGTGTGTGTATTAAAATTTCATATTTTACTGTGTCAAAAAATAGATAGTATATTATGTGTCACAACACAGTATCATATGTGTCAAAAATGACATAGTATAGTATGTGTCACGACACAGTATCATATATGTCAAAAATGTCATAGTATAGTGTGTGTCACGACACAGTATTGTGTGTGTATCAAAATTTAATATTGTACTGTGTCAAAAAAGAGATAGTATATTATGTGTCACGACACAGTATAATATATGTCAAAAACTGTCATAGTTTAGTATGTGTCACGACACAGTATCATATATGTCGAAAATGTCATAGTATAGTATGTGTCACGACACAGTATCATATGTGTCAAAAATGACATAGTATAGTATAGTATGTGTCACAACACAATATCATATATGTCAAAAACTGTCATGGTTTAGTATGTGTCACGACACAGTATCAAATATTTCAAAAACTGTCATAGTTTAGTATGTGTCACAACACAGTATTATATGTGTATTAAAATGTAATATTGTACTGTGTGAAAAAAGAGTGATAGTATAGTATGTGTCACGACACAGTATCATATGTGTGAAAAATGACATAGTATAGTATGTGTCACGACACAGTATCATATATGTCAAAAATGTCATAGTATAGTGTGTGTCACGACACAGTATTGTGTGTGTATCAAAATTTAATATTGTACTGTGTCAAAAAAGAGTTAACTATAGTATGTGTCACACAGTATCATATATGTCAAAAATGTCATAGTATAGTAGGTGTCATGACACAGTATTGGGTGTGTATAAAAATGATATAGTATAGTATGTGTAAGAACACAGCATCATATATGTTAAATATGTCATAGTATATATGTGTCACGACACAGTATCATATGTGTCAAAAATGACAGTATAGTATAGTTTGTGTCACAACAAAATATCATATATGTCAAAAACTGTCATAGTTTAGTATGTGTCACGACACAGTATCATATATGTCAAAAATGACATAGTATAGTGTGTGTCACGACACAGCATCACATGTAAAAAATGTCATAGTATAGTATGTGTCATGACACAGTAGCATATGTGTCAAAAATGACATAGTATAGTATAGTATGTGTCACAACACAATATCATATATGTCAAAAACTGTCATAGTATAGTATGTGTCATGACACAGTATCAAATGTGTAAAAAATGACAATATAGTATGTGTTACGACACAGTATCAAATGTGTAAAAAATGACAATATAGTTTGTGTTACGACACAGTATCATAGGTGTCAAAAAATGTCATAGTATGGTATGTGTCGCGACACAGTATTGTGTGTGTATTAAAATTTCATATTTTACTGTGTCAAAAAATAGATAGTATATTATGTGTCACAACACAGTATCATGTGTCAAAAATGACATAGTATAGTATGTGTCACAACACAGTATCATATATGTCAAAAATGTCATAGTATAGTGTGTGTCACGACACAGTATTGTGTGTGTATCAAAATTTAATATTGTACTGTGTCAAAAAAGAGTTAACTATAGTATGTGTCACACAGTATCATATATGTCAAAAATGTCATAGTATAGTATGTGTCACGACACAGTATTGTGTGTGTATTAAAATTTCATATTGTACTGTGTCAAAAAAGAGATAGTATATTATGTGTCACGACACAGTATAATATATGTCAAAAACTGTCATAGTTTAGTATGTGTCACGACACAGTATCATATATGTCGAAAATGTCACAGTATAGTATGTGTCACGACACAGTATCATATGTGTCAAAAATGACATAGTATAGTATAGTATGTGTCACAAGACAATATCATATATGTCAAAAACTGTCATGGTTTAGTATGTGTCACGACACAGTATCAAATATTTCAAAAACTGTCATGGTTTAGTATGTGTCACAACACAGTATTATATGTGTATTAAAATTTAATATTGTACTGTGTGAAAAAAGAGTGATAGTATAGTATGTGTCACGACACAGTATCATATGTGTGAAAAAAGACATAGTATAGTATGTGTCACGACACAGTATCACATATGTCAAAAATGTCATAGTATAGTGTGTGTCACGACACAGTATTGTGTGTGTATCAAAATTTAATATTGTACTGTGTCAAAAAAGAGTTAACTATAGTATGTGTCACACAGTATCATATATGTCAAAAATGTCATAGTATAGTATGTGTCACGACACAGTATTGTGTGTGTATTAAAATTTCATATTGTACTGTGTCAAAAAAGAGATAGTATAGTATGTGTCACGACACAGTATCATATATGTCAAAAATGTCATAGTATAGTGTCTGTCACGACACAGTATTGTGTGTATCAAAATTTAATATTGTACTGTGTCAAAAAAGAGTTAACTATAGTATGTGTCACACAGTATCATATATGTCAAAAATGTCATAGTATAGTATGTGTCACGACACAGTATTGTGTGTGTATTAAAATTTCATATTGTACTGTGTCAAAAAAGAGATAGTATAGTATGTGTCACGACACAGTATCATATATGTCAAAAATGTCATAGTATAGTGTCTGTCACGACACAGTATTGTGTGTATCAAAATTTAATATTGTACTGTGTCAAAAAAGAGTTAACTATAGTATGTGTCACACAGTATCATATATGTCAAAAATGTCATAGTATAGTATGTGTCATGACACAGTATTGTGTGTGTATAAAAATGATATAGTATAGTATGTGTAAGAACACAGCATCATATATGTTAAATATGTCATAGTATATATGTGTCACGACACAGTATCAGGTGTGCACAAAATGTCGTAGTATAGTATGTTTCACGACAGTATCAAATATGTCTCAATAATGACAGTATAGTATGTGTCACAACACAGTAGCATACATGTCAAAAACTGTCATAGTTTAGTATGTGTCATGACACAGTATCAAATATGTCAAAAACTGTCATAGTATAGTATGTGTCACGACACAGTATTGTGTGTGTATTAAAATTTCATATTGTACTGTGTCAAAAAAGAGATAGTATATTATGTGTCACGACACAGTATAATATATGTCAAAAACTGTCATAGTTTAGTATGTGTCACGACACAGTATCATATATATGTCGAAAATGTCATAGTATAGTATGTGTCACAACACAATATCATATATGTCAAAAACTTTCATGGTTTAGTATGTGTCACGACACAGTATCAAATATTTCAAAAACTGTCATAGTTTAGTATGTGTCACAACACAGTATTATATGTGTATTAAAATGTAATATTGTACTGTGTGAAAAAAGAGTGATAGTATAGTATGTTTCACGACACAGTATCATATGTGTCAAAAATGACATAGGATAGTATGTGTCACGACACAGTATCATATATGTCAAAAATGACATAGTATAGTGTGTGTCACGACACAGCATGATATGTCAAAAATGTCATAGTATAGTATGTGTCATGACACAGTAGCATATGTGTCAAAAATGACATAGTATAGTATAGTATGTGTCACAACACAATATCATATATGTCAAAAACTGTCATGGTTTAGTATGTGTCAAGACACAGTATCAAATATTTCAAAAACTGTCATAGTTTAGTATGGGTCACAACACAGTATTATATGTGTATTAAAATGTAATATTGTACTGTGTGAAAAAAGAGTGATAGTATAGTTTGTGTCACGACACAGTATCATATGTGTCAAAAATGACATAGTATATTATGTGTCACGACACAGTATCATATATGTCAAAAACTGTCATAGTTTAGTATGTGTCACGACACAGTATCATATATGTCGAAAATGTCATAGTATAGTATGTGTCATGACACAGTATCATATGTGTCAAAAATGTCATAGTATAGTATAGTATGTGTCACAACACAATATCATATATGTCAAAAACTGTCATGGTTTTGTATGTGTCACGACACAGTATCATATATGTCAAAAATGTCATAGTGTAGTGTGTGTCACGACACAGTATTGTGTGTGTATCAAAATTTAATATTGTACTGTGTCAACAAAGAGTTAACTATAGTATGTGTCACACAGTATCATATATGTCAAAAATGTCATAGTATAGTATGTGTCACGACACAGTATCATGTGTCAAAAATGACATAGTATAGTATAGTACGTGTCACATCACAGTATCATATATGTCAAAAACTGTCATAGTATAGTATGTGTCACGACACAGTATCAAATGTGTAAAAAATGACAATATAGTATGTGTTACGACACAGTATCAAATGTGTAAAAAATGACAAATAGTTTGTGTTACGACACAGTATCATAGGTGTCAAAAATGTCATAGTATAGTATGTGTCACGACACAGTATTGTGTGTGTATTAAAATTTCATATTTTACTGTCAAAAAATAGATAGTATATTATGTGTCACAACACAGTATCATATGTGTCAAAAATGACAGTATAGTATAGTATGTGTCACAACACAATATCATATATGTCAAAAACTGTCATGGTTTAGTATGTGTCACGACACAGTATCAAATATTTAAAAAACTGTCATAGTTTAGTATGTGTCACAACACAGTATTATATGTGTATTAAAATGTAATATTGTACTGTGTGAAAAAAGAGTGATAGTATAGTTTGTGTCACGACACAGTATCATATGTGTCAAAAATGACATAGTATAGTATGTGTCACGACACAGTATCATATATGTCAAAAATGTCATAGTATAGTGTGTGTCACGACACAGTATTGTGTGTGTATCAAAATTTAATATTGTACTGTGTCAAAAAAGAGTTAACTATAGTATGTGTCACACAGTATCATATATGTAAAAAATGTCATAGTATAGTATGTGTCAAGACACAGTATTGTGTGTGTATAAAAATGATATAGTATAGTATGTGTAAGAACACAGCATCATATATGTTAAATATGTCATAGTATATATGTGTCACGACACAGTATCAGGTGTGCATAAAATGTCATAGTATAGTATTTTTCACGACACAGTATCAAATATGTGTAAAAAATGACAGTATAGTATGTGTCACAACACAGTAGCATACATGTCAAAAACTGTCATAGTTTAGTATGTGTCACGACACAGTATCAAATATGTGTAAAAAATGACAGTATAGTATGTGTCACAAGGATATCATACATGTCAAAAAATGTCATCGTATAGTATGTGTCACAACACAGTATCATATATGTCAAAAAATGTCATAGTATAGTATGTGTCACGACACAGTATCAAATGTGTAAAAAATGACAATATAGTTTGTGTTACGACACAGTATCATATGTGTCAAAAATGTCATAGTATAGTATGTGTCACGACACAGTATTGTGTGTGTATTAAAATTTCATATTTTACTGTGTCAAAAAATAGATAGTATATTATGTGTCACAACACAGTATCATATGTGTCAAAAATGACATAGTATAGTATAGTATGTGTCACAACACAATATCATATATGTCAAAAACTGTCATGGTTTAGTATGTGTCAAGACACAGTATCAAATATTTCAAAAACTGTCATAGTTTAGTATGGGTCACAACACAGTATTATATGTGTATTAAAATGTAATATTGTACTGTGTGAAAAAAGAGTGATAGTATAGTTTGTGTCACGACACAGTATCATATGTGTCAAAAATGACATAGTATATTATGTGTCACGACACAGTATCATATATGTCAAAAACTGTCATAGTTTAGTATGTGTCACGACACAGTATCATATATGTCGAAAATGTCATAGTATAGTATGTGTCATGACACAGTATCATATGTGTCAAAAATGACATAGTATAGTATAGTATGTGTCACAACACAATATCATATATGTCAAAAACTGTCATGGTTTAGTATGTGTCACGACACAGTATCATATATGTCAAAAATGTCATAGTGTAGTGTGTGTCACGACACAGTATTGTGTGTGTATCAAAATTTAATATTGTACTGTGTCAACAAAGAGTTAACTATAGTATGTGTCACACAGTATCATATATGTCAAAAATGTCATAGTATAGTATGTGGCATGACACAGTATTGTGTGTATAACAATGATATAGTATAGTATGTGTAAGAACACAGCATCATATATGTTAAATATGTCATAGTATATATGTGTCACGACACAGTATCAGGTGTGCACAAAATGTCATAGTATAGTATGTTTCACAACACAGTATCAAATATGTGTAAAAAAATGACAGTATAGTATGTGTCACAACACAGTAGCATACATGTCACAAACTGTCATAGTTTAGTATGTGTCACGACACAGTATCAAATATGTCAAAAACTGTCATAGTATAGTATGTGTCACGACACAGTAATGTGCGTGTATTAAAATTTCATATTGTACTGTGTCAAAAAAGAGATAGTATATTATGTGTCGCGACACAGTATCATATATGTCAAAAACTGTCATAGTTTAGTATGTGTCACGACACAGTATGATATATGTCAAAAATGACATAGTATAGTATGTGTCACAACACAGTATTATATGTGTATTAAAATGTAATATTCTACTGTGTGAAAAAAGAGTGATAGTATAGTATGTGTCACGACACAGTATCATTTGTGTGAAAAATGACATAGTATAGTATGTGTCACGACACAGTATCATATATGTCAAAAATGTCATAGTATAGTGTGTGTCACGACACAGTATTGTGTGTGTATCAAAATTTAATATTGTACTGTGTCAAAAAAGAGTTAACTATAGTATGTGTCACACAGCATGATATATGTCAAAAATGTCATAGTATAGTATGTGTCATGACACAGTATTGTGTGTGCATAAAAATGATATAGTATAGTATGTGTAAGAACACAGCATCATATATGTTAAATATGTCATAGTATATATGTGTCACGACACAGTATCAGGTGTGCAAAAAATGTCATAGTATAGTATGTTTCACAACACAGTATCAAATATGTCTCAATAATGACAGTATAGTATGTGTCACAACACAGTAGCATACATGTCAAAAACTGTCATAGTTTACTATGTGTCACGACACAGTATCATATATGTCGAAAATGTCATAGTATAGTAGGTGTCACGACACAGTATCGTATGTGTCAAAAAATGACATATTATAGTATGTGTAAGAACACAGCATCATATGTGTCAAAAATGACAGTATAGTATGTGTCACAACACAGTATTGTGTGTGTATTAAAATGTCATATTGTACTGTGTCATAGTATGTGTTATAGTATGTGGTACGACACAGTAACATATGTGTCAAAAATGACATAGTATAGTATAGTACGTGTCACAACACAGAATCATATATGTCAAAAATGAAGTGGTACAGTATGTGTCACAACACAATATCATATATGTCAAAAATGTCATAGTATAGTATGTGTCACGACACAGTATCAAATGTGTAAAAAATGACAGTATAGTATGTGTCACAACACAGTATCATACATGTCAAAAAATGTCATAGTATGGTATGTGTCACGACACAGTATCATATGTGTCAAAAATGACAGTATAGTATGTGTCACGACACAGTAACATATGTGTCAAAAAATGTCATACTATAGTATGTCTCACGACATAGAATCATATGTGTCAAAAATGACATAGTATATAATGTGTCAGGACACAGTATCATATATGTCAAAAATGTCATTGCATATATGTGTCACGACACAGTATCATATATGTCAAAAATGACATAGTATAGTATGTGTAAGAACACTGCATCATATATGTTAAATATGTCACAGTATATATGTGTCACGACACAGTATCATATGTGTCAAAAATGACAGTATAGTATGTGTCACAAGACTATCATACATGTAAAAAAATGTCAAAGTATAGTATGTGTTACGACACAGTATCAAATGTGTAAAAAATGACAAATAGTTTGTGTTACGACACAGTATGATAGGTGTCAAAAATGTCATAGTATAGTATGTGTCACGACACAGTATTGTGTGTGTATTAAAATTTCATATTTTACTGTCAAAAAATAGATAGTATATTATGTGTCACAACACAGTATCATATGTGTCAAAAATGACAGTATAGTATAGTATGTGTCACAACACAATATCATATATGTCAAAAACTGTCATGGTTTAGTATGTGTCACGACACAGTATCAAATATTTAAAAAACTGTCATAGTTTAGTATGTGTCACAACACAGTATTATATGTGTATTAAAATGTAATATTGTACTGTGTGAAAAAAGAGTGATAGTATAGTTTGTGTCACGACACAGTATCATATGTGTCAAAAATGACATAGTATAGTATGTGTCACGACACAGTATCATATATGTCAAAAATGTCATAGTATAGTGTGTGTCACGACACAGTATTGTGTGTGTATCAAAATTTAATATTGTACTGTGTCAAAAAAGAGTTAACTATAGTATGTGTCACACAGTATCATATATGTAAAAAATGTCATAGTATAGTATGTGTCAAGACACAGTATTGTGTGTGTATAAAAATGATATAGTATAGTATGTGTAAGAACACAGCATCATATATGTTAAATATGTCATAGTATATATGTGTCACGACACAGTATCAGGTGTGCACAAAATGTCATAGTATAGTATTTTTCACGACACAGTATCAAATATGTGTAAAAAATGACAGTATAGTATGTGTCACAACACAGTAGCATACATGTCAAAAACTGTCATAGTTTAGTATGTGTCACGACACAGTATCAAATATGTGTAAAAAATGACAGTATAGTATGTGTCACAAGGATATCATACATGTCAAAAAATGTCATCGTATAGTATGTGTCACAACACAGTATCATATATGTCAAAAAATGTCATAGTATAGTATGTGTCACGACACAGTATCAAATGTGTAAAAAATGACAATATAGTTTGTGTTACGACACAGTATCATATGTGTCAAAAATGTCATAGTATAGTATGTGTCACGACACAGTATTGTGTGTGTATTAAAATTTCATATTTTACTGTGTCAAAAAATAGATAGTATATTATGTGTCACAACACAGTATCATATGTGTCAAAAATGACATAGTATAGTATAGTATGTGTCACAACACAATATCATATATGTCAAAAACTGTCATGGTTTAGTATGTGTCAAGACACAGTATCAAATATTTCAAAAACTGTCATAGTTTAGTATGGGTCACAACACAGTATTATATGTGTATTAAAATGTAATATTGTACTGTGTGAAAAAAGAGTGATAGTATAGTTTGTGTCACGACACAGTATCATATGTGTCAAAAATGACATAGTATATTATGTGTCACGACACAGTATCATATATGTCAAAAACTGTCATAGTTTAGTATGTGTCACGACACAGTATCATATATGTCAAAAATGTCATAGTATAGTATGTGTCATGACACAGTATCATATGTGTCAAAAATGACATAGTATAGTATAGTATGTGTCACAACACAATATCATATATGTCAAAAACTGTCATGGTTTAGTATGTGTCACGACACAGTATCATATATGTCAAAAATGTCATAGTGTAGTGTGTGTCACGACACAGTATTGTGTGTGTATCAAAATTTAATATTGTACTGTGTCAACAAAGAGTTAACTATAGTATGTGTCACACAGTATCATATATGTCAAAAATGTCATAGTATAGTATGTGGCATGACACAGTATTGTGTGTATAACAATGATATAGTATAGTATGTGTAAGAACACAGCATCATATATGTTAAATATGTCATAGTATATATGTGTCACGACACAGTATCAGGTGTGCACAAAATGTCATAGTATAGTATGTTTCACGACACAGTATCAAATATGTGTAAAAAAATGACAGTATAGTATGTGTCACAACACAGTAGCATACATGTCACAAACTGTCATAGTTTAGTATGTGTCACGACACAGTATCAAATATGTCAAAAACTGTCATAGTATAGTATGTGTCACGACACAGTAATGTGCGTGTATTAAAATTTCATATTGTACTGTGTCAAAAAAGAGATAGTATATTATGTGTCGCGACACAGTATCATATATGTCAAAAACTGTCATAGTTTAGTATGTGTCACGACACAGTATGATATATGTCAAAAATGACATAGTATAGTATGTGTCACAACACAGTATTATATGTGTATTAAAATGTAATATTCTACTGTGTGAAAAAAGAGTGATAGTATAGTATGTGTCACGACACAGTATCATTTGTGTGAAAAATGACATAGTATAGTATGTGTCACGACACAGTATCATATATGTCAAAAATGTCATAGTATAGTGTGTGTCACGACACAGTATTGTGTGTGTATCAAAATTTAATATTGTACTGTGTCAAAAAAGAGTTAACTATAGTATGTGTCACACAGCATGATATATGTCAAAAATGTCATAGTATAGTATGTGTCATGACACAGTATTGTGTGTGCATAAAAATGATATAGTATAGTATGTGTAAGAACACAGCATCATATATGTTAAATATGTCATAGTATATATGTGTCACGACACAGTATCAGGTGTGCAAAAAATGTCATAGTATAGTATGTTTCACAACACAGTATCAAATATGTCTCAATAATGACAGTATAGTATGTGTCACAACACAGTAGCATACATGTCAAAAACTGTCATAGTTTACTATGTGTCACGACACAGTATCATATATGTCGAAAATGTCATAGTATAGTAGGTGTCACGACACAGTATCGTATGTGTCAAAAAATGACATATTATAGTATGTGTAAGAACACAGCATCATATGTGTCAAAAATGACAGTATAGTATGTGTCACAACACAGTATTGTGTGTGTATTAAAATGTCATATTGTACTGTGTCATAGTATGTGTTATAGTATGTGGTACGACACAGTAACATATGTGTCAAAAATGACATAGTATAGTATAGTACGTGTCACAACACAGAATCATATATGTCAAAAATGAAGTGGTACAGTATGTGTCACAACACAATATCATATATGTCAAAAATGTCATAGTATAGTATGTGTCACGACACAGTATCAAATGTGTAAAAAATGACAGTATAGTATGTGTCACAACACAGTATCATACATGTCAAAAAATGTCATAGTATGGTATGTGTCACGACACAGTATCATATGTGTCAAAAATGACAGTATAGTATGTGTCACGACACAGTAACATATGTGTCAAAAAATGTCATACTATAGTATGTCTCACGACATAGAATCATATGTGTCAAAAATGACATAGTATATAATGTGTCAGGACACAGTATCATATATGTCAAAAATGTCATTGCATATATGTGTCACGACACAGTATCATATATGTCAAAAATGACATAGTATAGTATGTGTAAGAACACTGCATCATATATGTTAAATATGTCACAGTATATATGTGTCACGACACAGTATCATATGTGTCAAAAATGACAGTATAGTATGTGTCACAAGACTATCATACATGTAAAAAAATGTCAAAGTATAGTATGTGTTACGACACAGTATCAAATGTGTAAAAAATGACAAATAGTTTGTGTTACGACACAGTATGATAGGTGTCAAAAATGTCATAGTATAGTATGTGTCACGACACAGTATTGTGTGTGTATTAAAATTTCATATTTTACTGTCAAAAAATAGATAGTATATTATGTGTCACAACACAGTATCATATGTGTCAAAAATGACAGTATAGTATAGTATGTGTCACAACACAATATCATATATGTCAAAAACTGTCATGGTTTAGTATGTGTCACGACACAGTATCAAATATTTAAAAAACTGTCATAGTTTAGTATGTGTCACAACACAGTATTATATGTGTATTAAAATGTAATATTGTACTGTGTGAAAAAAGAGTGATAGTATAGTTTGTGTCACGACACAGTATCATATGTGTCAAAAATGACATAGTATAGTATGTGTCACGACACAGTATCATATATGTCAAAAATGTCATAGTATAGTGTGTGTCACGACACAGTATTGTGTGTGTATCAAAATTTAATATTGTACTGTGTCAAAAAAGAGTTAACTATAGTATGTGTCACACAGTATCATATATGTAAAAAATGTCATAGTATAGTATGTGTCAAGACACAGTATTGTGTGTGTATAAAAATGATATAGTATAGTATGTGTAAGAACACAGCATCATATATGTTAAATATGTCATAGTATATATGTGTCACGACACAGTATCAGGTGTGCACAAAATGTCATAGTATAGTATTTTTCACGACACAGTATCAAATATGTGTAAAAAATGACAGTATAGTATGTGTCACAACACAGTAGCATACATGTCAAAAACTGTCATAGTTTAGTATGTGTCACGACACAGTATCAAATATGTGTAAAAAATGACAGTATAGTATGTGTCACAAGGATATCATACATGTCAAAAAATGTCATCGTATAGTATGTGTCACAACACAGTATCATATATGTCAAAAAATGTCATAGTATAGTATGTGTCACGACACAGTATCAAATGTGTAAAAAATGACAATATAGTTTGTGTTACGACACAGTATCATATGTGTCAAAAATGTCATAGTATAGTATGTGTCACGACACAGTATTGTGTGTGTATTAAAATTTCATATTTTACTGTGTCAAAAAATAGATAGTATATTATGTGTCACAACACAGTATCATATGTGTCAAAAATGACATAGTATAGTATGTGTCACGACACAGTATCATATATGTCAAAAACTGTCATAGTTTAGTATGTGTCACGACACAGTATCATATATGTCGAAAATGTCATAGTATAGTATGTGTCATGACACAGTATCATATGTGTCAAAAATGACATAGTATAGTATAGTATGTGTCACAACACAATATCATATATGTCAAAAACTGTCATGGTTTAGTATGTGTCACGACACAGTATCATATATGTCAAAAATGTCATAGTGTAGTGTGTGTCACGACACAGTATTGTGTGTGTATCAAAATTTAATATTGTACTGTGTCAACAAAGAGTTAACTATAGTATGTGTCACACAGTATCATATATGTCAAAAATGTCATAGTATAGTATGTGGCATGACACAGTATTGTGTGTATAACAATGATATAGTATAGTATGTGTAAGAACACAGCATCATATATGTTAAATATGTCATAGTATATATGTGTCACGACACAGTATCAGGTGTGCACAAAATGTCATAGTATAGTATGTTTCACGACACAGTATCAAATATGTGTAAAAAAATGACAGTATAGTATGTGTCACAACACAGTAGCATACATGTCACAAACTGTCATAGTTTAGTATGTGTCACGACACAGTATCAAATATGTCAAAAACTGTCATAGTATAGTATGTGTCACGACACAGTAATGTGCGTGTATTAAAATTTCATATTGTACTGTGTCAAAAAAGAGATAGTATATTATGTGTCGCGACACAGTATCATATATGTCAAAAACTGTCATAGTTTAGTATGTGTCACGACACAGTATGATATATGTCAAAAATGACATAGTATAGTATGTGTCACAACACAGTATTATATGTGTATTAAAATGTAATATTCTACTGTGTGAAAAAAGAGTGATAGTATAGTATGTGTCACGACACAGTATCATTTGTGTGAAAAATGACATAGTATAGTATGTGTCACGACACAGTATCATATATGTCAAAAATGTCATAGTATAGTGTGTGTCACGACACAGTATTGTGTGTGTATCAAAATTTAATATTGTACTGTGTCAAAAAAGAGTTAACTATAGTATGTGTCACACAGCATGATATATGTCAAAAATGTCATAGTATAGTATGTGTCATGACACAGTATTGTGTGTGCATAAAAATGATATAGTATAGTATGTGTAAGAACACAGCATCATATATGTTAAATATGTCATAGTATATATGTGTCACGACACAGTATCAGGTGTGCAAAAAATGTCATAGTATAGTATGTTTCACAACACAGTATCAAATATGTCTCAATAATGACAGTATAGTATGTGTCACAACACAGTAGCATACATGTCAAAAACTGTCATAGTTTACTATGTGTCACGACACAGTATCATATATGTCGAAAATGTCATAGTATAGTAGGTGTCACGACACAGTATCGTATGTGTCAAAAAATGACATATTATAGTATGTGTAAGAACACAGCATCATATGTGTCAAAAATGACAGTATAGTATGTGTCACAACACAGTATTGTGTGTGTATTAAAATGTCATATTGTACTGTGTCATAGTATGTGTTATAGTATGTGGTATGACACAGTAACATATGTGTCAAAAATGACATAGTATAGTATAGTACGTGTCACAACACAGAATCATATATGTCAAAAATGAAGTGGTACAGTATGTGTCACAACACAATATCATATATGTCAAAAATGTCATAGTATAGTATGTGTCACGACACAGCATCAAATGTGTAAAAAATGACAGTATAGTATGTGTCACAACACAGTATCATACATGTCAAAAAATGTCATAGTATGGTATGTGTCACGACACAGTATCATATGTGTCAAAAATGACAGTATAGTATGTGTCACGACACAGTAACATATGTGTCAAAAAATGTCATACTATAGTATGTCTCACGACAGAATCATATGTGTCAAAAATGACATAGTATATAATGTGTCAGGACACAGTATCATATATGTCAAAAATGTCATTGCATATATGTGTCACGACACAGTATCATATATGTCAAAAATGACATAGTATAGTATGTGTAAGAACACTGCATCATATATGTTAAATATGTCACAGTATATATGTGTCACGACACAGTATCATATGTGTCAAAAATGACAGTATAGTATGTGTCACAAGACTATCATACATGTAAAAAAATGTCAAAGTATAGTATGTGTCATGACACAGTATTATATGTGTAAAAAATGTCATAGTATAGTATGTGTCACGACACAGTATCATATGTGTCAAAAATGACAGTGTAGTATGTGTCACAAGGCTATCATACATGTCAAGAAATGTCATAGTATAGTATGTGTCACGACACAGTATCATATATGTCGAAAATGTCATAGTATAGTAGGTGTCACGACACAGTATCGTATGTGTCAAAAAATGACATAGTATAGTATGTGTAAGAACACAGCATCATATGTGTCAAAAATGACAGTATAGTATGTGTCACAACACAGTATTGTGTGTGTATTAAAATGTCATATTGTACTGTGTCATAGTATGTGTTATAGTATGTGGTACGACACAGTAACATATGTGTCAAAAATGACATAGTATAGTATAGTACGTGTCACAACACAGAATCATATATGTCAAAAATGAAGTGGTACAGTATGTGTCACAACACAATATCATATATGTCAAAAATGTCATAGTATAGTATGTGTCACGACACAGTATCAAATGTGTAAAAAATGACAGTATAGTATGTGTCACAACACAGTATCATACATGTCAAAAAATGTCATAGTATGGTATGTGTCACGACACAGTATCATATGTGTCAAAAATGACAGTATAGTATGTGTCACAACACAGTAACATATGTGTCAAAAAATGTCATACTATAGTATGTCTCACGACATAGAATCATATGTGTCAAAAATGTCATTGCATATATGTGTCACGACACAGTATCATATGTGTCAAAAATGACATAGTATAGTATGTGTAAGAACACTGCATCATATATGTTAAATATGTCACAGTATATATGTGTCACGACACAGTATCATATGTGTCAAAAATGACAGTATAGTATGTGTCACAAGACTATCATACATGTAAAAAAATGTCATAGTATAGTATGTGTCATGACACAGTATTATATGTGTAAAAAATGTCATAGTATAGTATGTGTCACGACACAGTATCATATGTGTCAAAAATGACAGTGTATTATGTGTCACAAGGCTATCATACATGTCAAGAAATGTCATAGTATAGTATGTGTCACGACACAGTATCATATGTGTCAAAAACAGGTCATAGTATAGTATGTGTCACAACACAGTATTGTGTGTGTATTAAAATGAAATATTTTACTGTGTCAAAAAGGAGTTATAGTATGTGTCACGACACAGTATCGTGTGTCAAAAATGACAGTTTAGTATGTGTCACAAGGCTATCATACATGTAAAAAATGTCAGAGTATAGTATGTGTCACGACACAGTATCATATATGTAAAAAATGTCATAGTATAGTATGTGTCACGATACAGTATTGTGTGTGTATTAAAATGTCATATTTTACTGTGTCAAAAAATGTCATAGTATAGTATGTGTCACGACACAGTATAATTTGTGTCAAAAATGACAGTATAGTATGTGTCACGACAGTATCATATGTGTCAAAAATGACAGTATAGTATGTGTCACAAGGCTATCATACATGTAAAAAATGTCATAGTATAGTATGTGTAACGACACAGTATCATATGTGTCAAAAACTGTCATAGTATAGTATGTGTCACGACACAGTATTGTGTGTGTATCAAAGTTTCATAATGTACTGTGTCAAAAAAGAGATAGTATAGTATGTGTCACAACACAGTATTGTGTGTGTATTAAAATGAAATATTTTACTGTGTCAAAAAAGAGTTATAGTATGTGTCACGACACAGTATCATGTGTGTCAAAAATGACAGTGCAGTATGTGTCACAAGGCTATCATACATGTCAAAAAATGTCATAGTATAGTATGTGTCACGACACAGTATCATATGTGTCAAAAACAGGTCATAGTATAGTATGTGTCACAACACAGTATTGTGTGTGTATTAAAATGAAATATTTTACTGTGTCAAAAAGGAGTTATAGTATGTGTCACGACACAGTATCGTGTGTCAAAAATGACAGTTTAGTATGTGTCACAAGGCTATCATACATGTAAAAAATGTCAGAGTATAGTATGTGTCACGACACAGTATCATATATGTAAAAAATGTCATAGTATAGTATGTGTCACGACACAGTATCAAATGTGTAAAAAATGACAGTATAGTATGTGTCACGATACAGTATTGTGTGTGTATTAAAATGTCATATTTTACTGTGTCAAAAAATGTCATAGTATAGTATGTGTCACGACACAGTATAATTTGTGTCAAAAATGACAGTATAGTATGTGTCACAACACAGCATCATCTATGTCAAAAATGTCATAGTATAGTATGTGTCACGACACAATATCATATGTGTCAAAAATGACATAGTATAGTATGTGTAAGAACACAGCATCTTATATGTTAAATATGTCATGACAGTATCATATATGTAAAAAATGTCATACTATAGTATGTGTCACGACACAATATCATATGTGTCAAAAATTTCATAGTATAGTTTGTGTCACGACACAGTATCAAATGTGTAAAAAATGACAGTATAGTATGTGTCACGATACAGTATTGTGTGTGTATTAAAATGTCATATTTTACTGTGTCAAAAAATGTCATAGTATAGTATGTGTCACCACACAGTATCAAATGTGTAAAAAATGACAGTATAGTATGTGTCACGATACAGCATTGTGTGTGTATTAAAATGTCATATTTTACTGTGTCAAAAAATGTCATAGTTTAGCATGTGTCACAACACAGTATCATATATGTAAAAAATGTCATCGTATAGGATGTGTCACGACACAGTCTCAAATGTGTAAAAAATGACAGTATAGTATGTGTTACAAGGCTATCATACATGTAAAAAATGTCATAGTATAGTATGTGTCACGACACAGTATTATATGTGTAAAAATGTCAGAGTATAGTATGTGTGATGACACAGTATCATATGTGTCAAAAATGACAGTGTAGTATGTGTCACAAGGCTATCATACATGTCAAAAAATGTCATAGTATAGTATGTGTCACGACACAGTATCATATATGTAAAAAATGTCATAGTATAGACTGTGTTACAACACAGTATCATATGTGTCAAAAGTGTCATGGTCTAGTATGTGTCACGACACAGTATCATATGTGTCAAAAATGTCATAGTATAGTATGTGTCACGACACAGTAACATGTGTCAAAAATGACATAGTATAGTATAGTACATGTCACAACACAGTATCATATATGTCAAAAATGACATAGTATAGTATGTGTCACGACACAGTATCAAATGTGTAAAAATGACAGTATAGTATGTGTCACAACACAGTATCAAACATGTCAAAAATGACATAGTATAGTATGTGTCACGACACAGTATCAAATGTGTAAAAATGACAGTATAGTATGTGTCACAACACAGTATCATACATGTCAAAAAATCTCATAGTATAGTATGTGTCACGACACAGTATCATATGTGTCAAAAATGACATAGTATAGTATGTGTAAGAACACAGCATCATATATGTTAAATATGTCATGACAGTATCATATATGTAAAAAATGTCATACTATAGTATGTGTCACGACACAATATCATATGTGTCAAAAATTTCATAGTATAGTATGTGTCACGACACAGTATTGTGTGTGTATTAAAATGAAATATTTTACTGTGTCAAAAAAGAGTTATAGTATGTGTCACGACACAGTATCATGTGTGTCAAAAATGACATAGTATAGTATGTGTCAGAACACAGTATCATATGTGTCAAAAATTTCATTGTATAGTATGTGTCACGACACAGTAACATGTCAAAAATGACATAGTAAAGTATGTGTCACGACACAGTATCAAATGTGTAAAAATGACAGTATAGTATGTGTCACAACAAAGTATCAAACATGTCAAAAATGACATAGTATAGTATGTGTCACGACACAGTATCAAATGTGTAAAAATGACACTATAGTATGTGTCACAACACAGTATCATACATGTCAAAAAATGTCATAGTATAGTATGTGTCACGACACAGTATCATTTGTGTCAAAAATGACACTATAGTATGTGTCACAACACAGCATCATCTATGTCAAAAATGTCATAGTATAGTATGTGTCACGACACAATATCATATGTGTAAAAAATGTCATAGTATAGTATGTGTCACGACACAATATCATATGTGTCAAAAATTTCATAGTATAGTATGTGTCACGACACAGTATCAAATGTGTAAAAAATGACAGTATAGTATGTGTCACGATACAGTATTGTGTGTGTATTAAAATGTCATATTTTACTGTGTCAAAAAATGTCATAGTATAGTATGTGTCACGACACAGTATAATTTGTGTCAAAAATGACAGTATAGTATGTGTCACGACAGTATCATATGTGTCAAAAATGACAGTATAGTATGTGTCACAAGGCTATCATACATGTAAAAAATGTCATAGTATAGTATGTGTAACGACACAGTATCATATGTGTCAAAAACTGTCATAGTATAGTATGTGTCACGACACAGTATTGTGTGTGTATCAAAGTTTCATAATGTACTGTGTCAAAAAAGAGATAGTATAGTATGTGTCACAACACAGTATTGTGTGTGTATTAAAATGAAATATTTTACTGTGTCAAAAAAGAGTTATAGTATGTGTCACGACACAGTATCATGTGTGTCAAAAATGACATAGTATACTATGTGTCAGAACACAGTATCATATGTGTCAAAAATTTCATTGTATAGTATGTGTCACGACACAGTAACATGTCAAAAATGACATAGTAAAGTATGTGTCATGACACAGTATCAAATGTGTAAAAATGACAGTATAGTATGTGTCACAACAAAGTATCAAACATGTCAAAAATGACATAGTATAGTATGTGTCACGACACAGTATCAAATGTGTAAAAATGACACTATAGTATGTGTCACAACACAGTATCATACATGTCAAAAAATGTCATAGTATAGTATGTGTCACGACACAGTATCATTTGTGTCAAAAATGACAGTATAGTATGTGTCACAACACAGCATCATCTATGTCAAAAATGTCATAGTATAGTATGTGTCACGACACAATATCATATGTGTAAAAAATGTCATAGTATAGTATGTGTCACGACACAATATCATATGTGTCAAAAATTTCATAGTATAGTATGTGTCACGACACAGTATCAAATGTGTAAAAAATGACAGTATAGTATGTGTCACGATACAGTATTGTGTGTGTATTAAAATGTCATATTTTACTGTGTCAAAAAATGTCATAGTATAGTATGTGTCACGACACAGTATAATTTGTGTCAAAAATGACAGTATAGTATGTGTCACGACAGTATCATATGTGTCAAAAATGACAGTATAGTATGTGTCACAAGGCTATCATACATGTAAAAAATGTCATAGTATAGTATGTGTAACGACACAGTATCATATGTGTCAAAAACTGTCATAGTATAGTATGTGTCACGACACAGTATTGTGTGTGTATCAAAGTTTCATAATGTACTGTGTCAAAAAAGAGATAGTATAGTATGTGTCACAACACAGTATTGTGTGTGTATTAAAATGAAATATTTTACTGTGTCAAAAAAGAGTTATAGTATGTGTCACGACACAGTATCATGTGTGTCAAAAATGACAGTGCAGTATGTGTCACAAGGCTATCATACATGTCAAAAAATGTCATAGTATAGTATGTGTCACGACACAGTATCATATGTGTCAAAAACAGGTCATAGTATAGTATGTGTCACAACACAGTATTGTGTGTGTATTAAAATGAAATATTTTACTGTGTCAAAAAGGAGTTATAGTATGTGTCACGACACAGTATCGTGTGTCAAAAATGACAGTTTAGTATGTGTCACAAGGCTATCATACATGTAAAAAATGTCAGAGTATAGTATGTGTCACGACACAGTATCATATATGTAAAAAATGTCATAGTATAGTATGTGTCACGACAGTATCATATGTGTCAAAAATGACAGTATAGTATGTGTCACAAGGCTATCATACATGTAAAAAATGTCATAGTATAGTATGTTTCACGACACAGTATTATATGTGTAAAAAATGTCATAGTATAGTATGTGTCACGACACAGTATTATATGTGTAAAAAATGTCATAGTATAGTATGTGTAACGACACAGTATCATATGTGTCAAAAACTGTCATAGTATAGTATGTGTCACGACACAGTATTGTGTGTGTATCAAAGTTTCATAATGTACTGTGTCAAAAAAGAGATAGTATAGTATGTGTCACAACACAGTATTGTGTGTGTATTAAAATGAAATATTTTACTGTGTCAAAAAAGAGTTATAGTATGTGTCACGACACAGTATCATGTGTGTCAAAAATGACAGTGCAGTATGTGTCACAAGGCTATCATACATGTCAAAAAATGTCATAGTATAGTATGTGTCACGACACAGTATCATATGTGTCAAAAACAGGTCATAGTATAGTATGTGTCACAACACAGTATTGTGTGTGTATTAAAATGAAATATTTTACTGTGTCAAAAAGGAGTTATAGTATGTGTCACGACACAGTATCGTGTGTCAAAAATGACAGTTTAGTATGTGTCACAAGGCTATCATACATGTAAAAAATGTCAGAGTATAGTATGTGTCACGACACAGTATCATATATGTAAAAAATGTCATAGTATAGTATGTGTCACGACAGTATCATATGTGTCAAAAATGACAGTATAGTATGTGTCACAAGGCTATCATACATGTAAAAAATGTCATAGTATAGTATGTTTCACGACACAGTATTATATGTGTAAAAAATGTCATAGTATAGTATGTGTCACGACACAGTATTATATGTGTAAAAAATGTCATAGTATAGTATGTGTAACGACACAGTATCATATGTGTCAAAAACTGTCATAGTATAGTATGTGTCACGACACAGTATTGTGTGTGTATCAAAGTTTCATAATGTACTGTGTCAAAAAAGAGATAGTATAGTATGTGTCACAACACAGTATTGTGTGTGTATTAAAATGAAATATTTTACTGTGTCAAAAAAGAGTTATAGTATGTGTCACGACACAGTATCATGTGTGTCAAAAATGACATAGTATAGTATGTGTCAGAACACAGTATCACATGTGTCAAAAATGACAGTGCAGTATGTGTCACAAGGCTATCATACATGTCAAAAAATGTCATAGTATAGTATGTGTCACGACACAGTATCATATGTGTCAAAAACAGGTCATAGTATAGTATGTGTCACAACACAGTATTGTGTGTGTATTAAAATGAAATATTTTACTGTGTCAAAAAGGAGTTATAGTATGTGTCACGACACAGTATCGTGTGTCAAAAATGACAGTTTAGTATGTGTCACAAGGCTATCATACATGTAAAAAATGTCAAAGTATAGTATGTGTCACGACACAGTATCAAATGTGTAAAAAATGACAGTATAGTATGTGTCACGACACAGTATAATTTGTGTCAAAAATGACAGTATAGTATGTGTCACGACAGTATCATATGTGTCAAAAATGACAGTATAGTATGTGTCACAAGGCTATCATACATGTAAAAAATGTCATAGTATAGTATGTGTAACGACACAGTATCATATGTGTCAAAAACTGTCATAGTATAGTATGTGTCACGACACAGTATTGTGTGTGTATCAAAGTTTCATAATGTACTGTGTCAAAAAAGAGATAGTATAGTATGTGTCACAACACAGTATTGTGTGTGTATTAAAATGAAATATTTTACTGTGTCAAAAAGGAGTTATAGTATGTGTCACGACACAGTATCGTGTGTCAAAAATGACAGTTTAGTATGTGTCACAAGGCTATCATACATGTAAAAAATGTCAGAGTATAGTATGTGTCACGACACAGTATCATGTGTGTCAAAAATGACATAGTATAGTATGTGTCAGAACACAGTATCATATGTGTCAAAAATGACAGTGCAGTATGTGTCACAAGGCTATCATACATGTCAAAAAATGTCATAGTATAGTATGTGTCACAACACAGCATCATCTATGTCAAAAATGTCATAGTATAGTATGTGTCACGACACAATATCATATGTGTCAAAAATGACATAGTATAGTATGTGTAAGAACACAGCATCTTATATGTTAAATATGTCATGACAGTATCATATATGTAAAAAATGTCATACTATAGTATGTGTCACGACACAATATCATATGTGTCAAAAATTTCATAGTATAGTATGTGTCAGGACACAGTATCAAATGTGTAAAAAATGACAGTATAGTATGTGTCACGATACAGTATTGTGTGTGTATTAAAATGTCATATTTTACTGTGTCAAAAAATGTCATAGTATAGTATGTGTCACCACACAGTATCAAATGTGTAAAAAATGACAGTATAGTATGTGTCACGATACAGCATTGTGTGTGTATTAAAATGTCATATTTTACTGTGTCAAAAAATGTCATAGTTTAGCATGTGTCACAACACAGTATCATATATGTAAAAAATGTCATCGTATAGGATGTGTCACGACACAGTCTCAAATGTGTAAAAAATGACAGTATAGTATGTGTTACAAGGCTATCATACATGTAAAAAATGTCATAGTATAGTATGTGTCACGACACAGTATTATATGTGTAAAAATGTCAGAGTATAGTATGTGTGATGACACAGTATCATATGTGTCAAAAATGACAGTGTAGTATGTGTCACAAGGCTATCATACATGTCAAAAAATGTCATAGTATAGTATGTGTCACGACACAGTATCATATATGTAAAAAATGTCATAGTATAGACTGTGTTACAACACAGTATCATATGTGTCAAAAGTGTCATGGTCTAGTATGTGTCACGACACAGTATCATATGTGTCAAAAATTTCATAGTATAGTATGTGTCACGACACAGTAACGTGTCAAAAATGACATAGTATAGTATAGTACATGTCACAACACAGTATCATATATGTCAAAAATGACATAGTATAGTATGTGTCACGACACAGTATCAAATGTGTAAAAATGACAGTATAGTATGTGTCACAACACAGTATCAAACATGTCAAAAATGACATAGTATAGTATGTGTCACGACACAGTATCAAATGTGTAAAAATGACAGTATAGTATGTGTAAGAACACAGCATCATATATGTTAAATATGTCATGACAGTATCATATATGTAAAAAATGTCATACTATAGTATGTGTCACGACACAATATCATATGTGTCAAAAATTTCATAGTATAGTATGTGTCACGACACAGTATTGTGTGTGTATTAAAATGAAATATTTTACTGTGTCAAAAAAGAGTTATAGTATGTGTCACGACACAGTATCATGTGTGTCAAAAATGACATAGTATAGTATGTGTCAGAACACAGTATCATATGTGTCAAAAATTTCATTGTATAGTATGTGTCACGACACAGTAACATGTCAAAAATGACATAGTAAAGTATGTGTCACGACACAGTATCAAATGTGTAAAAATGACAGTATAGTATGTGTCACAACAAAGTATCATACATGTCAAAAAATGTCATAGTATAGTATGTGTCACGACACAGTATCATTTGTGTCAAAAATGACACTATAGTATGTGTCACAACACAGCATCATCTATGTCAAAAATGTCATAGTATAGTATGTGTCACGACACAATATCATATGTGTAAAAAATGTCATAGTATAGTATGTGTCACGACACAATATCATATGTGTCAAAAATTTCATAGTATAGTATGTGTCACGACACAGTATCAAATGTGTAAAAAATGACAGTATAGTATGTGTCACGATACAGTATTGTGTGTGTATTAAAATGTCATATTTTACTGTGTCAAAAAATGTCATAGTATAGTATGTGTCACGACACAGTATAATTTGTGTCAAAAATGACAGTATAGTATGTGTCACGACAGTATCATATGTGTCAAAAATGACAGTATAGTATGTGTCACAAGGCTATCATACATGTAAAAAATGTCATAGTATAGTATGTGTAACGACACAGTATCATATGTGTCAAAAACTGTCATAGTATAGTATGTGTCACGACACAGTATTGTGTGTGTATCAAAGTTTCATAATGTACTGTGTCAAAAAAGAGATAGTATAGTATGTGTCACAACACAGTATTGTGTGTGTATTAAAATGAAATATTTTACTGTGTCAAAAAAGAGTTATAGTATGTGTCACAACACAGTATCATGTGTGTCAAAAATGACATAGTATACTATGTGTCAGAACACAGTATCATATGTGTCAAAAATTTCATTGTATAGTATGTGTCACGACACAGTAACATGTCAAAAATGACATAGTAAAGTATGTGTCACGACACAGTATCAAATGTGTAAAAATGACAGTATAGTATGTGTCACAACAAAGTATCAAACATGTCAAAAATGACATAGTATAGTATGTGTCACGACACAGTATCAAATGTGTAAAAATGACACTATAGTATGTGTCACAACACAGTATCATACATGTCAAAAAATGTCATAGTATAGTATGTGTCACGACACAGTATCATTTGTGTCAAAAATGACAGTATAGTATGTGTCACAACACAGCATAATCTATGTCAAAAATGTCATAGTATAGTATGTGTCACGACACAATATCATATGTGTAAAAAATGTCATAGTATAGTATGTGTCACGACACAATATCATATGTGTCAAAAATTTCATAGTATAGTATGTGTCACGACACAGTATCAAATGTGTAAAAAATGACAGTATAGTATGTGTCACGATACAGTATTGTGTGTGTATTAAAATGTCATATTTTACTGTGTCAAAAAATGTCATAGTATAGTATGTGTCACGACACAGTATAATTTGTGTCAAAAATGACAGTATAGTATGTGTCACGACAGTATCATATGTGTCAAAAATGACAGTATAGTATGTGTCACAAGGCTATCATACATGTAAAAAATGTCATAGTATAGTATGTGTAACGACACAGTATCATATGTGTCAAAAACTGTCATAGTATAGTATGTGTCACGACACAGTATTGTGTGTGTATCAAAGTTTCATAATGTACTGTGTCAAAAAAGAGATAGTATAGTATGTGTCACAACACAGTATTGTGTGTGTATTAAAATGAAATATTTTACTGTGTCAAAAAAGAGTTATAGTATGTGTCACGACACAGTATCATGTGTGTCAAAAATGACAGTGCAGTATGTGTCACAAGGCTATCATACATGTCAAAAAATGTCATAGTATAGTATGTGTCACGACACAGTATCATATGTGTCAAAAACAGGTCATAGTATAGTATGTGTCACAACACAGTATTGTGTGTGTATTAAAATGAAATATTTTACTGTGTCAAAAAGGAGTTATAGTATGTGTCACGACACAGTATCGTGTGTCAAAAATGACAGTTTAGTATGTGTCACAAGGCTATCATACATGTAAAAAATGTCAGAGTATAGTATGTGTCACGACACAGTATCATATATGTAAAAAATGTCATAGTATAGTATGTGTCACGACAGTATCATATGTGTCAAAAATGACAGTATAGTATGTGTCACAAGGCTATCATACATGTAAAAAATGTCATAGTATAGTATGTTTCACGACACAGTATTATATGTGTAAAAAATGTCATAGTATAGTATGTGTCACGACACAGTATTATATGTGTAAAAAATGTCATAGTATAGTATGTGTAACGACACAGTATCATATGTGTCAAAAACTGTCATAGTATAGTATGTGTCACGACACAGTATTGTGTGTGTATCAAAGTTTCATAATGTACTGTGTCAAAAAAGAGATAGTATAGTATGTGTCACAACACAGTATTGTGTGTGTATTAAAATGAAATATTTTACTGTGTCAAAAAAGAGTTATAGTATGTGTCACGACACAGTATCATGTGTGTCAAAAATGACATAGTATAGTATGTGTCAGAACACAGTATCATATGTGTCAAAAATGACAGTGCAGTATGTGTCACAAGGCTATCATACATGTCAAAAAATGTCATAGTATAGTATGTGTCACGACACAGTATCATATGTGTCAAAAACAGGTCATAGTATAGTATGTGTCACAACACAGTATTGTGTGTGTATTAAAATGAAATATTTTACTGTGTCAAAAAGGAGTTATAGTATGTGTCACGACACAGTATCGTGTGTCAAAAATGACAGTTTAGTATGTGTCACAAGGCTATCATACATGTAAAAAATGTCAAAGTATAGTATGTGTCACGACACAGTATCAAATGTGTAAAAAATGACAGTATAGTATGTGTCACGATACAGTATTGTGTGTGTATTAAAATGTCATATTTTACTGTGTCAAAAAATGTCATAGTATAGTATGTGTCACGACACAGTATAATTTGTGTCAAAAATGACAGTATAGTATGTGTCACGACAGTATCATATGTGTCAAAAATGACAGTATAGTATGTGTCACAAGGCTATCATACATGTAAAAAATGTCATAGTATAGTATGTGTAACGACACAGTATCATATGTGTCAAAAACTGTCATAGTATAGTATGTGTCACGACACAGTATTGTGTGTGTATCAAAGTTTCATAATGTACTGTGTCAAAAAAGAGATAGTATAGTATGTGTCACAACACAGTATTGTGTGTGTATTAAAATGAAATATTTTACTGTGTCAAAAAGGAGTTATAGTATGTGTCACGACACAGTATCGTGTGTCAAAAATGACAGTTTAGTATGTGTCACAAGGCTATCATACATGTAAAAAATGTCAGAGTATAGTATGTGTCACGACACAGTATCATGTGTGTCAAAAATGACATAGTATAGTATGTGTCAGAACACAGTATCATATGTGTCAAAAATGACAGTGCAGTATGTGTCACAAGGCTATCATACATGTCAAAAAATGTCATAGTATCGTATGTGTCACAACACAGCATCATCTATGTCAAAAATGTCATAGTATAGTATGTGTCACGACACAATATCATATGTGTCAAAAATGACATAGTATAGTATGTGTAAGAACACAGCATCTTATATGTTAAATATGTCATGACAGTATCATATATGTAAAAAATGTCATACTATAGTATGTGTCACGACACAATATCATATGTGTCAAAAATTTCATAGTATAGTATGTGTCAGGACACAGTATCAAATGTGTAAAAAATGACAGTATAGTATGTGTCACGATACAGTATTGTGTGTGTATTAAAATGTCATATTTTACTGTGTCAAAAAATGTCATAGTATAGTATGTGTCACCACACAGTATCAAATGTGTAAAAAATGACAGTATAGTATGTGTCACGATACAGCATTGTGTGTGTATTAAAATGTCATATTTTACTGTGTCAAAAAATGTCATAGTTTAGCATGTGTCACAACACAGTATCATATATGTAAAAAATGTCATCGTATAGGATGTGTCACGACACAGTCTCAAATGTGTAAAAAATGACAGTATAGTATGTGTTACAAGGCTATCATACATGTAAAAAATGTCATAGTATAGTATGTGTCACGACACAGTATTATATGTGTAAAAATGTCAGAGTATAGTATGTGTGATGACACAGTATCATATGTGTCAAAAATGACAGTGTAGTATGTGTCACAAGGCTATCATACATGTCAAAAAATGTCATAGTATAGTATGTGTCACGACACAGTATCATATATGTAAAAAATGTCATAGTATAGACTGTGTTACAACACAGTATCATATGTGTCAAAAGTGTCATGGTCTAGTATGTGTCACGACACAGTATCATATGTGTCAAAAATTTCATAGTATAGTATGTGTCACGACACAGTAACATGTGTCAAAAATGACATAGTATAGTATAGTACATGTCACAACACAGTATCATATATGTCAAAAATGACATAGTATAGTATGTGTCACGACACAGTATCAAATGTGTAAAAATGACAGTATAGTATGTGTCACAACACAGTATCAAACATGTCAAAAATGACATAGTATAGTATGTGTCACGACACAGTATCAAATGTGTAAAAATGACAGTATAGTATGTGTAAGAACACAGCATCATATATGTTAAATATGTCATGACAGTATCATATATGTAAAAAATGTCATACTATAGTATGTGTCACGACACAATATCATATGTGTCAAAAATTTCATAGTATAGTATGTGTCACGACACAGTATTGTGTGTGTATTAAAATGAAATATTTTACTGTGTCAAAAAAGAGTTATAGTATGTGTCACGACACAGTATCATGTGTGTCAAAAATGACATAGTATAGTATGTGTCAGAACACAGTATCATATGTGTCAAAAATTTCATTGTATAGTATGTGTCACGACACAGTAACATGTCAAAAATGACATAGTAAAGTATGTGTCACGACACAGTATCAAATGTGTAAAAATGACAGTATAGTATGTGTCACAACAAAGTATCAAACATGTCAAAAATGACATAGTATAGTATGTGTCACGACACAGTATCAAATGTGTAAAAATGACACTATAGTATGTGTCACAACACAGTATCATACATGTCAAAAAATGTCATAGTATAGTATGTGTCACGACACAGTATCATTTGTGTCAAAAATGACAGTATAGTATGTGTCACAACACAGCATCATCTATGTCAAAAATGTCATAGTATAGTATGTGTCACAACACAGTATCATATATGTAAAAAATGTCATCGTATAGGATGTGTCACGACACAGTCTCAAATGTGTAAAAAATGACAGTATAGTATGTGTTACAAGGCTATCATACATGTAAAAAATGTCATAGTATAGTATGTGTCACGACACAGTATTATATGTGTAAAAATGTCAGAGTATAGTATGTGTGACGACACAGTATCATATGTGTCAAAAATGACAGTGTAGTATGTGTCACAAGGCTATCATACATGTCAAAAAATGTCATAGTATAGTATGTGTCACGACACAGTATCATATATGTAAAAAATGTCATAGTATAGACTGTGTTACAACACAGTATCATATGTGTCAAAAGTGTCATGGTCTAGTATGTGTCACGACACAGTATCATATGTGTCAAAAATGACATAGTATAGTATAGTACATGTCACAACACAGTATCATATATGTCAAAAATGACATAGTATAGTATGTGTCACGACACAGTATCAAATGTGTAAAAATGACAGTATAGTATGTGTCACAACACAGTATCAAACATGTAAAAAATGACATAGTATAGTATGTGTCACGACACAGTATCAAATGTGTAAAAATGACAGTATAGTATGTGTCACAACACAGTATCATACATGTCAAAAAATCTCATAGTATAGTATGTGTCACGACACAGTATCGTTTGTGTCAAAAATGACAGTATAGTATGTGTCACAACACAGCATCATCTATGTCAAAAATGTCATAGTATAGTATGTGTCACGACACAATATCATATGTGTCAAAAATGACATAGTATAGTATGTGTAAGAACACAGCATCATATATGTTAAATATGTCATGACAGTATCATATATGTAAAAAATGTCATACTACAGTATGTGTCACGACACAATATCATATGTGTCAAAAATTTCATAGTATAGTATGTGTCACGACACAGTATCAAATGTGTAAAAAATGACAGTATAGTATGTGTCACGACAGTATCATATGTGTCAAAAATGACAGTATAGTATGTGTCACAAGGCTATCATACATGTAAAAAATGTCATAGTATAGTATGTTTCACGACACAGTATTATATGTGTAAAAAATGTCATAGTATAGTATGTGTAACGACACAGTATCATATGTGTCAAAAACTGTCATAGTACAGTATGTGTCACTACACAGTATTGTGTGTGTATCAAAGTTTCATAATGTACTGTGTCAAAAAAGAGATAGTATAGTATGTGTCACAACACAGTATTGTGTGTGTATTAAAATGAAATATTTTACTGTGTCAAAAAAGAGTTATAGTATGTGTCACGACACAGTATCGTGTGTCAAAAATGACAGTTTAGTATGTGTCACAAGGCTATCATACATGTAAAAAATGTCAGAGTATAGTATGTGTAAGAACACAGCATCATATATGTTAAATATGTCATAGTATATATGTGTCACGACACAGTATTATATGTGTAAAAAATGTCATAGTATAGTATGTGTCACGACACAGTATCATATATGTGAAAAATGACAGTATAGTATGTGTCACGACACAGTATCATATGTGTCAAAAATGACAGTATAGTATGTGTCACAAGGCTATCATACATGTCAAAAAATGTCATAGTATAGTATGTGTAACGACAAAGTATCATATGTGTCAAAAACTGTCATAGTATAGTATGTGTCACGACACAGTATCATGTATGTCAAAAATGTCATAGTATAGTATGTGTCACGACACAGTATCAAATGTGTAAAAAATGACAGTATAGTATGTGTCACAACACAGTATCATACATGTCAAAAAATGTCATAGTATAGTATGTGTCACGACACAGTATCATATGTGTAAAAAATGACAGTATAGTATGTGTCACAACACAGCATCATCTATGTCAAAAATGTCATAGTATAGTATGTGTCACGACACAATATCATATGTGTCAAAAATGACATAGTATAGTATGTGTAAGAACACAGCATTATATATGTTAAATATGTCATAGTATATATGTGTCACGACAGTATTATATGTGTAAAAAATGTCATAGTATAGTATGTGTCACGACACAATATCATATGTGTCAAAAATGACAGTATAGCATGTGTCACAAGGCTATCATACATGTCAAAAAATGTCATAGTATAGTATGTGTAACGACACAGTATCATATGTGTCAAAAATGACAGTATAGCATGTGTCACAAGGCTATCATACATGTCAAAAAATGTCATAGTATAGTATGTGTCACGACACAGTATCGTGTGTCAAAAATGACAGTTTAGTATGTGTCACAAGGCTATCATACATGTAAAAAATGTCAGAGTATAGTATGTGTCACGACACAGTATCATTTGTGTCAAAAATGACAGTATAGTATGTGTCACAACACAGCATCATCTATGTCAAAAATGTCATAGTATAGTATGTGTCATACACAATATCATATGTGTCAAAAATGACATAGTATAGTATGTGTAAGAACACAGCATCATATATGTTAAATATGTCATGACAGTATCATATATGTAAAAAATGTCATACTATAGTATGTGTCACGACACAATAAGATATGTGTCAAAAATTTCATAGTATAGTATGTGTCACGACACAGTATCAAATGTGTAAACAATGACAGTATAGTATGTGTCACGACATTATCATATGTGTCAAAAATGACATAGTATAGTATGTGTCAGAACACAGTATCATATGTGTCAAAAATGACAGTGCAGTATGTGTCACAAGGCTATCATACATGTCAAAAAATGTCATAGTATAGTATGTGTCACGACACAGTATCATATGTGTCAAAAACAGGTCATAGTATAGTATGTGTCACAACACAGTATTGTGTGTGTATTAAAATGAAATATTTTACTGTGTAAAAAAAGAGTTATAGTATGTGTCACGACACAGTATCGTGTGTCAAAAATGACAGTTTAGTATGTGTCACAAGGCTATCATACATGTAAAAAATGTCAGAGTATAGTATGTGTCACGACACAGTATCATATATGTAAAAAATGTCATAGTATAGTATGTGTCACGACACAGTATCAAATGTGTCAAAAATGACAGTTTAGTATGTGTCACAAGGCTATGATACATGTAAAAAATGTCAGAGTATAGTATGTGTCACGACACAGCATCATATATGTTAAATATGTCAGTATATATGTGTCACGACACAGTATCATATATGTCAAAAATGACTATAGTATGTGTCACGACACAGTATCATATCTGTCAAAAATGACAGTATAGTATGTGTCACAAGGCTATCATACATGTCAAAAAATGTCATAGTATAGTATGTGTAACGACACAGTATCATATGTGTCAAAAACTGTCATAGTATAGTATGTGTCACGACACAGTATCATATATGTCAAAAATGTCATAGTATAGTATGTGTCACGACACAGTATCAAATGTGTAAAAAATGACAATATAGTATGTGTCACAACACAGTATCATACATGTCAAAAAATGTCATAGTATAGTATGTGTCACGACACAGTATCATATGTGTAAAAAATGACAGTATAGTATGTGTCACAACACAGCATCATCTATGTCAAAAATGTCATAGTATAGAATGTGTGACGACACAATATCATATGTGTCAAAAATGACATAGTATAGTATGTGTAAGAACACAGCATTATATATGTTAAATATGTCATAGTATATATGTGTCACGACACAGTATTATATGTGTAAAAAATGTCATAGTATAGTATGTGTCACGACACAATATCATATGTGTCAAAAATGACAGTATAGCATGTGTCACAAGGCTATCATACATGTCAAAAAATGTCATAGTATAGTATGTGTAACGACACAGTATCATATGTGTCAAAAATGACAGGATAGCATGTGTCACAAGGCTATCATACATGTCAAAAAATGTCACAGTATAGTATGTGTCACGACACAGTATCGTGTGTCAAAAATGACAGTTTAGTATGTGTCACAAGGCTATCATACATGTAAAAAATGTCAGAGTATAGTATGTGTCACGACACAGTATCAAATGTGTCAAAAATGACATAGTATAGTATGTGTAAGAACACAGCATCATATATGTTAAATATGTCATAGTATATATGTGTCACGACACAGTATTATATGTGTAAAAAATGTCATAGTATAGTATGTGTCACGACACAGTATCATATGTGTCAAAAATGACAGTATAGCATGTGTCACAAGGCTATCATACATGTCAAAAAATGTCATAGTATAGTATGTGTCACGACACAGTATCATATATGTGAAAAATGACAGTATAGTATGTGTCACGACACAGTATCATATCTGTCAAAAATGACAGTATAGTATGTGTCACAAGGCTATCATAGATGTCAAAAAATGTCATAGTATAGTATGTGTAACGACACAGTATCATATGTGTCAAAAACTGTCATAGTATAGTATGTGTCACGACACAGTATCATATATGTCAAAAATGTCATAGTATAGTATGTGTCACGACACAGTATCAAATGTGTAAAAAATGACATAGTATAGTATGTGTAAGAACACAGCATCATATATGTTAAATATGTCATCGTATAGGATGTGTCACGACACAGTATCAAATGTGTAAAAAATGACAGTATAGTATGTGTCACAACACAGTATCATACATGTCAAAAAATGTCATAGTATAGTATGTGTCACGACACAGTATCATATGTGTAAAAAATGACAGTATAGTATGTGTCACAACACAGCATCATCTATGTCAAAAATGTCATAGTATAGTATGTGTAAGAACACAGCATTATATATGTTAAATATGTCATAGTATATATGTGTCACGACACAGTATTATATGTGTAAAAAATGTCATAGTATAGTATGTGTCACGACACAGTATCATATGTGTCAAAAATGACAGTATAGCATGTGTCACAAGGCTATCATACATGTCAAAAAATGTCATAGTATAGTATGTGTAACGACACAGTATCATATGTGTCAAAAACTGTCATAGTATAGTATGTTTCACGACACAGTATTGTGTGTGTATTAAAATGTCATATTTTACAGTGTCAAAGAAGAGTTATAGTATGTGTCACGACACAGTATCATATGTGTCAAAAATGAAAGTATAGTATGTGTCACAAGGCTATCATACATGTAAAAAATGTCATAGTATAGTATGTGTCACGACACAGTATCATATGTGTCAAAAACTGTCATAGTATAGTATGTGTCACGACACAGTATTGTGTGTATCAAAGTTTCATAATGTACTGTGTCAAAAAAGAGATAGTATAGTATGTGTCACAACACAGTATTGTGTGTGTATTAAAATGAAATATTTTACTGTGTCAAAAAAGAGTTATAGTATGTGTCACGACACAGTATCATGTGTGTCAAAAATGACATAGTATAGTATGTGTCAGAACACAGTATCATATGTGTCAAAAATGACAGTGCAGTATGTGTCACAAGGCTATCATACATGTCAAAAAATGTCATAGTATAGTATGTGTCACGACACAGTATCATATGTGTCAAAAACAGGTCATAGTATAGTATGTGTCACAACACAGTATTGTGTGTGTATTAAAATGAAATATTTTACTGTGTCAAAAAAGAGTTATAGTATGTGTCACGACACAGTATCCTGTGTCAAAAATGACAGTTTAGTATGTGTCACAAGGCTATCATACATGTAAAAAATGTCAGAGTATAGTATGTGTCACGACACAGTATCATATATGTAAAAAATGTCATAGTATAGTATGTGTCACGACACAGTATCAAATGTGTCAAAAATGACAGTTTAGTATGTGTCACAAGGCTATGATATATGTAAAAAATGTCATAGTATAGTATGTGTCACGACAGAGTATCAAATGTGTCAAAAATGACATAGTATAGTATGTGTAAGAACACAGCATCATATATGTTAAATATGTCATAGTATATATGTGTCACAACACAGTATCATACATTTCAAAAAATGTCATAGTATAGTATGTGTCACGACACAGTATCATATATGTGAAAAATGACAGTATAGTATGTGTCACGACACAGTATCATATCTGTCAAAAATGACAGTATAGTATGTGTCACAAGGCTATCATACATGTCAAAAAATGTCATAGTATAGTATGTGTAACGACACAGTATCATATGTGTCAAAAACTGTCATAGTATGTGTCACGACACAGTATCATATATGTCAAAAATGTCATAGTATAGTATGTGTCACGACACAGTATCATATGTGTAAAAAATGACAGTATAATATGTGTCACAACACAGCTTCATCTATGTAAAAAATGTCATAGTATAGTATGTGTCACGACACAATATCATATGTGTCAAAAATGACATAGTATAGTATGTGTAAGAACACAGCATTATATATGTTAAATATGTCATAGTATATATGTGTCACGACACAGTATTATATGTGTAAAAAATGTCATAGTATAGTATGTGTCACGACACAATATCATATGTGTCAAAAATGACAGTATAGCATGTGTCACAAGGCTATCATACATGTCAAAAAATGTCATAGTATAGTATGTGTAACGACACAGTATCATATGTGTCAAAAATGACAGTATAGCATGTGTCACAAGGCTATCATACATGTCAAAAAATGTCATAGTATAGTATGTGTCACGACACAGTATCGTGTGTCAAAAATGACAGTTTAGTATGTGTCACAAGGCTATCATACATGTAAAAAATGTCAGAGTATAGTATGTGTCACGACACAGTATCATTTGTGTCAAAAATGACAGTATAGTATGTGTCACAACACAGCATCATCTATGTCAAAAATGTCATAGTATAGTATGTGTCACGACACAATATCATATGTGTCAAAAATGACATAGTATAGTATGTGTAAGAACACAGCATCATATATGTTAAATATGTCATGACAGTATCATATATGTAAAAAATGTCATACTATAGTATGTGTCACGACACAATATCATATGTGTCAAAAATTTCATAGTATAGTATGTGTCACGACACAGTATCAAATGTGTAAAAAATGACAGTATAGTATGTGTCACGACACAGTATTGTTTGTGTATTAAAATGTCATATTTTACAGTGTCAAAGAAGAGTTATAGTATGTGTCACGACACAGTATCATGTGTGTCAAAAATGACATAGTATAGTATGTCTAAGAACACAATATCATATGTGTCAAAAATTTCATAGTATAGTATGTGTCACGACACAGTATCAAATGTGTAAAAAATGACAGTATAGTATGTGTCACGACAGTATCATATGTGTCAAAAATGACAGTATAGTATGTGTCACAAGGCTATCATACATGTAAAAAATGTCATAGTATAGTATGTTTCACGACACAGTATCATATGTGTCAAAAATGACATAGTATAGTATGTGTAAGAACACAGCATTATATATGTTAAATATGTCATGGTATATATGTGTCACGACACAGTATTATATGTGTAAAAAATGTCATAGTATAGTATGTGTCACGACACAATATCATATGTGTCAAAAATGAAAGTATAACATGTGTCACAAGGCTATCATACATGTAAAATAATGTCATAGTATAGTATGTGTAACGACACAGTATTGTGTGTGTATCAAAGTTTCATAATGTACTGTCAAAAAAGAGATAGTATAGTATGTGTCACAACACAGTATTGTGTGTGTATTAAAATGAAATATTTCACTGTGTCAAAAAAGAGTTATAGTATGTGTCACGACACAGTATCATGTGTGTCAAAAATGACATAGTATAGTATGTGTCAGAACACAGCATCATATATGTTAAATATGTCATAGTATATATGTGTCACGACACAGTATCAAATGTGTAAAAAATGACAGTATAGTATGTGTCACAACACAGTATCATACATGTCAAAAAATGTCATAGTATAGTATGTGTCACGACACAGTATCATATGTGTAAAAAATGACAGTATAGTATGTGTCACAACACAGCATCATCTATGTCAAAAATGTCATAGTATAGTATGTGTCACGACACAATATCATATGTGTCAAAAATGACATAGTATAGTATGTGTAAGAACACAGCATTATATATGTTAAATATGTCATAGTATATATGTGTCACGACACAGTATTATATGTGTAAAAAATGTCATAGTATAGTATGTGTCACGACACAATATCATATGTGTCAAAAATGACAGTATAGCATGTGTCACAAGGCTATCATACATGTAAAAAAATGTCATAGTATAGTATGTGTCACAACACAGTATCATATATGTCAAAAATGTCATAGTATAGTGTGTGTCACGACACAGTATTGTGTGTGTATCAAAATTTAATATTGTACTGTGTCAAAAAAGAGTTAACTATAGTATGTGTCACACAGTATCATATATGTCAAAAATGTCATAGTATAGTATGTGTCACGACACAGTATTGTGTGTGTATTAAAATTTCATATTGTACTGTGTCAAAAAAGAGATAGTATATTATGTGTCACGACACAGTATAATATATGTCAAAAACTGTCATAGTTTAGTATGTGTCACGACACAGTATCATATATGTCGAAAATGTCATAGTATAGTATGTGTCACGACACAGTATCATATGTGTCAAAAATGACATAGTATAGTATAGTATGTGTCACAAGACAATATCATATATGTCAAAAACTGTCATGGTTTAGTATGTGTCACGACACAGTATCAAATATTTCAAAAACTGTCATAGTTTAGTATGTGTCACAACACAGTATTATATGTGTATTAAAATTTAATATTGTACTGTGTGAAAAAAGAGTGATAGTATAGTATGTGTCACGACACAGTATCATATGTGTGAAAAAAGACATAGTATAGTATGTGTCACGACACAGTATCACATATGTCAAAAATGTCATAGTATAGTGTGTGTCACGACACAGTATTGTGTGTGTATCAAAATTTAATATTGTACTGTGTCAAAAAAGAGTTAACTATAGTATGTGTCACACAGTATCATATATGTCAAAAATGTCATAGTATAGTATGTGTCACGACACAGTATTGTGTGTGTATTAAAATTTCATATTGTACTGTGTCAAAAAAGAGATAGTATAGTATGTGTCACGACACAGTATCATATATGTCAAAAATGTCATAGTATAGTGTCTGTCACGACACAGTATTGTGTGTATCAAAATTTAATATTGTACTGTGTCAAAAAAGAGTTAACTATAGTATGTGTCACACTATCATATATGTCAAAAATGTCATAGTATAGTATGTGTCACGACACAGTATTGTGTGTGTATTAAAATTTCATATTGTACTGTGTCAAAAAAGAGATAGTATAGTATGTGTCACGACACAGTATCATATATGTCAAAAATGTCATAGTATAGTGTCTGTCACGACACAGTATTGTGTGTATCAAAATTTAATATTGTACTGTGTCAAAAAAGAGTTAACTATAGTATGTGTCACACAGTATCATATATGTCAAAAA
Organism: Telmatherina bonti; assembly: GCF_933228915.1. Taxonomy (NCBI): domain Eukaryota; kingdom Metazoa; phylum Chordata; class Actinopteri; order Atheriniformes; family Telmatherinidae; genus Telmatherina; species Telmatherina bonti. The sequence continues at coordinate 34,868,794 of NC_136616.1, forward strand.
TGTCATAGTATAGTATGTGTCATGACACAGTATTGTGTGTGTATAAAAATGATATAGTATAGTATGTGTAAGAACACAGCATCATATATGTTAAATATGTCATAGTATATATGTGTCACGACACAGTATCAGGTGTGCACAAAATGTCGTAGTATAGTATGTTTCACGACAGTATCAAATATGTCTCAATAATGACAGTATAGTATGTGTCACAACACAGTAGCATACATGTCAAAAACTGTCATAGTTTAGTATGTGTCATGACACAGTATCAAATATGTCAAAAACTGTCATAGTATAGTATGTGTCACGACACAGTATTGTGTGTGTATTAAAATTTCATATTGTACTGTGTCAAAAAAGAGATAGTATATTATGTGTCACGACACAGTATAATATATGTCAAAAACTGTCATAGTTTAGTATGTGTCACGACACAGTATCATATATATGTCGAAAATGTCATAGTATAGTATGTCTCACAACACAATATCATATATGTCAAAAACTTTCATGGTTTAGTATGTGTCACGACACAGTATCAAATATTTCAAAAACTGTCATAGTTTAGTATGTGTCACAACACAGTATTATATGTGTATGAAAATGTAATATTGTACTGTGTGAAAAAAGAGTGATAGTATAGTATGTTTCACGACACAGTATCATATGTGTCAAAAATGACATAGGATAGTATGTGTCACGACACAGTATCATATATGTCAAAAATGACATAGTATAGTGTGTGTCACGACACAGCATGATATGTCAAAAATGTCATAGTATAGTATGTGTCATGACACAGTAGCATATGTGTCAAAAATGACATAGTATAGTATAGTATGTGTCACAACACAATATCATATATGTCAAAAACTGTCATGGTTTAGTATGTGTCAAGACACAGTATCAAATATTTCAAAAACTGTCATAGTTTAGTATGGGTCACAACACAGTATTATATGTGTATTAAAATGTAATATTGTACTGTGTGAAAAAAGAGTGATAGTATAGTTTGTGTCACGACACAGTATCATATGTGTCAAAAATGACATAGTATATTATGTGTCACGACACAGTATCATATATGTCAAAAACTGTCATAGTTTAGTATGTGTCACGACACAGTATCATATATGTCGAAAATGTCATAGTATAGTATGTGTCATGACACAGTATCATATGTGTCAAAAATGTCATAGTATAGTATAGTATGTGTCACAACACAATATCATATATGTCAAAAACTGTCATGGTTTTGTATGTGTCACGACACAGTATCATATATGTCAAAAATGTCATAGTGTAGTGTGTGTCACGACACAGTATTGTGTGTGTATCAAAATTTAATATTGTACTGTGTCAACAAAGAGTTAACTATAGTATGTGTCACACAGTATCATATATGTCAAAAATGTCATAGTATAGTATGTGTCACGACACAGTATCATGTGTCAAAAATGACATAGTATAGTATAGTACGTGTCACATCACAGTATCATATATGTCAAAAACTGTCATAGTATAGTATGTGTCACGACACAGTATCAAATGTGTAAAAAATGACAATATAGTATGTGTTACGACACAGTATCAAATGTGTAAAAAATGACAAATAGTTTGTGTTACGACACAGTATCATAGGTGTCAAAAATGTCATAGTATAGTATGTGTCACGACACAGTATTGTGTGTGTATTAAAATTTCATATTTTACTGTCAAAAAATAGATAGTATATTATGTGTCACAACACAGTATCATATGTGTCAAAAATGACATAGTATAGTATAGTATGTGTCACAACACAATATCATATATGTCAAAAACTGTCATGGTTTAGTATGTGTCACGACACAGTATCAAATATTTAAAAAACTGTCATAGTTTAGTATGTGTCACAACACAGTATTATATGTGTATTAAAATGTAATATTGTACTGTGTGAAAAAAGAGTGATAGTATAGTTTGTGTCACGACACAGTATCATATGTGTCAAAAATGACATAGTATAGTATGTGTCACGACACAGTATCATATATGTCAAAAATGTCATAGTATAGTGTGTGTCACGACACAGTATTGTGTGTGTATCAAAATTTAATATTGTACTGTGTCAAAAAAGAGTTAACTATAGTATGTGTCACACAGTATCATATATGTAAAAAATGTCATAGTATAGTATGTGTCAAGACACAGTATTGTGTGTGTATAAAAATGATATAGTATAGTATGTGTAAGAACACAGCATCATATATGTTAAATATGTCATAGTATATATGTGTCACGACACAGTATCAGGTGTGCACAAAATGTCATAGTATAGTATTTTTCACGACACAGTATCAAATATGTGTAAAAAATGACAGTATAGTATGTGTCACAACACAGTAGCATACATGTCAAAAACTGTCATAGTTTAGTATGTGTCACGACACAGTATCAAATATGTGTAAAAAATGACAGTATAGTATGTGTCACAAGGATATCATACATGTCAAAAAATGTCATCGTATAGTATGTGTCACGACACAGTATCAAATGTGTAAAAAATGACAATATAGTTTGTGTTACGACACAGTATCATATGTGTCAAAAATGTCATAGTATAGTATGTGTCACGACACAGTATTGTGTGTGTATTAAAATTTCATATTTTACTGTGTCAAAAAATAGATAGTATATTATGTGTCACAACACAGTATCATATGTGTCAAAAATGACATAGTATAGTATAGTATGTGTCACAACACAATATCATATATGTCAAAAACTGTCATGGTTTAGTATGTGTCAAGACACAGTATCAAATATTTCAAAAACTGTCATAGTTTAGTATGGGTCACAACACAGTATTATATGTGTATTAAAATGTAATATTGTACTGTGTGAAAAAAGAGTGATAGTATAGTTTGTGTCACGACACAGTATCATATGTGTCAAAAATGACATAGTATATTATGTGTCACGACACAGTATCATATATGTCAAAAACTGTCATAGTTTAGTATGTGTCACGACACAGTATCATATATGTCGAAAATGTCATAGTATAGTATGTGTCATGACACAGTATCATATGTGTCAAAAATGACATAGTATAGTATAGTATGTGTCACAACACAATATCATATATGTCAAAAACTGTCATGGTTTAGTATGTGTCACGACACAGTATCATATATGTCAAAAATGTCATAGTGTAGTGTGTGTCACGACACAGTATTGTGTGTGTATCAAAATTTAATATTGTACTGTGTCAACAAAGAGTTAACTATAGTATGTGTCACACAGTATCATATATGTCAAAAATGTCATAGTATAGTATGTGGCATGACACAGTATTGTGTGTATAACAATGATATAGTATAGTATGTGTAAGAACACAGCATCATATATGTTAAATATGTCATAGTATATATGTGTCACGACACAGTATCAGGTGTGCACAAAATGTCATAGTATAGTATGTTTCACGACACAGTATCAAATATGTGTAAAAAAATGACAGTATAGTATGTGTCACAACACAGTAGCATACATGTCACAAACTGTCATAGTTTAGTATGTGTCACGACACAGTATCAAATATGTCAAAAACTGTCATAGTATAGTATGTGTCACGACACAGTAATGTGCGTGTATTAAAATTTCATATTGTACTGTGTCAAAAAAGAGATAGTATATTATGTGTCGCGACACAGTATCATATATGTCAAAAACTGTCATAGTTTAGTATGTGTCACGACACAGTATGATATATGTCAAAAATGACATAGTATAGTATGTGTCACAACACAGTATTATATGTGTATTAAAATGTAATATTCTACTGTGTGAAAAAAGAGTGATAGTATAGTATGTGTCACGACACAGTATCATTTGTGTGAAAAATGACATAGTATAGTATGTGTCACGACACAGTATCATATATGTCAAAAATGTCATAGTATAGTGTGTGTCACGACACAGTATTGTGTGTGTATCAAAATTTAATATTGTACTGTGTCAAAAAAGAGTTAACTATAGTATGTGTCACACAGCATGATATATGTCAAAAATGTCATAGTATAGTATGTGTCATGACACAGTATTGTGTGTGCATAAAAATGATATAGTATAGTATGTGTAAGAACACAGCATCATATATGTTAAATATGTCATAGTATATATGTGTCACGACACAGTATCAGGTGTGCAAAAAATGTCATAGTATAGTATGTTTCACAACACAGTATCAAATATGTCTCAATAATGACAGTATAGTATGTGTCACAACACAGTAGCATACATGTCAAAAACTGTCATAGTTTACTATGTGTCACGACACAGTATCATATATGTCGAAAATGTCATAGTATAGTAGGTGTCACGACACAGTATCGTATGTGTCAAAAAATGACATATTATAGTATGTGTAAGAACACAGCATCATATGTGTCAAAAATGACAGTATAGTATGTGTCACAACACAGTATTGTGTGTGTATTAAAATGTCATATTGTACTGTGTCATAGTATGTGTTATAGTATGTGGTACGACACAGTAACATATGTGTCAAAAATGACATAGTATAGTATAGTACGTGTCACAACACAATATCATATATGTCAAAAATGTCATAGTATAGTATGTGTCACGACACAGTATCAAATGTGTAAAAAATGACAGTATAGTATGTGTCACAACACAGTATCATACATGTCAAAAAATGTCATAGTATGGTATGTGTCACGACACAGTATCATATGTGTCAAAAATGACAGTATAGTATGTGTCACGACACAGTAACATATGTGTCAAAAAATGTCATACTATAGTATGTCTCACGACATAGAATCATATGTGTCAAAAATGACATAGTATATAATGTGTCAGGACACAGTATCATATATGTCAAAAATGTCATTGCATATATGTGTCACGACACAGTATCATATATGTCAAAAATGACATAGTATAGTATGTGTAAGAACACTGCATCATATATGTTAAATATGTCACAGTATATATGTGTCACGACACAGTATCATATGTGTCAAAAATGACAGTATAGTATGTGTCACAAGACTATCATACATGTAAAAAAATGTCAAAGTATAGTATGTGTCATGACACAGTATTATATGTGTAAAAAATGTCATAGTATAGTATGTGTCACGACACAGTATCATATGTGTCAAAAATGACAGTGTAGTATGTGTCACAAGGCTATCATACATGTCAAGAAATGTCATAGTATAGTATGTGTCACGACACAGTATCATATATGTCGAAAATGTCATAGTATAGTAGGTGTCACGACACAGTATCGTATGTGTCAAAAAATGACATAGTATAGTATGTGTAAGAACACAGCATCATATGTGTCAAAAATGACAGTATAGTATGTGTCACAACACAGTATTGTGTGTGTATTAAAATGTCATATTGTACTGTGTCATAGTATGTGTTATAGTATGTGGTACGACACAGTAACATATGTGTCAAAAATGACATAGTATAGTATAGTACGTGTCACAACACAGAATCATATATGTCAAAAATGAAGTGGTACAGTATGTGTCACAACACAATATCATATATGTCAAAAATGTCATAGTATAGTATGTGTCACGACACAGTATCAAATGTGTAAAAAATGACAGTATAGTATGTGTCACAACACAGTATCATACATGTCAAAAAATGTCATAGTATGGTATGTGTCACGACACAGTATCATATGTGTCAAAAATGACAGTATAGTATGTGTCACGACACAGTAACATATGTGTCAAAAAATGTCATACTATAGTATGTCTCACGACATAGAATCATATGTGTCAAAAATGTCATTGCATATATGTGTCACGACACAGTATCATATGTGTCAAAAATGACATAGTATAGTATGTGTAAGAACACTGCATCATATATGTTAAATATGTCACAGTATATATGTGTCACGACACAGTATCATATGTGTCAAAAATGACAGTATAGTATGTGTCACAAGACTATCATACATGTAAAAAAATGTCATAGTATAGTATGTGTCATGACACAGTATTATATGTGTAAAAAATGTCATAGTATAGTATGTGTCACGACACAGTATCATATGTGTCAAAAATGACAGTGTAGTATGTGTCACAAGGCTATCATACATGTCAAGAAATGTCATAGTATAGTATGTGTCACGACACAGTATCATATGTGTCAAAAACAGGTCATAGTATAGTATGTGTCACAACACAGTATTGTGTGTGTATTAAAATGAAATATTTTACTGTGTCAAAAAGGAGTTATAGTATGTGTCACGACACAGTATCGTGTGTCAAAAATGACAGTTTAGTATGTGTCACAAGGCTATCATACATGTAAAAAATGTCAGAGTATAGTATGTGTCACGACACAGTATCATATATGTAAAAAATGTCATAGTATAGTATGTGTCACGATACAGTATTGTGTGTGTATTAAAATGTCATATTTTACTGTGTCAAAAAATGTCATAGTATAGTATGTGTCACGACACAGTATAATTTGTGTCAAAAATGACAGTATAGTATGTGTCACGACATTATCATATGTGTCAAAAATGACAGTATAGTATGTGTCACAAGGCTATCATACATGTAAAAAATGTCATAGTATAGTATGTGTAACGACACAGTATCATATGTGTCAAAAACTGTCATAGTATAGTATGTGTCACGACACAGTATTGTGTGTGTATCAAAGTTTCATAATGTACTGTGTCAAAAAAGAGATAGTATAGTATGTGTCACAACACAGTATTGTGTGTGTATGAAAATGAAATATTTTACTGTGTCAAAAAAGAGTTATAGTATGTGTCACGACACAGTATCATGTGTGTCAAAAATGACATAGTATAGTATGTGTCAGAACACAGTATCATATGTGTCAAAAATGACAGTGCAGTATGTGTCACAAGGCTATCATACATGTCAAAAAATGTCATAGTATAGTATGTGTCACGACACAGTATCATATGTGTCAAAAACAGGTCATAGTATAGTATGTGTCACAACACAGTATTGTGTGTGTATTAAAATGAAATATTTTACTGTGTCAAAAAGGAGTTATAGTATGTGTCACGACACAGTATTGTGTGTCAAAAATGACAGTTTAGTATGTGTCACAAGGCTATCATACATGTAAAAAATGTCAGAGTATAGTATGTGTCACGACACAGTATCAAATGTGTAAAAAATGACAGTATAGTATGTGTCACGATACAGTATTGTGTGTGTATTAAAATGTCATATTTTACTGTGTCAAAAAATGTCATAGTATAGTATGTGTCACGACACAGTATAATTTGTGTCAAAAATGACAGTATAGTATGTGTCACAACACAGCATCATCTATGTCAAAAATGTCATAGTATAGTATGTGTCACGACACAATATCATATGTGTCAAAAATGACATAGTATAGTATGTGTAAGAACACAGCATCTTATATGTTAAATATGTCATGACAGTATCATATATGTAAAAAATGTCATACTATAGTATGTGTCACGACACAATATCATATGTGTCAAAAATTTCATAGTATAGTATGTGTCACGACACAGTATCAAATGTGTAAAAAATGACAGTATAGTATGTGTCACGATACAGTATTGTGTGTGTATTAAAATGTCATATTTTACTGTGTCAAAAAATGTCATAGTATAGTATGTGTCACCACACAGTATCAAATGTGTAAAAAATGACAGTATAGTATGTGTCACGATACAGCATTGTGTGTGTATTAAAATGTCATATTTTACTGTGTCAAAAAATGTCATAGTTTAGCATGTGTCACAACACAGTATCATATATGTAAAAAATGTCATCGTATAGGATGTGTCACGACACAGTCTCAAATGTGTAAAAAATGACAGTATAGTATGTGTTACAAGGCTATCATACATGTAAAAAATGTCATAGTATAGTGTGTGTCACGACACAGTATTATATGTGTAAAAATGTCAGAGTATAGTATGTGTGATGACACAGTATCATATGTGTCAAAAATGACAGTGTAGTATGTGTCACAAGGCTATCATACATGTCAAAAAATGTCATAGTATAGTATGTGTCACGACACAGTATCATATATGTAAAAAATGTCATAGTATAGACTGTGTTACAACACAGTATCATATGTGTCAAAAGTGTCATGGTCTAGTATGTGTCACGACACAGTATCATATGTGTCAAAAATGTCATAGTATAGTATGTGTCACGACACAGTAACATGTGTCAAAAATGACATAGTATAGTATAGTACATGTCACAACACAGTATCATATATGTCAAAAATGACATAGTATAGTATGTGTCACGACACAGTATCAAATGTGTAAAAATGACAGTATAGTATGTGTCACAACACAGTATCAAACATGTCAAAAATGACATAGTATAGTATGTGTCACGACACAGTATCAAATGTGTAAAAATGACAGTATAGTATGTGTCACAACACAGTATCATACATGTCAAAAAATCTCATAGTATAGTATGTGTCACGACACAGTATCATTTGTGTCAAAAATGACAGTATAGTATGTGTCACAACACAGCATCATCTATGTCAAAAATGTCATAGTATAGTATGTGTCACGACACAATATCATATGTGTCAAAAATGACATAGTATAGTATGTGTAAGAACACAGCATCATATATGTTAAATATGTCATGACAGTATCATATATGTAAAAAATGTCATACTATAGTATGTGTCACGACACAATATCATATGTGTCAAAAATTTCATAGTATAGTATGTGTCACGACACAGTATTGTGTGTGTATTAAAATGAAATATTTTACTGTGTCAAAAAAGAGTTATAGTATGTGTCACGACACAGTATCATGTGTGTCAAAAATGACATAGTATAGTATGTGTCAGAACACAGTATCATATGTGTCAAAAATTTCATTGTATAGTATGTGTCACGACACAGTAACATGTCAAAAATGACATAGTAAAGTATGTGTCACGACACAGTATCAAATGTGTAAAAATGACAGTATAGTATGTGTCACAACAAAGTATCAAACATGTCAAAAATGACATAGTATAGTATGTGTCACGACACAGTATCAAATGTGTAAAAATGACACTATAGTATGTGTCACAACACAGTATCATACATGTCAAAAAATGTCATAGTATAGTATGTGTCACGACACAGTATCATTTGTGTCAAAAATGACAGTATAGTATGTGTCACAACACAGCATCATCTATGTCAAAAATGTCATAGTATAGTATGTGTCACGACACAATATCATATGTGTAAAAAATGTCATAGTATAGTATGTGTCACGACACAATATCATATGTGTCAAAAATTTCATAGTATAGTATGTGTCACGACACAGTATCAAATGTGTAAAAAATGACAGTATAGTATGTGTCACGATACAGTATTGTGTGTGTATTAAAATGTCATATTTTACTGTGTCAAAAAATGTCATAGTATAGTATGTGTCACGACACAGTATAATTTGTGTCAAAAATGACAGTATAGTATGTGTCACGACAGTATCATATGTGTCAAAAATGACAGTATAGTATGTGTCACAAGGCTATCATACATGTAAAAAATGTCATAGTATAGTATGTGTAACGACACAGTATCATATGTGTCAAAAACTGTCATAGTATAGTATGTGTCACGACACAGTATTGTGTGTGTATCAAAGTTTCATAATGTACTGTGTCAAAAAAGAGATAGTATAGTATGTGTCACAACACAGTATTGTGTGTGTATTAAAATGAAATATTTTACTGTGTCAAAAAAGAGTTATAGTATGTGTCACGACACAGTATCATGTGTGTCAAAAATGACATAGTATAGTATGTGTCAGAACACAGTATCATATGTGTCAAAAATTTCATTGTATAGTATGTGTCACGACACAGTAACATGTCAAAAATGACATAGTAAAGTATGTGTCACGACACAGTATCAAATGTGTAAAAATGACAGTATAGTATGTGTCACAACAAAGTATCAAACATGTCAAAAATGACATAGTATAGTATGTGTCACGACACAGTATCAAATGTGTAAAAATGACACTATAGTATGTGTCACAACACAGTATCATACATGTCAAAAAATGTCATAGTATAGTATGTGTCACGACACAGTATCATTTGTGTCAAAAATGACAGTATAGTATGTGTCACAACACAGCATCATCTATGTCAAAAATGTCATAGTATAGTATGTGTCACGACACAATATCATATGTGTAAAAAATGTCATAGTATAGTATGTGTCACGACACAATATCATATGTGTCAAAAATTTCATAGTATAGTATGTGTCACGACACAGTATCAAATGTGTAAAAAATGACAGTATAGTATGTGTCACGATACAGTATTGTGTGTGTATTAAAATGTCATATTTTACTGTGTCAAAAAATGTCATAGTATAGTATGTGTCACGACACAGTATAATTTGTGTCAAAAATGACAGTATAGTATGTGTCACGACAGTATCATATGTGTCAAAAATGACAGTATAGTATGTGTCACAAGGCTATCATACATGTAAAAAATGTCATAGTATAGTATGTGTAACGACACAGTATCATATGTGTCAAAAACTGTCATAGTATAGTATGTGTCACGACACAGTATTGTGTGTGTATCAAAGTTTCATAATGTACTGTGTCAAAAAAGAGATAGTATAGTATGTGTCACAACACAGTATTGTGTGTGTATTAAAATGAAATATTTTACTGTGTCAAAAAAGAGTTATAGTATGTGTCACGACACAGTATCATGTGTGTCAAAAATGACAGTGCAGTATGTGTCACAAGGCTATCATACATGTCAAAAAATGTCATAGTATAGTATGTGTCACGACACAGTATCATATGTGTCAAAAACAGGTCATAGTATAGTATGTGTCACAACACAGTATTGTGTGTGTATTAAAATGAAATATTTTACTGTGTCAAAAAGGAGTTATAGTATGTGTCACGACACAGTATCGTGTGTCAAAAATGACAGTTTAGTATGTGTCACAAGGCTATCATACATGTAAAAAATGTCAGAGTATAGTATGTGTCACGACACAGTATCATATATGTAAAAAATGTCATAGTATAGTATGTGTCACGACAGTATCATATGTGTCAAAAATGACAGTATAGTATGTGTCACAAGGCTATCATACATGTAAAAAATGTCATAGTATAGTATGTTTCACGACACAGTATTATATGTGTAAAAAATGTCATAGTATAGTATGTGTCACGACACAGTATTATATGTGTAAAAAATGTCATAGTATAGTATGTGTAACGACACAGTATCATATGTGTCAAAAACTGTCATAGTATAGTATGTGTCACGACACAGTATTGTGTGTGTATCAAAGTTTCATAATGTACTGTGTCAAAAATGACATAGTATAGTATGTGTCACAACACAGTATTGTGTGTGTATTAAAATGAAATATTTTACTGTGTCAAAAAAGAGTTATAGTATGTGTCACGACACAGTATCATGTGTGTCAAAAATGACATAGTATAGTATGTGTCAGAACACAGTATCATATGTGTCAAAAATGACAGTGCAGTATGTGTCACAAGGCTATCATACATGTCAAAAAATGTCATAGTATAGTATGTGTCACGACACAGTATCATATGTGTCAAAAACAGGTCATAGTATAGTATGTGTCAAAACACAGTATTGTGTGTGTATTAAAATGAAATATTTTACTGTGTCAAAAAGGAGTTATAGTATGTGTCACGACACAGTATCGTGTGTCAAAAATGACAGTTTAGTATGTGTCACAAGGCTATCATACATGTAAAAAATGTCAAAGTATAGTATGTGTCACGACACAGTATCAAATGTGTAAAAAATGACAGTATAGTATGTGTCACGATACAGTATTGTGTGTGTATTAAAATGTCATATTTTACTGTGTCAAAAAATGTCATAGTATAGTATGTGTCACGACACAGTATAATTTGTGTCAAAAATGACAGTATAGTATGTGTCACGACAGTATCGTATGTGTCAAAAATGACAGTATAGTATGTGTCACAAGGCTATCATACATGTAAAAAATGTCATAGTATAGTATGTGTAACGACACAGTATCATATGTGTCAAAAACTGTCATAGTATAGTATGTGTCACGACACAGTATTGTGTGTGTATCAAAGTTTCATAATGTACTGTGTCAAAAAAGAGATAGTATAGTATGTGTCACAACACAGTATTGTGTGTGTATTAAAATGAAATATTTTACTGTGTCAAAAAGGAGTTATAGTATGTGTCACGACACAGTATCGTGTGTTAAAAATGACAGTTTAGTATGAGTCACAAGGCTATCATACATGTAAAAAATGTCAGAGTATAGTATGTGTCACGACACAGTATCATGTGTGTCAAAAATGACATAGTATAGTATGTGTCAGAACACAGTATCATATGTGTCAAAAATGACAGTGCAGTATGTGTCACAAGGCTATCATACATGTCAAAAAATGTCATAGTATAGTATGTGTCACGACACAGTATAATTTGTGTCAAAAATGACAGTATAGTATGTGTCACAACACAGCATCATCTATGTAAAAAATGTCATAGTATAGTATGTGTCACGACACAATATCATATGTGTCAAAAATGACATAGTATAGTATGTGTAAGAACACAGCATCTTATATGTTAAATATGTCATGACAGTATCATATATGTAAAAAATGTCATACTATAGTATGTGTCACGACACAATATCATATGTGTCAAAAATTTCATAGTATAGTATGTGTCAGGACACAGTATCAAATGTGTAAAAAATGACAGTATAGTATGTGTCACGATACAGTATTGTGTGTGTATTAAAATGTCATATTTTACTGTGTCAAAAAATGTCATAGTATAGTATGTGTCACCACACAGTATCAAATGTGTAAAAAATGACAGTATAGTATGTGTCACGATACAGCATTGTGTGTGTATTAAAATGTCATATTTTACTGTGTCAAAAAATGTCATAGTTTAGCATGTGTCACAACACAGTATCATATATGTAAAAAATGTCATCGTATAGGATGTGTCACGACACAGTCTCAAATGTGTAAAAAATGACAGTATAGTATGTGTTACAAGGCTATCATACATGTAAAAAATGTCATAGTATAGTATGTGTCACGACACAGTATTATATGTGTAAAAATGTCAGAGTATAGTATGTGTGATGACACAGTATCATATGTGTCAAAAATGACAGTGTAGTATGTGTCACAAGGCTATCATACATGTCAAAAAATGTCATAGTATAGTATGTGTCACGACACAGTATCATATATGTAAAAAATGTCATAGTATAGACTGTGTTACAACACAGTATCATATGTGTCAAAAGTGTCATGGTCTAGTATGTGTCACGACACAGTATCATATGTGTCAAAAATTTCATAGTATAGTATGTGTCACGACACAGTAACATGTGTCAAAAATGACATAGTATAGTATAGTACATGTCACAACACAGTATCATATATGTCAAAAATGACATAGTATAGTATGTGTCACGACACAGTATCAAATGTGTAAAAATGACAGTATAGTATGTGTCACAACACAGTATCAAACATGTCAAAAATGACATAGTATAGTATGTGTCACGACACAGTATCAAATGTGTAAAAATGACAGTATAGTATGTGTCACAACACAGTATCATACATGTCAAAAAATCTCATAGTATAGTATGTGTCACGACACAGTATCATTTGTGTCAAAAATGACAGTATAGTATGTGTCACAACACAGCATCATCTATGTCAAAAATGTCATAGTATAGTATGTGTCACGACACAATATCATATGTGTCAAAAATGACATAGTATAGTATGTGTAAGAACACAGCATCATATATGTTAAATATGTCATGACAGTATCATATATGTAAAAAATGTCATACTATAGTATGTGTCACGACACAATATCATATGTGTCAAAAATTTCATAGTATAGTATGTGTCACGACACAGTATTGTGTGTGTATTAAAATGAAATATTTTACTGTGTCAAAAAAGAGTTATAGTATGTGTCACGACACAGTATCATGTGTGTCAAAAATGACATAGTATAGTATGTGTCAGAACACAGTATCATATGTGTCAAAAATTTCATTGTATAGTATGTGTCACGACACAGTAACATGTCAAAAATGACATAGTAAAGTATGTGTCACGACACAGTATCAAATGTGTAAAAATGACAGTATAGTATGTGTCACAACAAAGTATCAAACATGTCAAAAATGACATAGTATAGTATGTGTCACGACACAGTATCAAATGTGTAAAAATGACACTATAGTATGTGTCACAACACAGTATCATACATGTCAAAAAATGTCATAGTATAGTATGTGTCACGACACAGTATCATTTGTGTCAAAAATGACAGTATAGTATGTGTCACAACACAGCATCATCTATGTCAAAAATGTCATAGTATAGTATGTGTCACAACACAGTATCATATATGTAAAAAATGTCATCGTATAGGATGTGTCACGACACAGTCTCAAATGTGTAAAAAATGACAGTATAGTATGTGTTACAAGGCTATCATACATGTAAAAAATGTCATAGTATAGTATGTGTCACGACACAGTATTATATGTGTAAAAATGTCAGAGTATAGTATGTGTGACGACACAGTATCATATGTGTCAAAAATGACAGTGTAGTATGTGTCACAAGGCTATCATACATGTCAAAAAATGTCATAGTATAGTATGTGTCACGACACAGTATCATATATGTAAAAAATGTCATAGTATAGACTGTGTTACAACACAGTATCATATGTGTCAAAAGTGTCATGGTCTAGTATGTGTCACGACACAGTATCATATGTGTCAAAAATGACATAGTATAGTATAGTACATGTCACAACACAGTATCATATATGTCAAAAATGACATAGTATAGTATGTGTCACGACACAGTATCAAATGTGTAAAAATGACAGTATAGTATGTGTCACAACACAGTATCAAACATGTAAAAAATGACATAGTATAGTATGTGTCACGACACAGTATCAAATGTGTAAAAATGACAGTATAGTATGTGTCACAACCCAGTATCATACATGTCAAAAAATCTCATAGTATAGTATGTGTCACGACACAGTATCGTTTGTGTCAAAAATGACAGTATAGTATGTGTCACAACACAGCATCATCTATGTCAAAAATGTCATAGTATAGTATGTGTCACGACACAATATCATATGTGTCAAAAATGACATAGTATAGTATGTGTAAGAACACAGCATCATATATGTTAAATATGTCATGACAGTATCATATATGTAAAAAATGTCATACTACAGTATGTGTCACGACACAATATCATATGTGTCAAAAATTTCATAGTATAGTATGTGTCACGACACAGTATCAAATGTGTAAAAAATGACAGTATAGTATGTGTCACGACAGTATCATATGTGTCAAAAATGACAGTATAGTATGTGTCACAAGGCTATCATACATGTAAAAAATGTCATAGTATAGTATGTTTCACGACACAGTATTATATGTGTAAAAAATGTCATAGTATAGTATGTGTAACGACACAGTATCATATGTGTCAAAAACTGTCATAGTACAGTATGTGTCACTACACAGTATTGTGTGTGTATCAAAGTTTCATAATGTACTGTGTCAAAAAAGAGATAGTATAGTATGTGTCACAACACAGTATTGTGTGTGTATTAAAATGAAATATTTTACTGTGTCAAAAAAGAGTTATAGTATGTGTCACGACACAGTATCGTGTGTCAAAAATGACAGTTTAGTATGTGTCACAAGGCTATCATACATGTAAAAAATGTCAGAGTATAGTATGTGTAAGAACACAGCATCATATATGTTAAATATGTCATAGTATATATGTGTCACGACACAGTATTATATGTGTAAAAAATGTCATAGTATAGTATGTGTCACGACACAGTATCATATGTGTCAAAAATGACAGTATAGCATGTGTCACAAGGCTATCATACATGTCAAAAAATGTCATAGTATAGTATGTGTCACGACACAGTATCATATATGTGAAAAATGACAGTATAGTATGTGTCACGACACAGTATCATATGTGTAAAAAATGACAGTATAGTATGTGTCACAAGGCTATCATACATGTCAAAAAATGTCATAGTATAGTATGTGTAACGACACAGTATCATATGTGTCAAAAACTGTCATAGTATAGTATGTGTCACGACACAGTATCATGTATGTCAAAAATGTCATAGTATAGTATGTGTCACGACACAGTATCAAATGTGTAAAAAATGACAGTATAGTATGTGTCACAACACAGTATCATACATGTCAAAAAATGTCATAGTATAGTATGTATCACGACACAGTATCATATGTGTAAAAAATGACAGTATAGTATGTGTCACAACACAGCATCATCTATGTCAAAAATGTCATAGTATAGTATGTGTCACGACACAATATCATATGTGTCAAAAATGACATAGTATAGTATGTGTAAGAACACAGCATTATATATGTTAAATATGTCATAGTATATATGTGTCACGACAGTATTATATGTGTAAAAAATGTCATAGTATAGTATGTGTCACGACACAATATCATATGTGTCAAAAATGACAGTATAGCATGTGTCACAAGGCTATCATACATGTCAAAAAATGTCATAGTATAGTATGTGTAACGACACAGTATCATATGTGTCAAAAATGACAGTATAGCATGTGTCACAAGGCTATCATACATGTCAAAAAATGTCATAGTATAGTATGTGTCACGACACAGTATCGTGTGTCAAAAATGACAGTTTAGTATGTGTCACAAGGCTATCATACATGTAAAAAATGTCAGAGTATAGTATGTGTCACGACACAGTATCATTTGTGTCAAAAATGACAGTATAGTATGTGTCACAACACAGCATCATCTATGTCAAAAATGTCATAGTATAGTATGTGTCATACACAATATCATATGTGTCAAAAATGACATAGTATAGTATGTGTAAGAACACAGCATCATATATGTTAAATATGTCATGACAGTATCATATATGTAAAAAATGTCATACTATAGTATGTGTCACGACACAATAAGATATGTGTCAAAAATTTCATAGTATAGTATGTGTCACGACACAGTATCAAATGTGTAAACAATGACAGTATAGTATGTGTCACGACATTATCATATGTGTCAAAAATGACAGTATAGTATGTGTCACAAGGCTATCATACATGTAAAAAATGTCATAGTATAGTATGTTTCACGACACAGTATTATATGTGTAAAAAATGTCATAGTATAGTATGTGTAACGACACAGTATCATATGTGTCAAAAACTGTCATAGTATAGTATGTGTCACGACACAGTATTGTGTGTGTATCAAAGTTTCATAATGTACTGTCAAAAAAGAGATAGAATAGTATGTGTCACAAATCAGTATTGTGTGTGTATTAAAATGAAATATTTTACTGTGTCAAAAAAGAGTTATAGCATGTGTCACGACACAGTATCATGTGTGTCAAAAATGACATAGTATAGTATGTGTCAGAACACAGTATCATATGTGTCAAAAATGACAGTGCAGTATGTGTCACAAGGCTATCATACATGTCAAAAAATGTCATAGTATAGTATGTGTCACGACACAGTATCATATGTGTCAAAAACAGGTCATAGTATAGTATGTGTCACAACACAGTATTGTGTGTGTATTAAAATGAAATATTTTACTGTGTAAAAAAAGAGTTATAGTATGTGTCACGACACAGTATCGTGTGTCAAAAATGACAGTTTAGTATGTGTCACAAGGCTATCATACATGTAAAAAATGTCAGAGTATAGTATGTGTCACGACACAGTATCATATATGTAAAAAATGTCATAGTATAGTATATGTCACGACACAGTATCAAATGTGTCAAAAATGACAGTTTAGTATGTGTCACAAGGCTATGATACATGTAAAAAATGTCAGAGTATAGTATGTGTCACGACACAGTATCAAATGTGTCAAAAATGACATAGTATAGTATGTGTAAGAACACAGCATCATATATGTTAAATATGTCAGTATATATGTGTCACGACACAGTATCATATATGTGAAAAATGACTATAGTATGTGTCACGACACAGTATCATATCTGTCAAAAATGACAGTATAGTATGTGTCACAAGGCTATCATACATGTCAAAAAATGTCATAGTATAGTATGTGTAACGACACAGTATCATATGTGTCAAAAACTGTCATAGTATAGTATGTGTCACGACACAGTATCAAATGTGTAAAAAATGACAATATAGTATGTGTCACAACACAGTATCATACATGTCAAAAAATGTCATAGTATAGTATGTGTCACGACACAGTATCATATGTGTAAAAAATGACAGTATAGTATGTGTCACAACACAGCATCATCTATGTCAAAAATGTCATAGTATAGTATGTGTCACGACACAATATCATATGTGTCAAAAATGACATAGTATAGTATGTGTAAGAACACAGCATTATATATGTTATATATGTCATAGTATATATGTGTCACGACACAGTATTATATGTGTAAAAAATGTCATAGTATAGTATGTGTCACGACACAATATCATATGTGTCAAAAATGACAGTATAGCATGTGTCACAAGGCTATCATACATGTCAAAAAATGTCATAGTATAGTATGTGTAACGACACAGTATCATATGTGTCAAAAATGACAGGATAGCATGTGTCACAAGGCTATCATACATGTCAAAAAATGTCACAGTATAGTATGTGTCACGACACAGTATCGTGTGTCAAAAATGACAGTTTAGTATGTGTCACAAGGCTATCATACATGTAAAAAATGTCAGAGTATAGTATGTGTCACGACACAGTATCATATATGAAAAAAATGTCATAGTATAGTATGTGTCACGACACAGTATCAAATGTGTCAAAAATGACATAGTATAGTATGTGTAAGAACACAGCATCATATATGTTAAATATGTCATAGTATATATGTGTCACGACACAGTATTATATGTGTAAAAAATGTCATAGTATAGTATGTGTCACGACACAGTATCATATGTGTCAAAAATGACAGTATAGCATGTGTCACAAGGCTATCATACATGTCAAAAAATGTCATAGTATAGTATGTGTCACGACACAGTATCATATATGTGAAAAATGACAGTATAGTATGTGTCACGACACAGTATCATATCTGTCAAAAATGACAGTATAGTATGTGTCACAAGGCTATCATACATGTCAAAAAATGTCATAGTATAGTATGTGTAACGACACAGTATCATATGTGTCAAAAACTGTCATAGTATAGTATGTGTCAGGACACAGTATCATATATGTCAAAAATGTCATAGTATAGTATGTGTCACGACACAGTATCAAATGTGTAAAAAATGACATAGTATAGTATGTGTAAGAACACAGCATCATATATGTTAAATATGTCATCGTATAGGATGTGTCACGACACAGTATCAAATGTGTAAAAAATGACAGTATAGTATGTGTCACAACACAGTATCATACATGTCAAAAAATGTCATAGTATAGTATGTGTCACGACACAGTATCATATGTGTAAAAAATGACAGTATAGTATGTGTCACAACACAGCATCATCTATGTCAAAAATGTCATAGTATAGTATGTGTAAGAACACAGCATTATATATGTTAAATATGTCATAGTATATATGTGTCACGACACAGTATTATATGTGTAAAAAATGTCATAGTATAGTATGTGTCACGACACAGTATCATATGTGTCAAAAATGACAGTATAGCATGTGTCACAAGGCTATCATACATGTCAAAAAATGTCATAGTATAGTATGTGTAACGACACAGTATCATATGTGTCAAAAACTGTCATAGTATAGTATGTTTCACGACACAGTATTGTGTGTGTATTAAAATGTCATATTTTACAGTGTCAAAGAAGAGTTATAGTATGTGTCACGACACAGTATCATATGTGTCAAAAATGAAAGTATAGTATGTGTCACAAGGCTATCATACATGTAAAAAATGTCATAGTATAGTATGTGTCACGACACAGTATCATATGTGTCAAAAACTGTCATAGTATAGTATGTGTCACGACACAGTATTGTGTGTATCAAAGTTTCATAATGTACTGTGTCAAAAAAGAGATAGTATAGTATGTGTCACAACACAGTATTGTGTGTGTATTAAAATGAAATATTTTACTGTGTCAAAAAAGAGTTATAGTATGTGTCACGACACAGTATCATGTGTGTCAAAAATGACATAGTATAGTATGTGTCAGAACACAGTATCATATGTGTCAAAAATGACAGTGCAGTATGTGTCACAAGGCTATCATACATGTCAAAAAATGTCATAGTATAGTATGTGTCACGACACAGTATCATATGTGTCAAAAACAGGTCATAGTATAGTATGTGTCACAACACAGTATTGTGTGTGTATTAAAATGAAATATTTTACTGTGTCAAAAAAGAGTTATAGTATGTGTCACGACACAGTATCGTGTGTCAAAAATGACAGTTTAGTATGTGTCACAAGGCTATGATATATGTAAAAAATGTCATAGTATAGTATGTGTCACGACAGAGTATCAAATGTGTCAAAAATGACATAGTATAGTATGTGTAAGAACACAGCATCATATATGTTAAATATGTCATAGTATATATGTGTCACAACACAGTATCATACATTTCAAAAAATGTCATAGTATAGTATGTGTCACGACACAGTATCATATATGTGAAAAATGACAGTATAGTATGTGTCACGACACAGTATCATATCTGTCAAAAATGACAGTATAGTATGTGTCACAAGGCTATCATACATGTCAAAAAATGTCATAGTATAGTATGTGTAACGACACAGTATCATATGTGTCAAAAACTGTCATAGTATGTGTCACGACACAGTATCATATATGTCAAAAATGTCATAGTATAGTATGTGTCACGACACAGTATCATATGTGTAAAAAATGACAGTATAATATGTGTCACAACACAGCTTCATCTATGTAAAAAATGTCATAGTATAGTATGTGTCACGACACAATATCATATGTGTCAAAAATGACATAGTATAGTATGTGTAAGAACACAGCATTATATATGTTAAATATGTCATAGTATATATGTGTCACGACACAGTATTATATGTGTAAAAAATGTCATAGTATAGTATGTGTCACGACACAATATCATATGTGTCAAAAATGACAGTATAGCATGTGTCACAAGGCTATCATACATGTCAAAAAATGTCATAGTATAGTATGTGTAACGACACAGTATCATATGTGTCAAAAATGACAGTATAGCATGTGTCACAAGGCTATCATACATGTCAAAAAATGTCATAGTATAGTATGTGTCACGACACAGTATCGTGTGTCAAAAATGACAGTTTAGTATGTGTCACAAGGCTATCATACATGTAAAAAATGTCAGAGTATAGTATGTGTCACGACACAGTATCATTTGTGTCAAAAATGACAGTATAGTTTGTGTCACAACACAGCATCATCTATGTCAAAAATGTCATAGTATAGTATGTGTCACGACACAAAATCATATGTGTCAAAAATGACATAGTATAGTATGTGTAAGAACACAGCATCATATATGTTAAATATGTCATGACAGTATCATATATGTAAAAAATGTAATACTATAGTATGTGTCACGACACAATATCATATGTGTCAAAAATTTCATAGTATAGTATGTGTCACGACACAGTATCAAATGTGTAAAAAATGACAGTATAGTATGTGTCACGACACAGTATTGTTTGTGTATTAAAATGTCATATTTTACAGTGTCAAAGAAGAGTTATAGTATGTGTCACGACACAGTATCATGTGTGTCAAAAATGACATAGTATAGTATGTCTAAGAACACAATATCATATGTGTCAAAAATTTCATAGTATAGTATGTGTCACGACACAGTATCAAATGTGTAAAAAATGACAGTATAGTATGTGTCACGACAGTATCATATGTGTCAAAAATGACAGTATAGTATGTGTCACAAGGCTATCATACATGTAAAAAATGTCATAGTATAGTATGTTTCACGACACAGTATCATATGTGTCAAAAATGACATAGTATAGTATGTGTAAGAACACAGCATTATATATGTTAAATATGTCATGGTATATATGTGTCACGACACAGTATTATATGTGTAAAAAATGTCATAGTATAGTATGTGTCACGACACAATATCATATGTGTCAAAAATGACAGTATAGCATGTGTCACAAGGCTATCATACATGTAAAAAAATGTCATAGTATAGTATGTGTAACGACACAGTATTGTGTGTGTATCAAAGTTTCATAATGTACTGTCAAAAAAGAGATAGTATAGTATGTGTCACAACACAGTATTGTGTGTGTATTAAAATGAAATATTTCACTGTGTCAAAAAAGAGTTATAGTATGTGTCACGACACAGTATCATGTGTGTCAAAAATGACATAGTATAGTATGTGTCAGAACACAGCATCATATATGTTAAATATGTCATAGTATATATGTGTCACGACACAGTATCAAATGTGTAAAAAATGACAGTATAGTATGTGTCACAACACAGTATCATACATGTCAAAAAATGTCATAGTATAGTATGTGTCACGACACAGTATCATATGTGTAAAAAATGACAGTATAGTATGTGTCACAACACAGCATCATCTATGTCAAAAATGTCATAGTATAGTATGTGTCACGACACAATATCATATGTGTCAAAAATGACATAGTATAGTATGTGTAAGAACACAGCATTATATATGTTAAATATGTCATAGTATATATGTGTCACGACACAGTATTATATGTGTAAAAAATGTCATAGTATAGTATGTGTCACGACACAATATCATATGTGTCAAAAATGACAGTATAGCATGTGTCACAAGGCTATCATACATGTAAAAAAATGTCATAGTATAGTATGTGTAACGACACAGTATCATATGTGTCAAAAACTGTCATAGTATAGTATGTGTCACGACACAGTATTGTGTGTGTATTAAAATGTCATATTTTACAGTGTCAAAGAAGAGTTATAGTGTGTGTCACGACACAGTATCATATGTGTCAAAAATGACAGTATAGTATGTGTCACAAGGCTATCATACATGTAAAAAATGTCATAGTATAGTATGTGTCACAACACAGTATCATATGTGTCAAAAACTGTCATAGTATAGTATGTGTCACGACACAGTATTGTGTGTATCAAAGTTTCATAATGTACTGTGTCAAAAAAGAGATAGTATAGTATGTGTCACAACACAGTATTGTGTGTGTATTAAAATGAAATATTTTACTGTGTCAAAAAAGAGTTATAGTATGTGTCACGACACAGTATCATGTGTGTCAAAAATGACATAGTATAGTATGTGTCAGAACACAGTATCATATGTGTCAAAAATGACAGTGCAGTATGTGTCACAAGGCTATCATACATGTCAAAAAATGTCATAGCATAGTATGTGTCACGACACAGTATCATATGTGTCAAAAACAGGTCATAGTATAGTATGTGTCACAACACAGTATTGTGTGTGTATTAAAATGAAATATTTTACTGTGTCAAAAAAGAGTTATAGTATGTGTCACGACACAGTATCATGTGTGTCAAAAATGACATAGTATAGTATGTGTCAGAACACAGTATCATATGTGTCAAAAATGACAGTGCAGTATGTGTCACAAGGCTATCATACATGTCAAAAAATGTCATAGTATAGTATGTGTCACGACACAGTATCATATGTGTCAAAAACAGGTCATAGTATAGTATGTGTCACAACACAGTATTGTGTGTGTATTAAAATGAAATATTTTACTGTGTCAAAAAAGAGTTATAGTATGTGTCACGACACAGTATCGTGTGTCAAAAATGACAGTTTAGTATGTGTCACAAGGCTATCATACATGTAAAAAATGTCAGAGTATAGTATGTGTCACGACACAGTATCATATATGTAAAAAATGTCATAGTATAGTATGTGTCACGACACAGTATCAAATGTGTCAAAAATGACAGTTTAGTATGTGTCACAAGGCTATGATATATGTAAAAAATGTCATAGTATAGTATGTGTCACGACAGAGTATCAAATGTGTCAAAAATGACATAGTATAGTATGTGTAAGAACACAGCATCATATATGTTAAATATGTCATAGTATATATGTGTCACAACACAGTATCATACATTTCAAAAAATGTCATAGTATAGTATGTGTCACGACACAGTATCATATATGTGAAAAATGACAGTATAGTATGTGTCACGACACAGTATCATATCTGTCAAAAATGACAGTATAGTATGTGTCACAAGGCTATCATACATGTCAAAAAATGTCATAGTATAGTATGTGTAACGACACAGTATCATATGTGTCAAAAACTGTCATAGTATGTGTCACGACACAGTATCATATATGTCAAAAATGTCATAGTATAGTATGTGTCACGACACAGTATCATATGTGTAAAAAATGACAGTATAATATGTGTCACAACACAGCTTCATCTATGTAAAAAATGTCATAGTATAGTATGTGTCACGACACAATATCATATGTGTCAAAAATGACATAGTATAGTATGTGTAAGAACACAGCATTATATATGTTAAATATGTCATAGTATATATGTGTCACGACACAGTATTATATGTGTAAAAAATGTCATAGTATAGTATGTGTCACGACACAATATCATATGTGTCAAAAATGACAGTATAGCATGTGTCACAAGGCTATCATACATGTCAAAAAATGTCATAGTATAGTATGTGTAACGACACAGTATCATATGTGTCAAAAATGACAGTATAGCATGTGTCACAAGGCTATCATACATGTCAAAAAATGTCATAGTATAGTATGTGTCACGACACAGTATCGTGTGTCAAAAATGACAGTTTAGTATGTGTCACAAGGCTATCATACATGTAAAAAATGTCAGAGTATAGTATGTGTCACGACACAGTATCATTTGTGTCAAAAATGACAGTATAGTTTGTGTCACAACACAGCATCATCTATGTCAAAAATGTCATAGTATAGTATGTGTCACGACACAATATCATATGTGTCAAAAATGACATAGTATAGTATGTGTAAGAACACAGCATCATATATGTTAAATATGTCATGACAGTATCATATATGTAAAAAATGTAATACTATAGTATGTGTCACGACACAATATCATATGTGTCAAAAATTTCATAGTATAGTATGTGTCACGACACAGTATCAAATGTGTAAAAAATGACAGTATAGTATGTGTCACGACACAGTATTGTTTGTGTATTAAAATGTCATATTTTACAGTGTCAAAGAAGAGTTATAGTATGTGTCACGACACAGTATCATGTGTGTCAAAAATGACATAGTATAGTATGTCTAAGAACACAATATCATATGTGTCAAAAATTTCATAGTATAGTATGTGTCACGACACAGTATCAAATGTGTAAAAAATGACAGTATAGTATGTGTCACGACAGTATCATATGTGTCAAAAATGACAGTATAGTATGTGTCACAAGGCTATCATACATGTAAAAAATGTCATAGTATAGTATGTTTCACGACACAGTATCATATGTGTCAAAAATGACATAGTATAGTATGTGTAAGAACACAGCATTATATATGTTAAATATGTCATGGTATATATGTGTCACGACACAGTATTATATGTGTAAAAAATGTCATAGTATAGTATGTGTCACGACACAATATCATATGTGTCAAAAATGACAGTATAGCATGTGTCACAAGGCTATCATACATGTAAAAAAATGTCATAGTATAGTATGTGTAACGACACAGTATTGTGTGTGTATCAAAGTTTCATAATGTACTGTCAAAAAAGAGATAGTATAGTATGTGTCACAACACAGTATTGTGTGTGTATTAAAATGAAATATTTCACTGTGTCAAAAAAGAGTTATAGTATGTGTCACGACACAGTATCATGTGTGTCAAAAATGACATAGTATAGTATGTGTCAGAACACAGCATCATATATGTTAAATATGTCATAGTATATATGTGTCACGACACAGTATCAAATGTGTAAAAAATGACAGTATAGTATGTGTCACAACACAGTATCATACATGTCAAAAAATGTCATAGTATAGTATGTGTCACGACACAGTATCATATGTGTAAAAAATGACAGTATAGTATGTGTCACAACACAGCATCATCTATGTCAAAAATGTCATAGTATAGTATGTGTCACGACACAATATCATATGTGTCAAAAATGACATAGTATAGTATGTGTAAGAACACAGCATTATATATGTTAAATATGTCATAGTATATATGTGTCACGACACAGTATTATATGTGTAAAAAATGTCATAGTATAGTATGTGTCACGACACAATATCATATGTGTCAAAAATGACAGTATAGCATGTGTCACAAGGCTATCATACATGTAAAAAAATGTCATAGTATAGTATGTGTAACGACACAGTATCATATGTGTCAAAAACTGTCATAGTATAGTATGTGTCACGACACAGTATTGTGTGTGTATTAAAATGTCATATTTTACAGTGTCAAAGAAGAGTTATAGTGTGTGTCACGACACAGTATCATATGTGTCAAAAATGACAGTATAGTATGTGTCACAAGGCTATCATACATGTAAAAAATGTCATAGTATAGTATGTGTCACAACACAGTATCATATGTGTCAAAAACTGTCATAGTATAGTATGTGTCACGACACAGTATTGTGTGTATCAAAGTTTCATAATGTACTGTGTCAAAAAAGAGATAGTATAGTATGTGTCACAACACAGTATTGTGTGTGTATTAAAATGAAATATTTTACTGTGTCAAAAAAGAGTTATAGTATGTGTCACGACACAGTATCATGTGTGTCAAAAATGACATAGTATAGTATGTGTCAGAACACAGTATCATATGTGTCAAAAATGACAGTGCAGTATGTGTCACAAGGCTATCATACATGTCAAAAAATGTCATAGCATAGTATGTGTCACGACACAGTATCATATGTGTCAAAAACAGGTCATAGTATAGTATGTGTCACAACACAGTATTGTGTGTGTATTAAAATGAAATATTTTACTGTGTCAAAAAAGAGTTATAGTATGTGTCACGACACAGTATCGTGTGTCAAAAATGACAGTTTAGTATGTGTCACAAGGCTATCATATATGTAAAAAATGTCATAGTATAGTATGTGTCACGACACAGTATCAAATGTGTCGAAAATGACATAGTATAGTATGTGTAAGAACACAGCATCATATATGTTAAATATGTCATAGTATATATGTGTCACGACACAGTATCATATATGTAAAAAATGTCATAGTATAGTATGTGTCACGACACAGTATCAAATGTGTCAAAAATGACAGTTTAGTATGTGTCACAAGGCTATCATATATGTAAAAAATGTCATAGTATAGTATGTGTCACGACACAGTATCAAATGTGTCAAAAATGACATAGTATAGTATGTGTAAGAACACAGCATCATATATGTTAAATATGTCATAGTATATATGTGTCACGACACAGTATTATATGTGTAAAAAATGTCATAGTATAGTATGTGTCACGACACAGTATCATATGTGTCAAAAATGACAGTATAGCATGTATCACAAGGCTATCATACATGTCAAAAAATGTCATAGTATAGTATGTGTCACGACACAGTATCATATATGTGAAAAATGACAGTATAGTATGTGTCACGACACAGTATCATATCTGTCAAAAATGACAGTATAGTATGTGTCACAAGGCTGTCATACATGTCAAAAAATGTCATAGTATAGTATGTGTAACGACACAGTATCATATGTGTAAAAAACTGTCATAGTATAGTATGTGTCACGACACAGTATCATATATGTCAAAAATGTCATAGTATAGTATGTGTCACGACACAGTATCAAATGTGTAAAAAATGACAGTATAGTATGTGTCACAACACAGTATCATACATGTCAAAAAGTGTCATAGTATAGTATGTGTCACGACACAGTATCATATGTGTAAAAAATGACAGTATAGTATGTGTCACAACACAGCATCATCTATGTCAAAAATGTCATAGTATAGTATGTGTCACGACACAATATCATGTGTGTCAAAAATGACATAGTATAGTATGTGTAAGAACACAGCATTATATATGTTAAATATGTCATAGTATATATGTGTCACGACACAGTATTATATGTGTAAAAAATGTCATAGTATAGTATGTGTCACGACACAGTATCATGTGTCAAAAATGACAGTATAGCATGTGTCACAAGGCTATCATACATGTCAAAAAATGTCATAGTATAGTATGTGTAACGACACAGTATCATATGTGTCAAAAACTGTCATAGTATAGTATGTGTCACGACACAGTATTGTGTGTGTATTAAAATGTCATATTTTACAGTGTCAAAGAAGAGTTATAGTATGTGTCACGACACAGTATCATGTGTGTCAAAAATGACATAGTATAGTATGTCTAAGAACACAGCATCATATGTGTCAAAAATGACAGTATAATATGTGTCACAAGGCTTTCATACATGTAAAAAATGTCATAGTATAGTATGTGTCTCGACAGTATCAAATATGTCAAAAATGACATAGTATAGTGTGTGTCTCGACACAGTATTATATGTGTATTAAAATGTAATATTGTACTGTGTGAAAAAAGAGTGATAGTATAGTATGTGTCACGACACAGTATCATATGTGTGAAAAATGACATAGTATAGTATGTGTCACGACACAGTATCAAATATTTCAAAAACTGTCATAGTTTAGTATGTGTCACAACACAGTATTATATGTGTATTAAAATGTAATATTGTACTGTGTGAAAAAAGAGTGATAGTATAGTATGTGTCACGACACAGTATCATATGTGTGAAAAATGACATAGTATTGTATGTGTCACAACACAGTATTATATGTGTATTAAAATGTAATATTGTACTGTGTGAAAAAAGAGTGATAGTATAGTATGTGTCACGACACAGTATCATATGTGTGAAAAATGACATAGTATAGTATGTGTCACGACACAGTATCATATATGTCAAAAATGTCATAGTATAGTGTGTGTCACGACAGAGTATTGTGTGTGTATCAAAATTTAATATTGTACTGTGTCAAAAAAGAGTTAACTATAGTATGTGTCACACAGTATGATATATGTCAAAAAATGTCATAGTATAGTATGTGTCACAACACAGTATCAAATATGTCTCAATAATGACAGTATAGTATGTGTCACAACACAGTAGCATACATGTCAAAAAGTGTCATAGTTTAGTATGTGTCACGACACAGTATCAAATATGTCAAAAACTGTCATAGTATAGTATGTGTCACGACACAGTATTGTGTGTGTATTAAAATTTTATATTGTACTGTCAAAAAAGAGATAGTATATTATGTGTCACGACACAGTATAATATATGTCAAAAACTGTCATAGTTTAGTATGTGTCACGACACAGTATCATATGTGTCAAAAATTTCATAGTATAGTATGTGTCACGACAAAGTAACATGTGTCAAAAATGACATAGTATAGTATAGTACGTGTCACAACACAGTATCATATATGTCAAAAATGTCATAGTATAGTATGTGTCACGATACAGTATCAAATGTGTCAAAAATGACAGTATAGTATGTGTCACAACACAGTATTATATGTGTATTAAAATGTAATATTGTACTGTGTGATAAAAGAGTGATAATATAGTTTGTGTCACGACACAGTGTCATATGTGTCAAAAAAGAGATAGTATAGTATGTGTCACGACACAGTATCATATATGTAAAAAATGTCATAGTATAGTGTGTGTCAGGACACAGTATTGTGTGTGTATCAAAATTTAATATTGTACTGTGTCAAAAAAGAGTTAACTATAGTATGTGTAACACAGTATCATATATGTCAAAAATCTCATAGTATAGTATGTGTCATGACACAGTATTGTGTGTGTATAAAAATGATATAGTATAGTATGTGTCACGACACAGCATCATATGTCAAAAATGACATAGTATAGTATAGTATGTGTCACAACACAGTATCATATGTGTCAAAAATGACAGTGCAGTTTGTGTCACAAGGCTATCATACATGTCAAAAAATGTCATAGCATAGTATGTGTCACGACACAGTATCATATGTGTCAAAAACAGGTCATAGTATAGTATGTGTCACAACACAGTATTGTGTGTGTATTAAAATGAAATATTTTACTGTGTCAAAAAAGAGTTATAGTATGTGTCACGACACAGTATCGTGTGTCAAAAATGACAGTTTAGTATGTGTCACAAGGCTATCATATATGTAAAAAATGTCATAGTATAGTATGTGTCACGACACAGTATCAAATGTGTCAAAAATGACATAGTATAGTATGTGTAAGAACACAGCATCATATATGTTAAATATGTCATAGTATATATGTGTCACGACACAGTATTATATGTGTAAAAAATGTCATAGTATAGTATGTGTCACGACACAGTATCATATGTGTCAAAAATGACAGTATAGCATGTGTCACAAGGCTATCATACATGTCAAAAAATGTCATAGTATAGTATGTGTCACGACACAGTATCATATATGTGAAAAATGACAGTATAGTATGTGTCACGACACAGTATCATATCTGTCAAAAATGACAGTATAGTATGTGTCACAAGGCTATCATACATGTCAAAAAATGTCATAGTATAGTATGTGTAACGACACAGTATCATATGTGTCAAAAACTGTCATAGTATAGTATGTGTCACGACACAGTATCATATATGTCAAAAATGTCATAGTATAGTATGTGTCACGACACAGTATCAAATGTGTAAAAAATGACAGTATAGTATGTGTCACAACACAGTATCATACATGTCAAAAAATGTCATAGTATAGTATGTGTCACGACACAGTATCATATGTGTAAAAAATGACAGTATAGTATGTGTCACAACACAGCATCATCTATGTAAAAAATGTCATAGTATAGTATGTGTCACGACACAATATCATATGTGTCAAAAATGACATAGTATAGTATGTGTAAGAACACAGCATTATATATGTTAAATATGTCATAGTATATATGTGTCACGACACAGTATTATATGTGTAAAAAATGTCATAGTATAGTATGTGTCACGACACAGTATCATGTGTCAAAAATGACAGTATAGCATGTGTCACAAGGCTATCATACATGTCAAAAAATGTCATATTATAGTATGTGTAACGACACAGTATCATATGTGTCAAAAACTGTCATAGTATAGTATGTGTCACGACACAGTATTGTTTGTGTATTAAAATGTCATATTTTACAGTGTCAAAGAAGAGTTATAGTATGTGTCACGACACAGTATCATGTGTGTCAAAAATGACATAGTATAGTATGTCTAAGAACACAGCATCATATGTGTCAAAAATGACAGTATAATATGTGTCACAAGGCTTTCATACATGTAAAAAATGTCATAGTATAGTATGTGTCACGACAGTATCAAATATGTCAAAAATGACATAGTATAGTGTGTGTCACGACACAGTATTGTGTGTGTATCAAAATTTAATATTGTACTGTGTCAAAAAAGAGTTAACTATAGTATGTGTCACACAGTATCATATATGTCAAAAATGTCATAGTATATTATGTGTCATGACACAGTATTGTGTGTGTATAAAAATGATATAGTATAGTATGTGTAAGAACACAGCATCATATATGTTAAATATGTCATAGTATATATGTGTCACGACAGTATCAGGTGTGCACAAAATGTCATAGTATAGTATGTTTCACGACAAAGTATCAAATATGTGTAAAAAATGACAGTATAGTATGTGTCACAACACAGTAGCATACATGTCAAAAACTTACATAGTTTAGTATGTGTCACGACACAGTATCAAATATGTCAAAAACTGTCATAGTATAGTATGTGTCACGACACAGTATTGTGTGTGTATTAAAATTTCATATTGTACTGTCAAAAAAGAGATAGTATATTTTGTGTCACAACACAGTATCATATATGTCAAAAACTGTCATAGTTTAGTATGTGTCACGACACAGTATCATATATGTCGAAAATGTCATAGTATAGTATGTGTCACAACACAATATCATATATGTCAAAAACTGTCATGGTTTAGTATGTGTCATGACACAGTATTGTGTGTGTATTAAAATTTCATATTTTACTGTGTCAAAATATAGATAGTATATTATGTGTCACAACACAGTATCATATGTGTCAAAAATGACATAGTATAGTATAGTATGTGTCACAACACAATATCATATATGTCAAAAACTGTCATGGTTTAGTATGTGTCACGACACAGTATCAAATATTTCAAAAACTGTCATAGTTTAGTATGTGTCACAACACAGTATTATATGTGTATTAAAATGTAATATTGTACTGTGTGAAAAAAGAGTGATAGTATAGTTTGTGTCACGACACAGTATCATATGTGTCAAAAATGACATAGTATAGTATGTGTCACGACACAGTATCATATATGTCAAAAATGTCATAGTATAGTGTGTGTCACGACACAGTATTGTGTGTGTATCAAAATTTAATATAGTACTGTGTCAAAAAAGAGTTAACTATAGTATGTGTCACACGGTATCATATATGTCAAAAATGTCATAGTATAGTATGTGTCATGACACAGTATTGTGTGTGTATAAAATTATATAGTATAGTATGTGTAAGAACACAGCATCATATATTTTAAATATGTCATAGTATATATGTGTCACGACACAGTATCAGGTGTGCACAAAATGTCATAGTATAGTATGTTTCACGACACAGTATCAAATATGTGTAAAAAATGACAGTATAGTATGTGTCACAACACAGTAGCATACATGTCAAAAACTGTCATAGTATAGTATGTGTCACGACACAGTATCAAATGTGTCAAAAATGACAGTATAGTATGTGTCACAAGGATATTATACATGTCAAAAAATGTCATCGTATAGTATGTGTCACAACACAGTATCATATATGTCAAAAAATGTCATAGTATAGTATGTGTCACGACACAGTATCAAATGTGTAAAAAATGACAATATAGTTTGTGTTACGACACAGTATCATATGTGTCAAAAATGTCATAGTATAGTATGTGTCACGACACAGTATTGTGTGTGTATTAAAATTTCATATTTTACTGTGTCAAAATATAGATATTATATTATGTGTCACAACACAGTATCATATGTGTCAAAAATGACATAGTATAGTATAGTATGTGTCACAACACAATATCATATATGTCAAAAACTGTCATGGTTTAGTATGTGTCACGACACAGTATCAAATATTTCAAAAACTGTCATAGTTTAGTATGTGTCACAACACAGTATTATATGTGTATTAAAATGTAATATTGTACTGTGTGAAAAAAGAGTGATAGTATAGTATGTGTCACGACACAGTATCATATGTGTCAAAAATGACATAGTATAGTATGTGTCACGACACAGTATCATATATGTCAAAAATGTCAGAGTATAGTGTGTGTCACGACACAGTATTGTGTGTGTATCAAAATTTAATATTGTACTGTGTCAAAAAAGAGTTAACTATAGTATGTGTCACACAGTATCATATATGTCAAAAATGTCATAGTATAGTATGTGTCATGACACAGTATTGTGTGTGTATAAAAATGATATAGTATAGTATGTGTAAGAACACAGCATCATATATGTTAAATATGTCATAGTATATATGTGTCACGACACAGTATCAAATATTTCAAAAATGACATAGTATAGTGTGTGTCACGACACAGCATCATATGTCAAAAATGTCATAGTATAGTATGTGTCACGACACAGTATCATATATGTCAAAAATGACATAGTATAGTGTGTGTCATGACACAGTAGCATATGTGTCAAAAATGACATAGTATAGTATGTGTCACGACACAGCATCATATGTCAAAAATGTCATAGTATAGTATGTGTCATGACACAGTAGCATATGTGTCAAAAATGACATAGTATAGTATAGTATGTGTCACAACACAGTATCATATATGTCAAAAACTGTCATAGTATAGTATGTGTCACGACACAGTATCAAATGTGTAAAAAATGAAATTATATTATGTGTTACGACATAGTATCAAATGTGTAAAAAATGACAATATAGTTTGTGTTACGACACAGTATCATAGGTGTCAAAAATGTCATAGTATAGTATGTGTCACGACACAGTATCAAATATGTCAAAAACTGTCATAGTATAGTATGTGTCACGACACAGTATTGTGTGTGTATAAAAATGATATAGTATAGTATGCGTAAGAACACAGCATCATATATGTTAAATATGTCATAGTATATATGTGTCACGACACGGTATCAGGTGTGCACAAAATGTCATAGTATAGTATGTTTCTGAACACAGTATCAAATATGTCTCAATAATGACAGTATAGTATGTGTCACAACACAGTAGCATACATGTCAAAAACTGTCATAGTTTAGTATGTGTCACGACACAGTATCAAATATGTCAAAAACTCATAGTATAGTATGTGTCACGACACAGTATTGTGTGTGTATTAAAATTTCATATTGTACTGTGTCAAAAAAGAGATAGTATAGTATGTGTCACGACACAGTATCATATATGTCAAAAATGTCATAGTATAGTGTGTGTCACGACACAGTATTGTGTGTGTATCAAAATTTAATATTGTACTGTGTCAAAAAAGAGTTAACTATAGAATGTGTCACACAGTATCATATATGTCAAAAATCTCATAGTATAGTATGTGTCATGACACAGTATTGGGTGTGTATAAAAATGATATAGTATAGTATGTGTAAGAATACAGCATCATATATGTTAAATATGTCATAGTATATATGTGTCACGACACAGTATCAGGTGTGCACAAAATGTCATAGTATAGTATGTTTCACGACACAGTATCAAATATGTCAAAAACTGTCATAGTATAGTATGTGTCACGACACAGTATTGTGTGTGTATTAAAATTTCATATTGTACTGTGTCAAAAAAGAGATAGTATATTATGTGTCACGATACAGTATAATATATGTCAAAAACTGTCATAGTTTAGTATGTGTCACGACACAGTATCATATATGTCGAAAATGTCATAGTATAGTATGTGTCACAACACAATATCAAATATTTCAAAAACTGTCATAGTTTAGTATGTGTCACAACACAGTATTATATGTGTATTAAAATGTAATATTGTACGGTGTGAAAAAAGAGTGATAGTATAGTATGTTTCACGACACAGTATCATATGTGTCAAAAATGACATACTATAGTATGTGTCACGACACAGTATCATATATGTCAAAAATGACATAGTATAGTGTGTGTCACGACACAGCATCATATGTCAAAAATGTCATAGTATAGTATGTGTCATGACACAGTAGCATATGTGTCAAAAATGACATAGTATAGTATAGTATGTGTCACAACACAGTATCATATATGTCAAAAACTGTCATAGTATAGTATGTGTGACGACACAGTATCAAATGTGTAAAAAATGACAATATAGTATGTGTTATGACACAGTATCAAATGTGTAAAAAAATGACAATATAGTTTGTGTCACGACACAGTATCATAAGTGTCAAAAATGTCATAGTATAGTATGTGTCACGACACAGTATTGTGTGTGTTTTAAAATTTCATATTTTACTGTGTCAAAAAATAGATAGTATATTATGTGTCACAACACAGTGTCATATGTGTCAAAAATGACATAGTATAGTATAGTATGTGTCACAACACAATATCATATATGTCAAAAACTGTCATGGTTTAGTATGTGTCACGACACAGTATCAAATATTTCAAAAACTGTCATAGTATAGTATGTGTCATGACACAGTATCATATATGTCAAAAATGTCATAGTATAGTGTGTGTCACGACACAGTATTGTGTGTATATCAAAATTTAATATTGTACTGTGTCAAAAAAGAGTTAACTATAGTATGTGTCACACAGTATCATATATGTCAAAAATGTCATAGTATAGTATGTGTCATGACACAGTATTGTGTGTGTATAAAAATGATATAGTATAGTATGTGTAAGAACACAGCATCATATATGTTAAATATGTCATAGTATATATGTGTCACGACACAGTATCAGGTGTGCACAAAATGTCATAGTATAGTATGTTTCACGACACAGTATCAAATATGTCTCAATAATGACAGTATAGTATGTGTCACAACACAGTAGCATACATGTCAAAAACTGTCATAGTTTAGTATGTGTCACGACACAGTATCAAATATGTCAAAAACTGTCATAGTATAGTATGTCACGACACAGTATTGTGTGTGTATTAAAATTTCATATTGTACCGTGTCAAAAAAGAGTGATAGTATAGTATGTTTCACGACACAGTATCATATGTGTCAAAAATGACATAGTATATTATGTGTCACGACACAGTATAATATATGTCAAAAACTGTCATAGTTTAGTATGTGTCACGACACAGTATCATATATGTCGAAAATGTCATAGTATAGTATGTGTCACAACACAATATAATATATGTCAAAAACTGTCATGGTTTAGTATGTGTCACGACACAGTATCAAATATTTCAAAAACTGTCATAGTTTAGTATGTGTCACAACACAGTATTATATGTGTATTAAAATGTAATATTGTACTGTGTGAAAAGAGTGATAGTATAGTATGTTTCACGACACAGTATCATATGTGTCAAAAATGACATAGTATAGTATGTGTCACGACACAGTATTATATGTGTATTAAAATGTAATATTGTACTGTGTGAAAAAAGAGTGATAGTATAGTATGTGTCACGACACAGTATCATATGTGTGAAAAATGACATAGTATAGTATGTGTCACGACACAGTATCATATATGTCAAAAATGTCATAGTATAGTGTGTGTCACGACAGAGTATTGTGTGTGTATCAAAATTTAATATTGTACTGTGTCAAAAAAGAGTTAACTATAGTATGTGTCACACAGTATGATATATGTCAAAAAATGTCATAGTATAGTATGTGTCATGACACAGTATTGTGTGTGTATAAAAATGATATAGTATAGTATGTGTAAGAACACAGCATCATATATGTTAAATATGTCATAGTATATATGTGTCACGACACAGTATCAGGTGTGCACAAAATGTCATAGTATAGTATGTTTCACAACACAGTATCAAATATGTCTCAATAATGACAGTATAGTATGTGTCACAACACAGTAGCATACATGTCAAAAAGTGTCATAGTTTAGTATGTGTCACGACACAGTATCAAATATGTCAAAAACTGTCATAGTATAGTATGTGTCACGACACAGTATTGTGTGTGTATTAAAATTTTATATTGTACTGTGTCAAAAAAGAGATAGTATATTATGTGTCACGACACAGTATAATATATGTCAAAAACTGTCATAGTTTAGTATGTGTCATGACACAGTATCATATATGTCGAAAATGTCATAGTATAGTATGTGTCACGACACAGTATCATATGTGTCAAAAATTTCATAGTATAGTATGTGTCACGACAAAGTAACATGTGTCAAAAATGACATAGTATAGTATAGTACGTGTCACAACACAGTATCATATATGTCAAAAATGACATAGTACAGTATGTGTCACAACACAATATCATATATGTCAAAAATGTCATAGTATAGTATGTGTCACGATACAGTATCAAATGTGTCAAAAATGACAGTATAGTATGTGTCACAACACAGTATTATATGTGTATTAAAATGTAATATTGTACTGTGTGATAAAAGAGTGATAATATAGTTTGTGTCACGACACAGTATCATATGTGTCAAAAATGACATAGTTTAGTATGTGTCACGACACAGTATCATATATGTCAAAAACTGTCATAGTATAGTATGTGTCACGACACAGTATTGTGTGTGTATTAAAATTTCATATTGTACTGTGTCAAAAAAGAGATAGTATAGTATGTGTCATGACACAGTATCATATATGTAAAAAATGTCATAGTATAGTGTGTGTCAGGACACAGTATTGTGTGTGTATCAAAATTTAATATTGTACTGTGTCAAAAAAGAGTTAACTATAGTATGTGTCACACAGTATCATATATGTCAAAAATCTCATAGTATAGTATGTGTCACGACACAGCATCATATGTCAAAAATTTCATAGTATAGTATGTGTCATGACACAGTAGCATATGTGTCAAAAATGACATAGTATAGTATAGTATGTGTCACAACACAGTATCATATATGTCAAAAACTGTCATAGTATGGTATGTGTCACGACACACTATCAAATGTGTAAAAAATGACAATATAGTATGTGTTACGACACAGTATCAAATGTGTAAAATATGACAATATAGTTTGTGTTACGACAGTATCATAGGTGTGAAAAATGTCATAGTATAGTATGTGTCACGACAAAGTAACATATGTGTCAAAAATGACATAGTATAGTATAGTACGTGTCACAACACAGTATCATATATGTCAAAAATGACATAGTACAGTATGTGTCACAACACAATGTCATATATGTCAAAAATGTGATAGTATAGTATGTGTCATGACACAGTATCAAATGTGTAAAAAATGACAGTATAGTATGTGTCACAACACAGTATCATGCATGTCAAAAAATGTCATAGTATAGTATGTGTCACGACACAGTATCATATGTGTCAAAAATGACAGTATAGTATGTGTCACGACACAGTATCATATGTGTCAAAAATGTCATACTATAGTATGTCTCACGACATAGAATCATATGTGTCAAAAATGACATAGTACATAATGTGTCAGAACACAGTATCATATATGTGAAAAATGTCATTGCATATATGTGTCACGACACAGTATCATATGTGTCAAAAATGACATAGAATAGTATGTGTAAGAACACTGCATCATATATATTAAATATGTCATAGTATATATGTGTCACGACACAGTATCATATGTGTCAAAAATGACAGTATAGTATGTGTCACAAGGCTATCATACATGTAAAAAAATGTCATAGTATAGTATGTGTCATGACACAGTATTATATGTGTAAAAAATCTCATAGTATAGTATGTGTCACAACACAGTATCATATGTGTCAAAAATTGTCATAGTATAGTATGTGTCACGATACAGTATTGTGTGTGTATTAAAATGTCATATTTTACTGTGTCAAAAAATGTCATAGTATAGTATGTGTTACGACACAGTATCAAATATGTCAAAAACTCATAGTATAGTATGTGTCACAATACAGTATTGTGTGTGTATTAAAATGTCATATTTCACTGTGTCAAAAAATGTCATAGTTTAGTATGTGTCACAACACAGTATCATATATGTAAAAAATGTCATCGTATAGGATGTGTCACGACACAGTCTCAAATGTGTAAAAAATGACAGTATAGTATGTGTCACAAGACTATCATACATGTCGAAAAATGTCAAAGTATAGTATGTGTCACGACACAGTATTATATGTGTAAAAAATGTCATAGTATAGTATGTGTCACGACACAGTATCATATGTGTCAAAAACTGTCATAGTATAGTATGTGTCACGACACAGTATTGTGTGTGTATTAAAATGAAATATTTTACTGTTTCAAAAAAGAGTTATAGTATGTGTCACGACAAGGTATCATGTGTGTCAAAAATGACATAGTATAGTATGTGTCAGAACACAGTATCATATGTATAAAAAATGACATAGTATAGTATGTGTCACGACACAGTATCATATGTGTCAAAAATTACAGTATAGTATGTGTCACAAGGCTATCATACATGTCAAAAATGTCACAGTATAGTATGTGTCACGACACAGTATCATATATGTAAAAAATGTCATAGTATAGTATGTGTCACGACACAGTATCAAATGTGTCAAAAATGAAATAGTATAGTATGTGTAAGAACACAGCATCATGTATGTTAAATATGTCATAGTATATATCTGTCACGACACAGTATTATATGTTTAAAAAATGTCATAGTATAGTATGTGTCACGACACAGTATCATATGTGTCAAAAATGACAGTATAGTATGTGTCACAAGGCTATCATACATGTCAAAAAATGTCATAGTATAGTATGTGTCACGACACAGTATAATATATGTAAAAAATGACAGTATACTATGTGTCACGACACAGTATCATGTGTCAAAAATGACAGTATAGTATGTGTCACAAGGCTATCATACATGTCAAAAAAAGTCATAGTATAGTATGTGTAACGACACAGTATCATATGTGTCAAAAACTGTCATAGTATAGTATGTGTCACGATACAGTATTGTGTGTGTATTAAAATGTCATATTTTACTGTGTCAAAAAAGAGTGATAGTATAGTATGTGTCACGACACAGTATCATATATGTAAAAAATGTCATAGTATATATGTGTCACGACACAGTATCATATGTGTAAAAAAATGACATAGTATAGTATGTGTCACTACACAGTATTGTGTGTGTATTAAAATGAAATATTATACTGTGTCAAAAAAGTGTTATATTATAGTATGTGTCACGACACAGTATTGTGTGTGTATAAAAATTTCATATTGTACTGTGCCAAAAAAGAGTGATATCATAGTATATGTCACGACACAGTATCATGTGTGAAAAAAATGACATAGTATAGTATGTGTCACGACACAGTATTGTGTGTGTATTAAAATGTCATATTTCACTGTGTCAAAAAAGAGTTATAGTATGTGTCACGACACAGTATTATATGTGTAAAAATGTCAAAGTATAGTATGTGTGACGACACAGTATCATATGTGTCAAAAATGACAGTGTAGTATGTGTCACAAGGCTATCATACATGTAAAAAAATGTCATAGTATAGTATGTGTCACGACACAGTATTATATGTGTAAAAAATGTCATAGTATAGTATGTGTCACGACACAGTATCATATGTGTCAAAAATGACAGTGCAGTATGTGTCACAAGGCTATTTCCTGTCAAAAAATGTCATAGTATAGTATGTGTCACGACACAGTATTATATGTGTAAAAAATGCCATAGTATAGTATGTGTCACGACACAGTATCATATGTGTCAAAAATGACAGTATAGTATGTGTCACAAGGCTATCATACATGTCAAAAAATGTCATAGTATAGTATGTGTAACGACACAGTATCATATGTGTCAAAAACTGTCATAGTATAGTATGTGTCACGGCACAGTATTGTGTGTGTATTAAAATGTCATATTTTACTGTGTCAAAAAAGAGTTATATTATAGTATGTGTCACGACACAGTATTGTGTGTGTATTAAAATGAAATGTTTTACTGTGTCAAAAAAGAGTTATAGTATGTGTCACGACAGTATCAAGTGTGTCAAAAATGACATAGTATAGTATGTGTCAGAACACAGTATCATATGTGTCAAAAATGACATAGTATAGTATGTGTCACGACACAGTATCATATATGTAAAAAATGTCATAGTATAGTATGTGTCACGACACAGTATCAAATGTGTCAAAAATGAAATAGTATAGTACTTGTAAGAACACAGCATCATATATGTTAAATATGTCATAGTATATATGTGTCACAACACAGTATTATATGTGTAAAAAATGTCATAGTATAGTATGTGTCACGACACACTATTATATGTGTAAAAAATGTCATAGTATAGTATGTGTCACGACACAGTGTCATATGTGTCAAAAACTGTCATAGTATAGTATGTGTCACGACACAATATTGTGTGTGTATTAAAATGTCATATTTTACTGTGTCAAAAAAGAGTTATGTTATAGTATGTGTCAGGACACAGTATTGTGTGTGTATTAAAATGAAATGTTTTACTGTGTCAAAAAAGAGTTATAGTATGTGTCACGACAATATCATGTGTGTCAAAAATGACATAGTATAGTATGTGTCAGAACACAGTATCATATGTGTCAAAAATGACATAGTATGTGTCACGACACAGTATCATATGTGTCACAAATGACAGTATAGTATGTGTCACAAGGCTATCATACATGTATAAAAATGTCATAGTATAGACTGTGTTACAACACAGTATCATATGTGTCAAAAGTGTCATGGTATAGTATGTGTCACGACACACTATCATATATGTAAAAAATGTCATAGTATAGTATGTGTCACGACACAGTATCAAATGTGTCAAAAATGACATAGTATAGTATGTGTAAGAACACAGCATCATATATGTTAAATATGTCATAGTATATATGTGTCACGACACAGTATTATATGTGTAAATGATGTCATAGTATTGTATGTGTCACGACACAGTATCATATGTGTCAAAAATGACAGTATAGTATGTGTCACAAGGCTATCATACATGTCAAAAAATGTCATAGTATAGGATGTGTAACGACACAGTATTGTGTGTGTATTAAAATGTCATATTTTACTGTGTCAAAAAAGAGTTATACTATGTGTCACGACACAGTATTATATGTGTAAAAATGTCAAAGTATAGTATGTGTGACGACACAGTATCATATGTGTCAAAAATGACAGTGTAGTATGTGTCACAAGGTTATCATACATGTAAAAAAATGTCATAGTATAGTATGTGTCACGACACAGTATTATATGTGTAAAAAATGTCATAGTATAGTATGTGTCACGACACAGTATCATATGTGTCAAAAATGAAAGTGCAGTATGTGTCACAAGGCTATTTCCTGTCAACAAATGTCATAGTATAGTATGTGTCACGACACAGTATTATATGTGTAAAAAATGCCATAGTATAGTATGTGTCACGACACAGTATCATATGTGTCAAAAATGACAGTATAGTATGTGTCACAAGGCTATCATACATGTCAAAAAATGTCATAGTATAGTATGTGTAACGACACAGTATCATGTGTCAAAAACTGTCATAGTATAGTATGTGTCACGACACAGTATTGTGTGTGTATTAAAATGTCATATTTTACTGTGTCAAAAAAGAGTTATATTATAGTATGTGTCATGACACAGTATTGTGTGTGTATTAAAATTTCATATTGTACTGTGTCAAAAAAGAGTGATAGTTTAGTATGTGTCACAACACAGTATCATATATGTCAAAAATGTCATGGTATAGTATGTGTCACAACACAGTATCATATATTTAAAAAATGTCATAGAATATATGTGTCACGACCCGGTATCAAATATGTCAAAAACTGTCATAGTATATTATGTGTCACGACACAGTGTTGTGTGTATATTAAAATTTCATATTGTACTGTGTCAAAAAAGAGATAGTATATTATGTGTCACAACACAGTATCATATATGTCAAAAACTGTTATAGTATAGTACGTGTCACGACACAGTATGAAATGTGTAAAAAATGACAGTATAGTATGTGTTACAACATAGTATCATATATGTCAAAATTGTCATAGTATAATATGTGTCACGACACAGTATTGTGTGTGTATTAAATTGTCATATTGTACTGTGTCAAAAAGTGCGATATTACAGTATGTGTTAAGACACAATATCATATGTGTCAAAAATGTCATAGTATATGTGTCACGACACAGTGTCATATGTGTCAAAAATGACATAGTATAGTATGTGTCATGACACAGTATTGTGTGTGTATTAAAATGAAATATTATACTGTGTCAAAAAAGAGTTATAGTATGTGTCACGACACAGTATCATGTGTCTCAAAAATGAAATAGTATAGTATGTGTCAGAACACAGTATCATATGTGTCAAAAATGACAGTATAGTATGTGTCACAAGGCTATCATACATGTCAAAAATGTCAGAGTATAGTATGTTTCACGACACAGTATTGTGTGTGTATTAAATTGTCATATTGTACTGTGTCAAAAAGTGTGATATTATAGTATGTGTTACGACACAATATTATATGTCTCAAAAATGTCATAGTATATGTGTCACGACACAGTGTCATGTGTCAAAAATGACATAGTATAGTATGTGTCATGACACAGTATTGTGTATGTATTAAAATGAAATATTATACTGTATCAAAAAAGAGTGATAATTTAGTATGTGTCACGACACAGTATCATATGTGTCAAAAATGACAGTGCAGTTTGTGTCACAAGGCTATCATACATGTCAAAAAATGTCATAGTATAGTAAGTGTCACGAAACAGTATCATATGTGTCAAAAACTGTCATAGTATAGTATGTGTCACGACACAGTATTGTGTGTGTATCAAAATGTCATATTTTACTGTGTCAAAAAAGAGTTATATTATAGT
Organism: Telmatherina bonti; assembly: GCF_933228915.1. Classification (NCBI taxonomy): domain Eukaryota; kingdom Metazoa; phylum Chordata; class Actinopteri; order Atheriniformes; family Telmatherinidae; genus Telmatherina; species Telmatherina bonti. The sequence goes on from NC_136616.1 coordinate 34,913,395, forward strand.
CTGTGTCACGACACAGTATTGTGTGTGTATCAAAGTTTCATAATGTACTGTGTCAAAAAAGAGATAGTATAGTATGTGTCACAACACAGTATCATATACGTCAAAAATGTCATAGTATAGGATGTGTAACGACACAGTATTGTGTGTGTATTAAAATGTCATATTTTACTGTGTCAAAAAAGAGTTATAGTATGTTTCACGACACAGTATTATATGTGTAAAAATGTCAAAGTATAGTATGTGTGACGACACAGTATCATATGTGTCAAAAATGACAGTGTAGTATGTGTCACAAGGCTATCATACATGTAAAAAAATGTCATAGTATAGTATGTGTCACGACACAGTATTATATGTGTAAAAAATGTCATAGTATAGTATGTGTGACGACACAGTATCATATGTGTCAAAAATGACAGTGTAGTATGTGTCACAAGGCTATCATACATGTAAAAAAATGTCATAGTATAGTATGTGTCACGACACAGTATTATATGTGTAAAAAATGTCATAGTATAGTATGTGTCACGACACAGTATCATATGTGTCAAAAATGACAGTGCAGTATGTGTCACAAGGCTATTTCCTGTCAAAAAATGTCATAGTATAGTATGTGTCACGACACAGTATTATATGTGTAAAAAATGCCATAGTATAGTATGTGTCACGACACAGTATCATATGTGTCAAAAATGACAGTATAGTATGTGTCACAAGGCTATCATACATGTCAAAAAATGTCATAGTATAGTATGTGTAACGACACAGTATCATATGTGTCAAAAACTGTCATAGTATAGTATGTGTCACGGCACAGTATTGTGTGTGTATTAAAATGTCATATTTTACTGTGTCAAAAAAGAGTTATATTATAGTATGTGTCACGACACAGTATTGTGTGTGTATTAAAATGAAATGTTTTACTGTGTCAAAAAAGAGTTATAGTATGTGTCACGACAGTATCAAGTGTGTCAAAAATGACATAGTGTAGTATGTGTCAGAACACAGTATCATATGTGTCAAAAATGACATAGTATAGTATGTGTCACGACACAGTATCATATGTGTCAAAAATGACAGTATAGTATGTGTCACAAGGCTATCATACATGTCAAAAATGTCAGAGTATAGTATGTGTCACGACACAGTATCATATATGTAAAAAATGTCATAGTATAGTATGTGTCACGACACAGTATCAAATGTGTCAAAAATGAAATAGTATAGTACTTGTAAGAACACAGCATCATATATGTTAAATATGTCATAGTATATATGTGTCACAACACAGTATTATATGTGTAAAAAATGTCATAGTATAGTATGTGTCACGACACACTATTATATGTGTAAAAAATGTCATAGTATAGTATGTGTCACGACACAGTGTCATATGTGTCAAAAACTGTCATAGTATAGTATGTGTCACGACACAATATTGTGTGTGTATTACAATGTCATATTTTACTGTGTCAAAAAAGAGTTATATTATAGTATGTGTCAGGACACAGTATTGTGTGTGTATTAAAATGAAATGTTTTACTGTGTCAAAAAAGAGTTATAGTATGTGTCACGACAATATCATGTGTGTCAAAAATGACATAGTATAGTATGTGTCAGAACACAGTATCATATGTGTCAAAAATGACATAGTATGTGTCACGACACAGTATCATATGTGTCACAAATGACAGTATAGTATGTGTCACAAGGCTATCATACATGTATAAAAATGTCATAGTATAGACTGTGTTACAACACAGTATCATATGTGTCAAAAGTGTCATGGTATAGTATGTGTCACGACACACTATCATATATGTAAAAAATGTCATAGTATAGTATGTGTCACGACACAGTATCAAATGTGTCAAAAATGACATAGTATAGTATGTGTAAGAACACAGCATCATATATGTTAAATATGTCATAGTATATATGTGTCACGACACAGTATTATATGTGTAAATGATGTCATAGTATTGTATGTGTCACGACACAGTATCATATGTGTCAAAAATGACAGTATAGTATGTGTCACAAGGCTATCATACATGTCAAAAAATGTCATAGTATAGGATGTGTAACGACACAGTATTGTGTGTGTATTAAAATGTCATATTTTACTGTGTCAAAAAAGAGTTATACTATGTGTCACGACACAGTATTATATGTGTAAAAATGTCAAAGTATAGTATGTGTGACGACACAGTATCATATGTGTCAAAAATGACAGTGTAGTATGTGTCACAAGGTTATCATACATGTAAAAAAATGTCATAGTATAGTATGTGTCACGACACAGTATTATATGTGTAAAAAATGTCATAGTATAGTATGTGTCACGACACAGTATCATATGTGTCAAAAATGAAAGTGCAGTATGTGTCACAAGGCTATTTCCTGTCAACAAATGTCATAGTATAGTATGTGTCACGACACAGTATTATATGTGTAAAAAATGCCATAGTATAGTATGTGTCACGACACAGTATCATATGTGTCAAAAATGACAGTATAGTATGTGTCACAAGGCTATCATACATGTCAAAAAATGTCATAGTATAGTATGTGTAACGACACAGTATCATGTGTCAAAAACTGTCATAGTATAGTATGTGTCACGACACAGTATTGTGTGTGTATTAAAATGTCATATTTTACTGTGTCAAAAAAGAGTTATATTATAGTATGTGTCATGACACAGTATTGTGTGTGTATTAAAATTTCATATTGTACTGTGTCAAAAAAGAGTGATAGTTTAGTATGTGTCACAACACAGTATCATATATGTCAAAAATGTCATGGTATAGTATGTGTCACAACACAGTATCATATATTTAAAAAATGTCATAGAATATATGTGTCACGACCCGGTATCAAATATGTCAAAAACTGTCATAGTATATTATGTGTCACGACACAGTGTTGTGTGTATATTAAAATTTCATATTGTACTGTGTCAAAAAAGAGATAGTATATTATGTGTCACAACACAGTATCATATATGTCAAAAACTGTTATAGTATAGTACGTGTCACGACACAGTATGAAATGTGTAAAAAATGACAGTATAGTATGTGTTACAACATAGTATCATATATGTCAAAATTGTCATAGTATAATATGTGTCACGACACAGTATTGTGTGTGTATTAAATTGTCATATTGTACTGTGTCAAAAAGTGCGATATTACAGTATGTGTTAAGACACAATATCATATGTGTCAAAAATGTCATAGTATATGTGTCACGACACAGTGTCATATGTGTCAAAAATGACATAGTATAGTATGTGTCATGACACAGTATTGTGTGTGTATTAAAATGTCATATTTTACTGTGTCAAAAAAGAGTGATAGTATAGTATGTGTCACGACACAGTATCATATATGTAAAAAATGTCATAGTATATATGTGTCACGACACAGTATCATATGTGTAAAAAAATGACATAGTATAGTATGTGTCACTACACAGTATTGTGTGTGTATTAAAATGAAATATTATACTGTGTCAAAAAAGTGTTATATTATAGTATGTGTCACGACACAGTATTGTGTGTGTATAAAAATTTCATATTGTACTGTGCCAAAAAAGAGTGATATCATAGTATGTGTCACGACACAGTATCATATGTTTAAAAAATGTCATAGTATAGTATGTGTCACGACACAGCATCATGTGTGAAAAAAATGACATAGTATAGTATGTGTCACGACACAGTATTGTGTGTGTATTAAAATGTCATATTTCACTGTGTCAAAAAAGTTATATTATAGTATGTGTCACGACACAGTATTGTGTTTGTATTAAAATTTCATATTGTACTGTGTCAAAAAAGAGTGATAGTTTAGTATGTGTCACAACACAGTATCATATATGTCAAAAATGTCATGGTATAGTATGTGTCACAACACAGTATCATATATTTAAAAAATGTCATAGAATATATGTGTCACGACCCGGTATCAAATATGTCAAAAACTGTCATAGTATATTATGTGTCACGACACAGTGTTGTGTGTATATTAAAATTTCATATTGTACTGTGTCAAAAAAGAGATAGTATATTATGTGTCACAACACAGTATCATATATGTCAAAAACTGTTATAGTATAGTACGTGTCACGACACAGTATGAAATGTGTAAAAAATGACAGTATAGTATGTGTTACAACATAGTATCATATATGTCAAAATTGTCATAGTATAATATGTGTCACGACACAGTATTGTGTGTGTATTAAATTGTCATATTGTACTGTGTCAAAAAGTGCGATATTACAGTATGTGTTAAGACACAATATCATATGTGTCAAAAATGTCATAGTATATGTGTCACAACACAGTATCATATATGTCAAAAATGTCATGGTATAGTATGTGTCACAACACAGTATCATATATTTAAAAAATGTCATAGAATATATGTGTCACGACCCGGTATCAAATATGTCAAAAACTGTCATAGTATATTATGTGTCACGACACAGTGTTGTGTGTATATTAAAATGTCATATTTTACTGTGTCAAAAAAGATATATTATAGTATGTGTCATGACACAGTATTGTGTTTGTATTAAAATTTCATATTGTACTGTGTCAAAAAAGAGTGATAGTTTAGTATGTGTCACAACACAGTATCATATATGTCAAAAATGTCATGGTATAGTATGTGTCACAACACAGTATCATATATTTAAAAAATGTCATAGAATATATGTGTCACGACCCGGTATCAAATATGTCAAAAACTGTCATAGTATATTATGTGTCACGACACAGTGTTGTGTGTATATTAAAATTTCATATTGTACTGTGTCAAAAAAGAGATAGTATATTATGTGTCACAACACAGTATCATATATGTCAAAAACTGTTATAGTATAGTACGTGTCACGACACAGTATGAAATGTGTAAAAAATGACAGTATAGTATGTGTTACAACATAGTATCATATATGTCAAAATTGTCATAGTATAATATGTGTCACGACACAGTATTGTGTGTGTATTAAATTGTCATATTGTACTGTGTCAAAAAGTGTGATATTATAGTATGTGTTAAGACACAATATCATATGTGTCAAAAATGTCATAGTATATGTGTCACGACACAGTGTCATATGTGTCAAAAATGACATAGTATAGTATGTGTCATGACACAGTATTGTGTGTGTATTAAAATGTCATATTTTACTGTGTCAAAAAAGAGTGATAGTATAGTATGTGTCACGACACAGTATCATATATGTAAAAAATGTCATAGTATATATGTGTCACGACACAGTATCATATGTGTAAAAAAATGACATAGTATAGTATGTGTCACTACACAGTATTGTGTGTGTATTAAAATGAAATATTATACTGTGTCAAAAAAGTGTTATATTATAGTATGTGTCACGACACAGTATTGTGTGTGTATAAAAATTTCATATTGTACTGTGCCAAAAAAGAGTGATATCATAGTATGTGTCACGACACAGTATCATATGTTTAAAAAATGTCATAGTATAGTATGTGTCACGACACAGCATCATGTGTGAAAAAAATGACATAGTATAGTATGTGTCACGACACAGTATTGTGTGTGTATTAAAATGTCATATTTCACTGTGTCAAAAAAGTTATATTATAGTATGTGTCACGACACAGTATTGTGTTTGTATTAAAATTTCATATTGTACTGTGTCAAAAAAGAGTGATAGTTTAGTATGTGTCACAACACAGTATCATATATGTCAAAAATGTCATGGTATAGTATGTGTCACAACACAGTATCATATATTTAAAAAATGTCATAGAATATATGTGTCACGACCCGGTATCAAATATATCAAAAACTGTCATAGTATATTATGTGTCACGACACAGTGTTGTGTGTATATTAAAATTTCATATTGTACTGTGTCAAAAAAGAGATAGTATATTATGTGTCACAACACAGTATCATATATGTCAAAAACTGTTATAGTATAGTACGTGTCACGACACAGTATGAAATGTGTAAAAAATGACAGTATAGTATGTGTTACAACATAGTATAATATATGTCAAAATTGTCATAGTATAATATGTGTCACGACACAGTATTGTGTGTGTATTAAATTGTCATATTGTACTGTGTCAAAAAGTGCGATATTACAGTATGTGTTAAGACACAATATCATATGTGTCAAAAATGTCATAGTATATGTGTCACAACACAGTATCATATATGTCAAAAATGTCATGGTATAGTATGTGTCACAACACAGTATCATATATTTAAAAAATGTCATAGAATATATGTGTCACGACCCGGTATCAAATATGTCAAAAACTGTCATAGTATATTATGTGTCACGACACAGTGTTGTGTGTATATTAAAATGTCATATTTTACTGTGTCAAAAAAGAGTTATATTATAGTATGTGTCACGACACAGTATTGTGTGTGTATTAAAATGAAATGTTTTACTGTGTCAAAAAAGAGTTATAGTATGTGTCACGACAGTATCAAGTGTGTCAAAAATGACATAGTATAGTATGTGTCAGAACACAGTATCATATGTGTAAAAAATGACATAGTATAGTATGTGTCACGACACAGTATCATATGTGTCAAAAATGACAGTATAGTATGTGTCACAAGGCTATCATACATGTCAAAAATGTCAGAGTATAGTATGTGTCACGACACAGTATCATATATGTAAAAAATGTCATAGTATAGTATGTGTCACGACACAGTATCAAATGTGTCAAAAATGAAATAGTATAGTACTTGTAAGAACACAGCATCATATATGTTAAATATGTCATAGTATATATGTGTCACAACACAGTATTATATGTGTAAAAAATGTCATAGTATAGTATGTGTCACGACACACTATTATATGTGTAAAAAATGTCATAGTATAGTATGTGTCACGACACAGTGTCATATGTGTCAAAAACTGTCATAGTATAGTATGTGTCACGACACAATATTGTGTGTGTATTAAAATGTCATATTTTACTGTGTCAAAAAAGAGTTATATTATAGTATGTGTCACGACACAGTATTGTGTGTGTATTAAAATGAAATGTTTTACTGTGTCAAAAAAGAGTTATAGTATGTGTCACGACAGTATCATGTGTGTCAAAAATGACATAGTATAGTATGTGTCAGAACACAGTATCATATGTGTCAAAAATGACATAGTATGTGTCACGACACAGTATCATATGTGTCACAAATGACAGTATAGTATGTGTCACAAGGCTATCATACATGTATAAAAATGTCATAGTATAGACTGTGTTACAACACAGTATCATATGTGTCAAAAGTGTCATGGTATAGTATGTGTCACGACACAGTATCATATATGTAAAAAATGTCATAGTATAGTATGTGTCACGACACAGTATCAAATGTGTCAAAAATGACATAGTATAGTATGTGTAAGAACACAGCATCATATATGTTAAATATGTCATAGTATATATGTGTCACGACACAGTATTATATGTGTAAATGATGTCATAGTATTGTATGTGTCACGACACAGTATCATATGTGTCAAAAATGACAGTATAGTATGTGTCACAAGGCTATCATACATGTCAAAAAATGTCATAGTATAGGATGTGTAACGACACAGTATTGTGTGTGTATTAAAATGAAATGTTTTACTGTGTCAAAAAAGAGTTATAGTATGTGTCACGACAGTATCAAGTGTGTCAAAAATGACATAGTATAGTATGTGTCAGAACACAGTATCATATGTGTAAAAAATGACATAGTATAGTATGTGTCACGACACAGTATCAAATGTGTCAAAAATGACAGTATAGTATGTGTCACAAGGCTATCATACATGTCAAAAATGTCAGAGTATAGTATGTGTCACGACACAGTATCATATATGTAAAAAATGTCATAGTATAGTATGTGTCACGACACAGTATCAAATGTGTCAAAAATGAAATAGTATAGTACTTGTAAGAACACAGCATCATATATGTTAAATATGTCATAGTATATATGTGTCACAACACAGTATTATATGTGTAAAAAATGTCATAGTATAGTATGTGTCACGACACACTATTATATGTGTAAAAAATGTCATAGTATAGTATGTGTCACGACACAGTGTCATATGTGTCAAAAACTGTCATAGTATAGTATGTGTCACGACACAATATTGTGTGTGTATTAAAATGTCATATTTTACTGTGTCAAAAAAGAGTTATATTATAGTATGTGTCAGGACACAGTATTGTGTGTGTATTAAAATGAAATGTTTTACTGTGTCAAAAAAGAGTTATAGTATGTGTCACGACAGTATCATGTGTGTCAAAAATGACAGTATAGTATGTGTCAGAACACAGTATCATATGTGTCAAAAATGACATAGTATGTGTCACGACACAGTATCATATGTGTCACAAATGACAGTATAGTATGTGTCACAAGGCTATCATACATGTATAAAAATGTCATAGTATAGACTGTGTTACAACACAGTATCATATGTGTCAAAAGTGTCATGGTATAGTATGTGTCACGACACAGTATCATATATGTAAAAAATGTCATAGTATAGTATGTGTCACGACACAGTATCAAATGTGTCAAAAATGACATAGTATAGTATGTGTAAGAACACAGCATCATATATGTTAAATATGTCATAGTATATATGTGTCACGACACAGTATTATATGTGTAAATGATGTCATAGTATTGTATGTGTCACGACACAGTATCATATGTGTCAAAAATGACAGTATAGTATGTGTCACAAGGCTATCATACATGTCAAAAAATGTCATAGTATAGGATGTGTAACGACACAGTATTGTGTGTGTATTAAAATGTCATATTTTACTGTGTCAAAAAAGAGTTATACTATGTGTCACGACACAGTATTATATGTGTAAAAATGTCAAAGTATAGTATGTGTGACGACACAGTATCATATGTGTCAAAAATGACAGTGTAGTATGTGTCACAAGGTTATCATACATGTAAAAAAAATGTCATAGTATAGTATGTGTCACGACACAGTATTATATGTGTAAAAAATGTCATAGTATAGTATGTGTCACGACACAGTATCATATGTGTCAAAAATGAAAGTGCAGTATGTGTCACAAGGCTATTTCCTGTCAACAAATGTCATAGTATAGTATGTGTCACGACACAGTATTATATGTGTAAAAAATGCCATAGTATAGTATGTGTCACGACACAGTATCATATGTGTCAAAAATGACAGTATAGTATGTGTCACAAGGCTATCATACATGTCAAAAAATGTCATAGTATAGTATGTGTAACGACACAGTATCATGTGTCAAAAACTGTCATAGTATAGTATGTGTCACGACACAGTATTGTGTGTGTATTAAAATGTCATATTTTACTGTGTCAAAAAAGAGTTATATTATAGTATGTGTCATGACACAGTATTGTGTGTGTATTAAAATGAAATGTTTTACTGTGTCAAAAAAGAGTTATAGTATGTGTCACGACAGTATCATGTGTGTCAAAAATGACATAGTATAGTATGTGTCAGAACACAGTATCATATGTGTCAAAAATGACATAGTATAGTATGTGTCACGACACAGTATCATATGTGTCAAAAATGACAGTATAGTATGTGTCACAAGGCTATCATACATGTCAAAAATGTCAGAGTATAGTATGTGTCACGACACAGTATCATATATGTAAAAAATGTCATAGTATAGTATGTGTCACGACACAGTATCAAATGTGTCAAAAATGAAATAGTATAGTATGTGTAAGAACACAGCATCATATATGTTAAATATGTCATAGTATATATGTGTCACAACACAGTATTATATGTGTAAAAAATGTCATAGTATAGTATGTGTCACGACACAGTATCATATGTGTCAAAAATGACAGTATAGTATGTGTCACAAGGCTATCATACATGTAAAAAATGTCAGAGTATAGTATGTGTCACGACACAGTATCATATATGTAAAAAATGTCATAGTATAGTATGTGTCACGACACAGTATCAAATGTGTCAAAAATGAAATAGTATAGTATGTGTAAGAACACAGCATCATATATGTTAAATATGTCATAGTATATATGTGTCACAACACAGTGTTATATGTGTAAAAAATGTCATAGTATAGTATGTGTCACGACACAGTATTATATGTGTAAAAAATGTCATAGTATAGTATGTGTCACGACACAGTGTCATATGTGTCAAAAACTGTCATAGTATAGTATGTGTCACGACACAATATTGTGTGTGTATTAAAATGTCATATTTCACTTTGTCAAAAAAGAGTTATATTATAGTATGTGTCACGACACAGTATTGTGTGTGTATTAAAATGAAATGTTTTACTGTGTCAAAAAAGAGTTATAGTATGTGTCACGACAGTATCATGTGTGTCAAAAATGACATAGTATAGTATGTGTCAGAACACAGTATCATATGTGTCAAAAATGACATAGTATGTGTCACGACACAGTGTTATATGTGTCACAAATGACAGTATAGTATGTGTCACAAGGCTATCATACATGTATAAAAATGTCATAGTATAGACTGTGTTACGACACAGTATCATATGTGTCAAAAGTGTCATGGTATAGTATGTGTCACGACACAGTATCATATATGTAAAAAATGTCATAGTATAGTATGTGTCACGACACAGTATCAAATGTGTCAAAAATGACATAGTATAGTATGTGTAAGAACACAGCATCATATATGTTAAATATGTCATAGTATATATGTGTCACGACACAGTATTATATGTGTAAAAAATGTCATAGTATTGTATGTGTCACGACAGTATCATATGTGTCAAAAATGATAGTATAGTATGTGTCACAAGGCTATCATACATGTCAAAAAATGTCATAGTATAGTATGTGTCACGACACAGTATCATAAATGTAAAAAATGACAGTATAGTATGTGTCACGACACAGTATTATTTGTGTTGAAAATGACAGTATAGTATGTGTCACAAGGCTATCATACATGTCAAAAAATGTCATAGTATAGGATGTGTAATGACACAGTATTGTGTGTTTATTAAAATGTCATATTTTACTGTGTCAAAAAAGAGTTATAGTATGTGTCACGACACAGTATTATATGTGTAAAAATGTCAAAGTATAGTATGTGTGACGACACAGTATCATATGTGTCAAAAATGACAGTGTAGTATGTGTCACAAGGCTATCATACATGTAAAAAAAATGTCATAGTATAGTATGTGTCACGACACAGTATTATATGTGTAAAAAATGTCATAGTATAGTATGTGTCACGACACAGTATCATATGTGTCAAAAATGACAGTGCAGTATGTGTCACAAGGCTATTTCCTGTCAAAAAATGTCATAGTATAGTATGTGTCACGACACAGTATTATATGTGTAAAAAATGCCATAGTATAGTATGTGTCACGACACAGTATCATATGTGTCAAAAATGACAGTATAGTATGTGTCACAAGGCTATCATACATGTCAAAAAATGTCATAGTATAGTATGTGTAACGACACAGTATCATATGTGTCAAAAACTGTCATAGTATAGTATGTGTCACGACACAGTATTGTGTGTGTATTAAAATGTCATATTTTACTGTGTCAAAAAAGAGTTATAGTATCTGTCATGACACAGTATCATGTGTGTCAAAAATGACAGTATAGTATGTGTCACAACACAGTATCATATATGTCAAAAATGTCATAGTATAGTGTCACGACACAGTATCAAATGTGTAAAAAATGACAGTATAGTATGTGTCACAAGACTATCATACATGTCAAAAAATGTCATAGTATAGTATGTGTCACGACACAGTATTATATGTGTAAAAAATGTCATAGTATAGTATGTGTCACGACACAGTATCATATGTGTCAAAAACTGTTATAGTATAGTATGTGTCACGACACAGTATTGTGTGTGTATTAAAATGTCATATTTTACTGTGTCAAAAAAGAGTTATATTATAGTATGTGTCACGACACAGTATTGTGTGCGTATTAAAATTTCATATTTTACTGTGTCAAAAAAGAGTTATAGTATGTGTCACGACACAGTATCATGTGTGTCAAAAATGACATAGTATAGTATGTGTAAGAACACAGCATCATATATGTTATATATGTCATAGTATATATGTGTCACAATACAGTATTATATGTGTAAAAAATGTCATAGTATAGTATGTGTCACGACAAAGTATTGTGTGTGTATTAAAATGTCATATTTTACTGTGTCAAAAAAGAGTTATATTATAGTATGTGTCACGACACAGTATTGTGTGTGTATTAAAATGAAATGTTTTACTGTGTCAAAAAAGAGGTATAGTATGTGTCACAACAGTATCATGTGTGTCAAAAATGACATAGTATAGTATGTGTCACGACACAGTATCAAATGTGTAAAAAATGACAGTACAGTATGTGTCACAACACAGTATCATATATGTCAAATATGACATAGTATAGTATGTGTCAGAACACAGTATCATATATGTCAAAAAATGTCATAGTATAGTATGTGTCACGACACAGTATCAAATGTGTAAAAAATGACAGTATAGTATGTGTCACAACACAGTATCATATATGTCAAAAATGACAGTATAGTATGTGTCACAAGACTATTATACATGTCAAAAAATGTCATAGTATAGTATGTGTCATGACACAGTATTGTGTGTGTATTAAAATGTCATGTTTTATTGTGTCAAAAAATAGATAGTATTTTATGTGTGAAAACACAGTATCATATATGTCAAAAATGTCATAGTATAGTATGTGTCATGACACAGTATTGTGTGTGCATTAAAATGTCATATTTTACTGTGTCAAAAAAGAGTGATAGTTTAGTATGTATCACGACACAGTATCATATGTGTCAAAAATAAAATAGTAGAGTATGTGTCAGAACACAGTATCATATATGTAAAAAATTTCATAGTATATTATGTGTCTCGACACAGTATCATACGTGTCTAAAATGACAGTATGGTATGTGTCACAACACAGCATCATCTATGTCAAAAATGTCATAGTATAGTATGTGTCACGACACAGTACCATATGTGTAAAAAATTACAATATATATCATATATGTCAAAAAATGTCACAGTATAGTATGTGTCATGACACAGTATTGTGTGTGTATTAAAATGTCATATTTTATTGTGTCAAAAAATAGATAGTATTTTATGTGTGAAAACACAGTATCATATATGTCAAAAATGTCATAGTATAGTGTGTGTCACGACACAGTATCAAATGTGTAAAAAATGACAGTATAGTATGTGTGACAACACAGTATCATATATGTCAAAAATGTCATAGTATAGTATGTGTCACGACACAGTATTGTGTGTGCATTAAAATGTCATATTTTACTGTGTCAAAAAAGAGTGATAGTTTAGTATGTGTCACGACACAGTATCATATGTCTAAAATGACATAGTATAGTATGTGTAAGAACACAGTATCATATATGTAAAAAATTTCATAGTATATTATGTGTCACGACACAGTATCATACATGTCAAAAATGACAGTATGGTATGTGTCACAACACAGCATCATCTTTGTCAAAATTGTCATAGAATAGTATGTGTCACGACACAGTACCATATGTGTAAAAAATGCCATAATATAGTATGTGTCACGACACAGTATCATATGTGTCAAAAATGACAGTATACTATGTGTCACAAGGCTATCATACATGTCAAAAAATGTCATAGTATAGTATGTGTAACGACACAGTATCATATGTGTCAAAAACTGTCATAGTATAGTATGTGTCACGACACAGTATTGTGTGTGTATTAAAATGTCATATTTTACTGTGTCAAAAAAGAGTTATAGTATCTGTCATGACACAGTATCATGTGTGTCAAAAATGACAGTATAGTATGTGTCACGACACAGTATCATATATGTCAAAAATGTCATAGTATAGTAAGTGTCACGACACAGTATCAAATGTGTAAAAAATGACAGTATAGTATGTGTCACGACACAGTATCATATATGTAACAAATGTCATAGTATAGTATGTGTCACGACACAGTCTCAAATGTGTCAAAAATGACAGTATACTATGTGTCACAAGGCTATCATACATGTAAAAAAATGTCATAGTATAGTATGTGTCACGACACAGTATTATATGTGTAAAAAATGTCATAGTATAGTATGTGTCACGACACAGTATCATATGTGTCAAAAATGACAGTGCAGTATGTGTCACAAGGCTATTTCCTGTCAAAAAATGTCATAGTATAGTATGTGTCACGACACAGTATTATATGTGTAAAAAATGCCATAGTATAGTATGTGTCACGACACAGTATCATATGTGTCAAAAATGACAGTATAGTATGTGTCACAAGGCTATCATACATGTCAAAAAATGTCATAGTATAGTATGTGTAACGACACAGTATCATATGTGTCAAAAACTGTCATAGTATAGTATGTGTCACGACACAGTATTGTGTGTGTATTAAAATGTCATATTTTACTGTGTCAAAAAAGAGTTATATTATAGTATGTGTCACGACACAGTATTGTGTGTGTATTAAAATGAAATGTTTTACTGTGTTAAAAAAGAGTTATAGTATGTGTCACGACAGTATCATGTGTGTCAAAAATGACATAGTATAGTATGTGTCAGAACACAGTATCATATGTGTCAAAAATGACATAGTATAGTATGTGTCACGACACAGTATCATATGTGTCAAAAATGACAGTATAGTATGTGTCACAAGGCTATCATACATGTCAAAAATGTCAGAGTATAGTATGTGTCACGACACAGTATCATATATGTAAAAAATGTCATAGTATAGTATGTGTCACGACACAGTATCAAATGTGTCAAAAATGAAATAGTATAGTATGTGTAAGAACACAGCATCATATATGTTAAATATGTCATAGTATATATGTGTCACAACACAGTGTTATATGTGTAAAAAATGTCATAGTATAGTATGTGTCACGACACAGTATTATATGTGTAAAAAATGTCATAGTATAGTATGTGTCACGACACAGTGTCATATGTGTCAAAAACTGTCATAGTATAGTATGTGTCACGACACAATATTGTGTGTGTATTAAAATGTCATATTTTACTGTGTCAAAAAAGAGTTATATTATAGTATGTGTCACGACACAGTATTGTGTGTGTATTAAAATGAAACGTTTTACTGTGTCAAAAAAGAGTTATAGTATGTGTCACGACAGTATCATGTGTGTCAAAAATGACATAGTATAGTATGTGTCAGAACACAGTATCATATGTGTCAAAAATGACATAGTATGTGTCACGACACAGTGTTATATGTGTCACAAATGACAGTATAGTATGTGTCACAAGGCTATCATACATGTATAAAAATGTCATAGTATAGACTGTGTTACAACACAGTATCATATGTGTCAAAAGTGTCATGGTATAGTATGTGTCACGACACAGTATCACATATGTAAAAAATGTCATAGTATAGTATGTGTAAGAACACAGCATCATATATGTTAAATATGTCATAGTATATATGTGTCACGACACAGTATCATATGTGTCAAAAATGACAGTATAGTATGTGTCACAAGGCTATCATACATGTCAAAAATGTCATAGTATAGTATGTGTCACGACACAGTATCATATATGTAAAAAATGACAGTATAGTATGTGTCACGACACAGTATTATTTGTGTCAAAAATGACAGTATAGTATGTGTCACGACACAGTATTATTTGTGTCAAAAATGACAGTATAGTATGTGTCACAAGGCTATCATACATGTCAAAAAATGTCATAGTATAGGATGTGTAACGACACAGTATTGTGTGTTTATTAAAATGTCATATTTTACTGTGTCAAAAAAGAGTTATAGTATGTGTCACGACACAGTATTATATGTGTAAAAATGTCAAAGTATAGTATGTGTGACGACACAGTATCATATGTGTCAAAAATGACAGTGTAGTATGTGTCACAAGGCTATCATACATGTAAAAAAATGTCATAGTATAGTATGTGTCACGACACAGTATTATATGTGTAAAAAATGTCATAGCATAGTATGTGTCACGACACAGTATCAAATGTGTAAAAAATGACAGTATAGTATGTGTCACAACACAGTATCATATATGTCAAATATGACATAGTATAGTATGTGTCAGAACACAGTATCATATATGTCAAAAAATGTCATAGTATAGTATGTGTCACGACACATTATCAAATGTGTAAAAAATGACAGTATAGTATGTGTCACAACACAGTATCATATATGTCAAAAGTGACAGTATAGTATGTGTCACAAGACTATTATACATGTCAAAAAATGTCATAGTATAGTATGTGTCATGACACAGTATTGTGTGTGTATTAAAATGTCATGTTTTATTGTGTCAAAAAATAGATAGTATTTTATGTGTGAAAACACAGTATCATATATGTCAAAAATGTCATAGTATAGTATGTGTCATGACACAGTATTGTGTGTGCATTAAAATGTCATATTTTACTGTGTCAAAAAAGAGTGATAGTTTAGTATGTGTCACGACACAGTATCATATGTCTAAAATGACATAGTATAGTATGTGTAAGAACACAGTATCATATATGTAAAAAATTTCATAGTATATTATGTGTCACGACACAGTATCATACGTGTCAAAAATGACAGTATGGTATGTGTCACAACACAGCATCATCTTTGTCAAAAATGTCATAGAATAGTATGTGTCACGACACAGTACCATATGTGTAAAAAAATTACAGTATAGTATGTGTCACAAGACAGTATCATATATGTCAAAAAATGTCATAGTATAGTATGTGTCATGACACAGTATTGTGTGTGTATTAAAATGTCATATTGTACAGTGTCAAAAAAGAGTTATATTATAGTATGTGTTACGACACAGTATCATATGTGTCAAAAATTTCATAGCATATTATGTTCCACGACACAGTATCATATGTGTCAAAAATGACATAGTATAGAATGTGTCAGAACACAGTATCATATATGTCAAAAATGTCAGTATATATGTGTCACGACACAGTATCATATGTGTCAAAAATGACATAGTATAGTATGTGTAAGAACACAGCATCATCTATGTCAAACATGTCATAGTATAGTATGTGTCACAACACAGTATCATATGTATCAAAAATTACATAATATAGTATGTGTCACGAAACAGTATTGTGTGTGTATTAAATTGTCATATTGTACTGTGTCAAAAAGTGTGATATTATAGTATGTGTTACAACACAGTGTCATATGTGTCAAAAATGTCATAGTATAGTATGTGTCACGACACAGTATTGTGTGTGTATTAAAATGTAATATTGTACTGTGTCAAAAAAGAGTGATAGTATAGTATGTGTCAAGTGCCAGTTTCATATATGTCAAAAAAGAGTAACAGTATAGTATGTTTTACGACAGAATATCATATGTGTCAAAATTAACATAGTATGGTATATTTTACGACACAGTGTCATACGTGTCAATAATGTCATAGTATAGTGTGTGTCATTACAAAGTATCGTGTGTGTGTATCAAGATGTTATAGTATAGTATGTGTCATGACACAGTATTGTTTGTGCATTAAAATGTCATCATGTACTGAGTCAAAAAGATTCACATTATAGTATTTGTCACGACACAGTATCATATGTCTCAAAAATAACATAGTATGGTATGTTTTACGACACAGTATCACACGTTTCAAAAATGTCATAGTATAGTGTGTGTCACGACACAGTATTATATGTGTCAAAATAAAGTATGGTATGTATTATGACACAGTATCATACGTGTCAAAAATCATTTGTCACAACACAGTATTGTGTGTGTATTAAAATGTCATATTGTACTGTGTCAAAAAAGAGTGATAGTATAGTATGTGTGACGACAGAGTATCGTATGTGTCAAAGATTTTATAGTTTATCCCGCCCCCTGGCATCGTGGTGGCGCCGGCCCGCGATGGTTTTGATCCGGGTGGGCAGGGCCCGCTGGGTCTTGGCCGGGGCTCTGCCGGGGGTAACGGGTGGTCCTGGGGCCTGTGGGCTGCCGGCTTTCTGTGCGGCCCGCGCTTCGGCGCCCGGCACCCGCCGGGCCGGCTTGCCGTTGCCCTGTGCTACCCGGTGCCCCTGCCTCATCGCGCCGGGTGGCGCCTGCCTGGGGGCTTCCACTGCTCTGGGCTCGGGGGACGGAGGCTCTCTCTGCTTTGCCTGCCCGGACTCTGTGCGCGGTGGGCTTGCCGGGCCCTGGGGGCCTTGGCTTCCTCCTCTACACCTCGGGTCGTGGTCGTGTTCCCCTACAAGCACTCAGCTGATCTTTGATTGCGTGATCACTGGTTGAACACTCACACGTGGACGCCCACAAAGCATTCATCTTCCCATCTGCTTCCTACTAAATGTTGCTGATGACTCTCTGTAGGTATGTTTACTAACGGTTGGTATTGTAATTGTTATTTTATTAATTCATTTACTTTTTTTACTTTTATTTTTCATTTTTTTGTCTGTTTTTGAATATTGTCACTATCCTACTTATGTCTTGTTGTATTTTTTCAGTAATTTATATTGCTTTGCAAATACTGTAACTTTAGCAGCTTAGACACGCCTTTCTTTTCTGTCTCTCTTTTTCCTCCTTTCATGTCCTCTTTTTTTTTTTTTCCTCTTTCCCTGCCAGGTCCAGCTCGGCCATATCAAGTCTGACGATGATTGCAATATTATAAAAGGAAAATAAATAAATAAATAAATAAATAAATAAATAAAATAATTATCATAATAAAAAAAAAATATTCAGATTATCAAGGGCAGCTATTTACATGAGATGTCTCCCTTGATAGAGCAAATCTGTCTGGCAAAAATATGGCACGCAGATTGCTGTTCTGTATGCTGAGATGCTGGACAGGACAGGTTAAAAAAAAGAAAAAAAAAATTCTATAGTTTAGTATGTGTCACAGTATTTTGTGTGCATTAAAATGTCATATTGTACTGTGTCAAAAAAGAGTCATAGGATAGTATGTGTCACGATACAATATCATATTTCAAAAATTTTATAGCATGGTATTTGTCACAATATAGTATCATGTGTCAAAAGTTTCATAGTATAGTTTGTGTCACGATACAGTATCATATGTGTCTAAAATATCGCATCATATGTGTCAGGACACAGTGTCATATGTGTCAAAAATAATATAGTATGGTGTGTTTTACGACTCACTATACTATGACATATTTGACACGTGTGCTACTGTGTGTCACGACACAGTATAATATGTGTCAAAAATAAAGTATTGTATGTATTACGACACAGTATCATACGTGTCAAAAATGTAAAAGTATGGTATTTGTCATGACACAGTATCGTGTGTGTATTAAAATGTCATCATGTACTGTGTCAAAAAGAGTCACATTATAGTATGTGTCAAAACACAGTATTCTGAATGTATTAAAATGTCATTGTGTACTGTGTCAAAAAGAGTCACATTGTAGTATGTGTAACGACACAGTATCATATGTGTCAAAGATGTCGTACTATAGTATGTGTGATGACACAGTGTGATATGTGTCAAAAATGTCATGGTATAGTATGTGTCATGACACAGTATCATATGTGTGAAAAAAAAGTATGGTATGTATTACGACACAGTATCATACGTGTCAAAAATGTAAAAGCAAAGTATGTGTCACGACACAGTATGGCGTGTCCATTAAAATGTCATCATGTACTGTGTCAAAAAGAGTCACATTATAGTATGTGTCAAAACACAGTATTCTGAATGTATTAAAATGTCAGTGTACTGTGTCAAAAAGAGTCATTGTATAGTATGTGTCATGACACAGTATCATATGTGTCAAAACGTATAGTATGTGTCATGACACAGTATCGTGTGTGTATTATAATGTCATCATGTACTGTGTCAAAAAGAGTCACAGTATAGTATTGGTCCATACACAGTATTCTGAATCTATTAAAATGTCATTGTGTACTGTGTCAAAAAGAGTCATTGTATAGTATGTGTCACGACACAGTATGTGTTTAATAAAATATCTATATTTAATTTAAAATATAAATAAAAATGCAGATGACACCCAGATTTATATCACAATGTCACCAGGTGACCTTGGACCTGCAGAAAACATTGTTAAATGCATTAAGGATATTATTGATTGGATGTGCCTAAACCTTCTTCAGCTTAACAAAGCCATATCTGAGGTGATTGTCTTTGGAGCTTCAGAGAATTCACTAGAGGTTACCATTGAGTTTCATTCTATCCACCTAAAAACCACCAACCAGGCCAGAAATCTGGCTGTAGTGATGCACTCAGCCTTACATTATGATCACATCAAGGGAATAACAAAGTCTGCTTACAATTACCGGAAGAATATATGAAGGTAAACCATCTGATGCGACAGCAGGTCCTGGAAAAACTGGTCCTGGTTTCCATCTTTGGTCAGCTTGATCACTGTACCAGTTTTTTAAGCATCTATCAGACACCTGCAGCTAATTCAGAACTCTGCTGCTTCAGTCCTCACCAAGACAAGGAAAGTGGACCACATCAGTCCAGTTCTGAGGTCTTTATGCTGGCTGCCTGTCTGCCAGAGGATAGACTTTAGATCTGCTGCTGGTCTATAAAGCTCTGAATGGTTTAGGACCAAAGTACCTCAGAGACCTCCTTTCCCATTTTAAACCTAGCAGACCCCTCAGGTTATCTGGATCAGGTTTTCTACCAGTTCCTGCAGTTAAAGCGAGACATGAAGAAGCTGCATTCAACTTTTATGCTCCACGTCTGGAAGAAACTCCCAGAATGCCTCAAATTAGCTGAAACACTCAGCTGATTTAAATCAAGGCTAAAGACCCCGCTGTTCTGTTGCATTCCAGTAGCTTCTATCTAAAGCTTTTTTAAAAAATGTTTTTAAGTCCAAATCTACGTTTCATTATTTTATCATTTTTTTCTTGCTTTCATGTTTTATTTTTAAATTATGCTTCTTTTTTAAAAAAAATATTTTATTGTCTCTGTAAAGCACTTTGAATCACACTGTTATTGAATTGTGCTATGGAAATAAACTTTTGTATTGTTTTGTAGACTTGTATTTTTGTGTTTTAAATCATGTCTGTTATTGTTGGTGCTTTAAGAGGATCTTCTATGTGAAATTAAATGAGACCAGAACCACAGCAGCTGAAGTGAACACTGGACCTTTATTGATGGAGCAGAGTTTGCGCATTGATCGACAGAGTTGAGCAACAGGGAGAACATCAGGTCACTGCTGGAACATTGGACGTTTAAAACCAACAAACAGGTCAATCGCGTTTACACAGCGAGTTAGTAAAAATCAATACATTTTGAAATCCTTAAATCATTTCCAAACAGCTCAGCATGACAAAAAAAGGATTTTTTTTATGTCATATTTACCCAACATGTTCTCAAGCCTCCAGGTTTTACGTGTTTGTCTCGTTTCTCCTCCATTTTAAAAGGCAGCTGGTCGGATGAACATCCGAACAGTTTTCAGGCTGTACGTGGCTGGTTTATACATCACCCATACGACTCCATTCGCAGCCTGATATGGTATGTTTGATTTGGGGTTGTACGTGCCTTTGTAATAAATCCCATTTAAATTAGCAGCCTGGCAGTTGTTGTACCACCACCCGCCTCCGTACATCTCTGCACAGTTCCCCACCCACTTGTCATTGTCTTTGTCAAAGGTGCTGAATTTCATCCCGTTGTGGATGGAGTCAGGTGCCTTCTCATTGTTGGGTACCACCAGAGCATCCCCAGCATCCCCAGTATACCCGGACACATGCAGTGGGTACCCATCCTCCTCTGACCCTACCCTGATCGTGTACTCTGCTGTGACTGCGCCCCCCTCCCAATCCTCCAGCTCCACCTTCAGCATCGTCTCACCCTGACTGGTCAACAGGTGGAGGTTATGGTTGCCCAACCAAAACTCCCCCTTGCCCAGAGCATCAATTGAACCAAACCCATGGCGGTATTCAGCCCAGGTGCGGTTGAAGTTAAGGGCGCCACTCTCTCTCTGCTGGACTAACAACCAACCACCCATCATCCCCTCCTGCTGACAGTAAACTTCCACTTCCACCTGAGAGTCGGTGCCGCCGGGTTTGATCTTAAACAGGCCGTTTGTTTCTCCTTTTGTGTGCTTCTGGTAGGCTTCAACACAATCTGCAAACAGAGGGGCACACCGCAGACCGCCAGTTAGCGTGGACCGGATTTGGTTGGGCTGGTTGAAACTGACAGCAGATTAAAAACTATTCCTCTAGAACTACTTCACTTCCAACCCATTTACAGCATCTGGAAGGATTTTACGGCACATCTGTTTGTTACAAACAGGACCGTAGCGAGAACGTGCTAGGTGGTACTGCAGAGTAAATGATCTCATACAGTTGTATGATTCAATGCTGGTTGAGGACTTAATGAAATTCAAGAAAGTTGAAGAATATATGTGTTTTTTTTGAATATTCTGGACATGGAACTTACATGCGATTGTCTGTCAGTCACAGGAAAATATATCACTTCAGTTTATTTATATCGAAACTTTAGCTTTATTCATTTGCATTTCGCTCTTACATACAGTATGTGGAGGATTTTAAACTCTACCAACAAAGACATAAAGAATGCTGTATTCATTTTGTATTTTGGTACGTACAACTAGCTAGCTGATGCCAACACATGCTATCTAGCTGACTCTTTTCTGTTGTTTTGTAGCGTTTACTCCAGGTCTGATGTTTTGGTACCTTTTCCTACAAAATCATCCTGTCGCTCCACGTGTGAGCTCTTCACACTCCTGGCGTGGAAATCAGGAAGGTCATCCTCCATGTTGTCTGTCAAGAATGCTCCGAGGTCCCCACCAAAAGGATCTGTCAGACCAGATTTAAAGTCTCCCAAAAGGCTTCCCTTTGTGCCACCAGTCTGAATGGTCTTGGTAGATCCTGATGATGATGTGTGGCTGAGGGTGGGGAACAAGGAACTCATGCCTCCCTTGGTGCTACCGCTCAGCACCTGGCACTCAGGTCCTCCTTCAATCACTTCCTCTACTTTCTCAACTGGTCCATCTTTAGAATGAACCACTGTCCTCCTGATGCTCTTGGTGCAGCTTTTGGTGGACACATGGCTTGAACTGGTATGGCCAAGACCGTCAAAACCTCCAAACCCATCAAAGAGACCTGAATCGCCCCGTCCTCCCATCTCGGTGATGGATTTTGAGGAGGTTGAAGAGGTGGAGGAGGGTAAAGATGATGCAGATGAGGACGTGGATGTAGAGAAGGAAGTACCTGGAACCTTGGAGATGGTTGCTGGAGATGAGCTGGAGCCTTCCTCTTCCAGGATCAACTGAACAGTTTTAACCTGGAAGAGGAGGTTTTAGAATAAGTGCACATGGTGGGGTTAAGGTAAAGTCTACAGTAATTCCAGAGACTGGAGACTATGTGTCACATTCATACAAAAAGTCTGAAGATTTCATCTAAATGGATCCAAACATTTTCCTTTCCTCTGCAACTTCCTACATGATCGCTCAAACCCTTTGCTTGGACTTGACAGGCTAAACAAGCCAGTCGTTCATTGGAACTTTATCTCTTTTTCAGTTAAGACACTTTCTGTAACTTTCTGATCTTAACAGTCTGCATCCCGGACTTGGTCAACGAGTCAGTAACATCTATCATGAGCATTTCTACTGTTGCTGCTACCCAGTCCATGCCATGACATTTCGCTTCACGTTATAATAAGGGACTGGCTGTTTTGAACACACAACGTCTCTGATTCAACAAAGAAACGCAAGAAGATTAAAAGAGAGGAAGAGACTAAACAACAGTCATCATGAGATCGTCTTTTGCTGCCTGGAGAGAGCTATAAGGTCAGGTAGGATGCAACATGGAGGCTGAGTTAGCCGTCAATAGGGGGCACTGACATGAAAATGAAAAAAGTTCTGTAATGTGTCTTTAAGTAGTTAGCATCATGCTAACACACTGTTTACTTAATTGGAACAGAATATAACTTAAAGACTGTAAAGCCTGTAACATCCTTCGCAAGATGCAAAAACTTTTTTCTTGTTCTGAAACCTTTGAGAACAAAATTATGCTATTTTGTCCTCACAGACATGGTTGTGGACATCTCGCAGCTTGTTCCCGATACATCAGCCAAGCAGAATTTTCTTCCTGCTTGACTCCAATGAGTATTGTGTGATTGGTCGAACATTTGAGGCCAGCGTGGTTAACTTGGGAAAAGCATGAAGTTGTCACTTCCGCATTTTTGCAGTTTTAACAGTGTTTAGCTGATCAAGGTGATGAGAAAGCATGAACATGTATACAACGTGGCATTTAAAGACACCGTTGCTTGCTCATCCGCCTGGCCTTGGACGAAGTTTCTCACTAAGTATATGTTAATATGAAATAACTCAGTCAAATGTTCACTGCATGTAAAAACCCAGACATCTCCACTACAGAATTCCCCGCACGTCGCAGACGAAGCTTCTTGCAGAGTATTGAACAACCTTGAGTCTTACGGACGAGGGAACTTGAAAATTAGCATGTTTGTCCAGCGTGCTAACTCTTTCGGCACTGGAGTATGTAGACGCCAGAAAGTTATTCATCTAGTTGTATTTTTTTTCTCATCTTGTTATCTAAAGATAACAGAATAATTTCTGTCAGTATCTCAAGAATCGTTTCCAATGTTCACACAAACCTGTGTGAATGTTTTTGTCATGCAGCGACAAAATTGTTAATTTAATATCAGAAAAAAACACCAAGCTAGCATTAGCTTGCTGGCAATTAACATAAAAGGCAGTAAGTAAAGACAATGTGAAGTACCTCAGGGAACATATCCTCTTTCTGTTGTCCCGCAATGTCCTTCGATTTGTAGATGCTGTCCACGATGGCGTCCTTCAGTGGCCGGCTCTTCATCACGTGCAACGTACCCACTGACTCAATGTTTTGTGGTGTCTGAGATTCCAGCTGCTTCACCTTTGAGGCACAAAGAAAAAAAGTAGCAAAAAAACCTCTTTATATCATTTTCACAACACAATAGTCATGAAATTAAAGTAGCTCAAAAACAATAGTATAATATTCACTATACTCTACACAATATACATTTATATCTATCTATATCTATCTATCCATATATATATATATGTATATATATATATATATATATATATATATATATATATATATATATATATATATATATATATATATATATATATATATACATAATTGCTCTGTAGGGATGATAAAGGAACAAATGTACCTTCAAATAATGCATTTTCTGATTAAACAAAACACAGAGGAACAAACCTAAGAACAGTTAATGTAAAAATTGAATTTGAATTGTTTGCAATTTTATGAAAAGAGTGACACGAATGACTGCTGAAGTCGCCAAAGCCTGGTGAAATACATGAAGACCACATTCACATCAGCGATTTTGATCCGAATCTGAATACATTTGCTCGGAAAATCCGCTTCTTTTGGAGAAATGTAAATGCGCCAAACAAATTCGGATTCGTACCAAAGAAGCGGTCTCGGTTCGCCTACTAATGCAGGTCTCAGTCTGTTTCAAGCGGACCAAATGCAGGAAGTGGACTACAAAAAAAGTCACTTCCTACATTTGGCGTAGCATTGCATTGTGTGCAAAAACAAAGTGAAGACGTCCTCGGCCTCGTCTGTTGTTCATCTTGTGTCCATTGTTGCAGTCTATTTCTGCAGTATACTTGCATAAGACAAGATAAAAACCTAAAACAGCAATAGTTTTGTTTCCGTGTTTAGCTCACAGCTAAACAAAGAGACAAAACTATCGTATTTTTTAGTACAATCATTTAGCACACGCCTTTATCCAAAGCGACTTATGTACAAACTCATTCCCTGATAGGCACATCTGGGCGCAAGCCTGGAATCAACCTCCCAACTTTCCAGTTGAAAAACAACTGCTCTTCCTCCTGAGCTACAGCTACAGGGATATATTATTTTTTGGCCCGTTTGACCAAAATGCAACATTCATGCAAACTCGGCCCGTATAGCTACACCTACCTACAACCTAGGTCCAATTGGACCAAGTCTAGCAGACTATCCTGATACAAATGTACCCTTAGATTTGCTTTATTTAGGCTATTTATGCAAAACAAGGTTTATTTAGAGGGAAAAGAATGTATTTGAACATAATTTAAGCCATATATAAGTTTATAATTTACCTGTTTATCCAGGACCTTGTAGCTTTCCCTGTCCAGCTGATACTCGACATAAGCAGAACAGGATCCTTTGCAGGAGCGGAGCTTGATGTCAATGTCAACCTGACAGAGGAGACAAACAAACAGAAACATGATCCCTGGAAGTAATATAGCGTATAAAGCAGAATACTGTTTTACATTACTGATCTGTGTACATAATAGACGTGTCATTATCTCAAGTCTGGACCACAGAAAAGATGCACTTTTGGAGACACTAAATAAATAAGTTCTTTTTTGTTTTTATGTTGTAAAAGTAATAATTTGAGTTAATCAAACAGAATCCCACTGATAAACTAGGTTGCATAATGTGGACAACTTCTTCTGTTTGTTCTAATTAAGTGGAAGAAGTAGAACATTTGTTGTGGACATCCATAATGATAAAGCACTGTTAGGCATGGGATGTAATGTAAGTGTATTGTTTGCCAGTTCAGGCTGGAAATAGTTTGTAATTAATTGCATAATCAACACCTGTTAAGACTCAGTGCAGAGTTGTAACCAGTCCCTGCTAATAATTATCAATCATTCTGCTTAAAGGCAAAAAGTATTGTTTGCAAAACAATTTTTCCATTACCATTCAACTCTAAAATTCAAATAAAACATGGTAATGCAAAGTTGGTGGTTGTCTTTATGCAGCTTAGGGAAGTGTGTGAGTGAATGGATGGGTGTGTGTGTTTTGTCCCCTTCAGCTTGCCGTACCTCCAACCTCTGCATCTCCACCACCTGGTCTTTGACTCGATCTTTCAGGGCGGACATGATCCTCATCTGTCTGTCGATCTTCACCTTCATCTCTTGGATTCTCTGACGAAGACTTTGGGCCAAGTCATAGTAGCTGTTGTCATTACCTTGAAGATGAAGATGCAAAGATTTGTTCACACCAGCTTTAATGTTTTATCTAATCAAGTAAAAACTTTAAAATGCTTAGTGTGTTTTCCTTTTTATGTATTAATTTATTTACTTCATCAAATTGTTTAAATATCTTAAAAAGAAAGCCAATGCAGATCATATGTAGAGCTTAAAACATACACAAGCCCTAAAACGTTTAGTTAAGTCCTGAAAAATTTTACTGTGACACATAACCAAAACTAAAGAATAATTCTCCAGACCGATTTTATTGTCTTTGATTGGTTGCAACTCATCAAGCAGTTAGCACTGAGGCCCACCATTGAAATGGAGGCCATTTCAAACGTTAATGCATTTATACTTCCACACTTATTTGACATTGTCATAGCTGTTAAGTCAGTTTATTCACCAGGGGGCAGTGCTGAGTTTTGAGTTCACTTCCGTGTTTTGACACCGGTTGGTCGTAATAATGCATAGACATCATATATATGTAGACGCCGCATTGTATCACGCCGCCTATATGAGCTGATGTCTCATCGCGCCACCATCTTGAATGGGTCACCCATTCGCCTCCAGTGCATTTATTTGTAAGGTGTAGGTCCAACCACGACAAGAACTCCACGGAATTTTACCTGTTTTTCCTCACAGTGTGGTTTGTTACAAAGGGCAGAGATATTGTTATGATACAGATCACTGTAAAACATTAAAAAACAACGTGCTTTTAAGTTAAAATATTTTGACAAGTCCTATAGTTAGCGATCATTAGCTATCTAACTATCCCTATGTTATGCTGCGATAGGTTTAGACTGCCGAGGGACATATCCTGGTACACAAGGGCTGCTAACTTTCCAAAAACCTTGGAGTAAGATTTAATGAAGACAATCCAAATTTTGCTGTATACAGAACATACACATACATACACACACACACACACACACACATATATATATATATATATATATATATATATATATATATATATATATATATATATATATATATATATATAAAATGAAAAATACTTTATTAATCTATTAATCCCAAAGGGAAATTCAATATTATAGTATATAATAATTAACTAGAGGAGGTCTTGTTCTGGAGGCTGATGGCTGCTGGCAGGAATGATCTTCTGTATCTTTCAGTCTTCTGTATCTTTCGAACCTGAAGAAGCCTCTCACTGAACACACTTTGTTGTTTCATCACTGTATTGTGGAGAGGGTGTGAAGAATCCTCCATCATCTTCATCAGCTTGTGCAGCATTCTTCTTCGGACAATCAGCTCCAGCGGCTCCAGAGTTACTCCAAGCACAGAAGCAGCTTTCTGGATCAGTTTGTTGATTCTCTTCAAGTCTCTGGTTCTGATGCTACTACCCCAGCAGATGCTGCAAAGCTGACTGCACTCTCCACAACAGACTTATAGAAGATATGCAACATCTTGGTGCAGACGTTAAACCATCTCAGCTTCCTTAAGAAGTACAGTCTGCTCTGACCTTTCTTGTAGATGTAGTCAGTGTTGCATTTCCAGTCCAGTTTGTTGTCCAGCTGAACTCCAAGATACTTGTATTCCTCCACCACCTCCACCTCCTCTCCCAGGATGGAAACAGTGCTTTGTTTATTCTTCTTCCTCCTGAAGTCAACAATCATCTCTTTTGTTTTGCTGCTATTTAATATGAGATGATTGTCACCGCACCATTTAACAAACTGACTGACCAGTTCTCTGTACTCTGCTTCTTGTCCATCCCTGATACACCCCACAACTGCAGAGTCATCAGAGTATTTCTGCAGATGACAGGACTCAGAGTTGTACTGGAAGTCTGAGGTGTACAGAGTGAAGCGGAATGGCCAGAGTACAGTTCCTTGTGGTGCACCAGTGCTGCTGACCTCCATCTCAGACACACAACCTTTCAGTCTCACAAACTGTGGTCTGTTTGTGAGGTAGTCATAGATCCAGGTGGTTGTACAGGTATTTGATGGCATCTTCAACCCCAAGTCCATTACGATATGCAACTGGGCAACTGGTCTTGGTTCAGCTGGTTGTGTTTTTTAGGCACTGGAACAAGGCAGGAGGTTTTCCACAGCACCGGGACTCTATTTTGTCTCAGACTGGTGTTGAAAATATACATATATATATGTATGCATATATATATATATATATATGTATGCATATATATATATATATATATATATATATATATATATATATATATATATATATATATATATATATATGTATAAATAAATACACATATATATATGTATACACACATATATAGATAAACGCATATATACATATATATATACATATATATATATATATATATATATATATATATATATATACACACACACATATATATGTACATCAAATAAAAACAATTATGGATATTACAGCTGTTTTTGGTCATATTTTAAGATAATACATTTTAAGAATCTATATGAATCAGTTTTGCTTGTTGTAACAGTTGTCATGTTTTTGTCCTGCTACATCTTTAGTCCCTGTAAAAGAGAAGATGGTAGATAAAAACTCACCAGAAGTGAGGACGAGTTTCTCTGTCAGGTAGCTGTAAGTCTGCTTGGACGCCTGGTCAGTGGTTCGATACTTGGCTTTGTACTGATCCAACAAGCTGCGGATCTTCTCAATCTTCTTCAGGAGTTCATGGTCCTTCGTATCCAACAGACCCTGGATCCTGCAGCCCGAGGGGCATTTTGAACCCTGTTGGAGGACAACAATAGAGATAGGTTTACCAATCATCAATTATTCATCAACCAAGAGCTTTTAAAACCTGAGGGTTTTTTTCTATAACAATAAACTGTCCTTAATTTCTCAGCATTTAAAGAAAAGTAGTAGCATCTGTTGCATCATATGTAGAAGATATATTAGAGCAAATATGCCACTTTAGATCTGCATAGACTTAAATAAAATTTAATTACCTTGCTTCTACCAGACATTAATAATGCTTAGTTATCTTAGTGCTGTGGTATGACCCTGACAAAACTAAGGAAAACACAAGCTGAGGTGTCAGAACTGCATTTAACATTAATAGTTAATGGGAGGTGCAAATGTTAGCATATAAAGCTAGCTAGCTCACTGCCCGCAATTTTAACTAAATATAAGACTGGTTTGGCTAGAAGGAATATTTTACAGTACATTCTTCTCTGGAATTGAATATTATCTAATCTTATTTTATTTTATCTTATCCTCATAGTTTAGAGTAAATGTCCTGCTAAGTTTAGTTTCAGTCAACACCACCCAAAGGAGTTTGTTTTGAACAAACGCAGTATTGAAGTAGCAACCAGATATGGAAGTCAGTAGCTTATTGAGCAGATTTACAATGCCAATAGAGACTTAAATAAATTTTTTTTAAACATGTTTGGTGGTAAATATTCATTAAAAAACTTTTCATTGGCATCTCACTCAGCAGTTCCCACGTGATATGCAAATGTTAGCATATCAAGCCAGAGAGCTTACTGCCCACCACAGTAACAAAGTATAACAGGTTTAGTAAAAATGACCATTTCATAGTATATTCCTCTGAATTTGTGCTTTTTTGTTCAAGTTAGCTTCTCCCAATATCACCTGAAACACTTTGTTTACTAATCATATTTGTGGACAAACATACAAGTAGAAGCTAGCATTAATGTAGCAACGAGATGTTAAACTCTGTGGTTTTTAGAGCATAGAAGCGCTAAAATGCCACCACCAGTGGGGAAGTAAATCAAGATTTTAATACATTTTAAACACTTTTTCCTTAAAAATCAGAACTTGCTAACTTTTATTAGCATCTAATTTAGTTAGTCACTTGAGGACTAAACGCTAGCAGGTACAGCTAGCATAAATGTTAGCGTGAGTGGCTTCTAAAACATGAATGGCTCCAGTCTGTGTCTGCATGTATTGTTTAAAAAAAACACATAAAGAATCAACAAAAAAGGAAGTTTCATTTTCTGATATCTTCTGATTCATGAGTTGTATACATGACATCCACTTTGAGCAGATTAATTTAAGCACGTTTGACTTTTGTCTTGCTTGCCTGAGAATGTAAGCTTATGTTTGGGGCTTACATGAATCAACCACTAACACATTTCATTGAGATTTAAGCAAGACTGTTATAAAATATAAAATGTTCACATGTATAAATAGTAAGAAAAAGCTGTGTACCCAATCATCATCTGTACAGAAAGGCCACTCTTTCTGCGTAGCACATTTATCAGCTTTGGTGCCATGTTCTACTGGACGAGCTCCTCTGGGGTCGACCACCTGGACAAAGACACAATATAATTTACTTAGTTATATATTTAATATACAAATGACATAATATACGATTATAGAACTGGATTGTATGTTTACAATTAGCAGAATCCGAGTCGGTTTCATGAGTTAAAATGTGCATTTCAGATCTCAGTGTTGAAGTTTGACACTACTTAATATAAAATCTTATTACAAAGAGTTGAACATACGAGAACTACTGATTATTTAAAACCCCATTCAATGGAAAGATCTGCGAGCCAACATTATACTTTGTCAAAATTCTAAAAACATTGCTTTTACTTTGCAAACCATTTGCTGCATTTACATGTGAGTTTTAATTCCTGTTTAATTCCAAATAAAAGTTAATTCTGCTTTAAACTGATGAAAACAACGAATTCCTAATGCAAATTTGTAATTGAACTAATTAAATTTTAATTAAACTTCATTCCAAAGTAATTGGCTGGTTTATTTGCATTTTAATTCCAAACTGTTTAATCCCTCTGTCATGTAAATCTTGATTCCGCTTCATCAGTCAACTAGGGGAAAATGTTGACCTTATTGTTGCTAAATGTTTTATCAAATATTCAACTTTTTTTGTGTAAAAAAAAAAATTCAAATTAAATATGTATATCAATGTAAACAGTCTTTCCGCTACAGAAAAAGTTAAACAGAACTAATTATAGTTGCTTTTCCAACTTCTAATAGAATTCTAATACATCGTATTGATGTTTAGCTTGATCATAATAATCAAATATTCCTTATTCCACCTCATAAAGGTGCCTGGAAATAATCTTTCTGCAGAAACTGAGGCATCTACGACCGACAGACTGACCTGTGTGAAAGCCACACCAAGCATACATGCGAGCAAACCGAAGCGCAGCATCTCCATCTCGTTGTTGCTCTGTGTGCAGACTTGTCTCTGAATGCCTGGTTGATGCTGCTGTTGGATCTTTTGAAGCGTCTGAGGCCGTGACTCACCGGGAACGGTCTGTCAGGTCGGATCAGAGTTGAGCAACAGCTCCTGTTGACACTAATCGACGTGACGGCTGTTTGTTGTACTGTGTGTCTTCGCTGTGATAGAGTGCACACACTGTCTAGTCAAACATGCTGCAGGATTTACCGGCACTGGATCCAGTTTGTTCTCTGGAAGCAAACAGTTCCTCCAAAACGAAGACTGAGTCATTAATAAAACTCTGACAAATAAATCAACTAATGACTCGCATGAATGTTTTCTTACTGTCACTTTTTACATGAAATTCAGCATTTGTTGTTTCATTTTCATGCTATGAAAACTCCAGAAGTAAGTTGCTGTAATAATTATAAACACACAAAAGCTCTTTTTTATATATATATATATATGTATATATATATATATATATATATATATATATATATATATATATATATATATATATATATATATATATATATGTATAATTTTAAACTGTTTAAAGCACAACATTTAATTCAGCTTTTTCTTTACTAGAGTACGAGACAGTGGAAAGAAAGATCAGAAACTCGGCTGAAAGACTCAGCAAAGAGTTCAAACGCCGAGCAGAAAACATGAGAACATCACTGTCTGATCGTTTCTCCACATGAACAAGGCGTCATGTGAAAGCAGAGACTTATGAAGATGTCTATCTCGTCACCGTGGGACAGAAACTCTGGCAGCTCGCAGCCACAATCACACACCATGTCTTATATTTGGTTTTCAACCTCTGCTGTTCCTCATCATGTACTCATTCCTAGGACTACTTTACTTGTTTCCAGTTTTACTTTCTTTATTTCTATGAGTAATTTACTAATTCTTATGATTACTTTATTTATTTCTTGGATTATTTTGCTCATTCGTAGGATAACCTTAGGACCACTTTACTTTTTTTTGTTTGTTTGGTTTTTTTTTTTGTTCCTGGGACTAATTTATTCATTCTTATGACAACTTTACTCAATCCTAGTATTACTTTACTTATTCCTATCAGATACTTAATAGTTCCTGAAACTATACTCTGTTTATTCTGCATAAAAAAATACAGAAAATACAAAATACAACAGTTTATTACTGTTGCAATGCAGTTTTTCATGCATTCAAACAGAACAAAAAGCATTTCTCTGTGTTGACCAGCAGGGGGCGCTGTCAGTCTATCAGATGGAATTACAGTCTGATCAAGATGCTGAAATGATTTCTGCTACAATTTTAGCTTTTATATATAATCTAGACAGAGAAAAAGTTTATTGGAATAAACACATCTGAAGGTTGATTTATAACAATTTATTACTGAAGTTTCTAAAACTTCTGAAGTTGGAAAACTGCAGGTTTTATTATGTATCTTCGCTTGTTGAGGTTCCATAAGTACTTTGTACTACCCTGGTACTGGGCTGGTCCATGCAAGTTTTCCACCTTTATCCCCCGCTGACACAAAGAAAAACATTTTATTGTTTGTACATTAGCTTGTTTTCATATCACCGTTCTTGTTTTTTTGCATCTACAGGTAATTTAATGATAATTATATGGTGAATATATTGCTTTATAGGAGTGCATCATACTCATCCAGCCATCGATAGATAAGACTTTTCCTCCTTTTGTGACTTTATCAGCAGAAACTCTGCACTTTGAGCTTTTGTGTGTCCTAAATAACTAGAATTTGTCTAAATTATTATAAAATAAAGTCCATGGTTAGAAAAAGAGTCACATGTCACTATTAATGGATGCTCATCCTGTCTTGTAAGCCAATCGTATCCATGTGCAGATGAAGGAAGCATCTTACTAATTCCAGCATATTTATGAAGATAGATTGACGTTGTTGTGTTTATATTTTTTGGGGGTTTTTCTTATAATTTTTTTTATTTCTCACTTGGTCATTCAAAAGGTAAAACAAGACTTTCAGGACAAAAAACCCCCAAAAAAACCAAACAGAGCTCTGTGCTCTAAAAGGACCAGAAAAAAGGAACATTTCTTGTCATATCTGCCCCTCTTTTTAAAAGAAAATTTAACACAACAATAAATGGTTTTTGGTTTTCTTAGCGATACTCAATGAAAGAAAAAAAAAATCATTATCACATCATAACATGCCACATGTCTTAAGTTTTTTCTCTTTATAAATGAATAATTTTCCACATTTTAACTGCTTGTGATACTAGTTCAGCACTTTGTTTCAACCTTTAAGTGCTTCATAAATGATGTCGAGAAAACGTTTATTTAATAAACACCCAAACAAACACATAAAAAATTGTTTTAATTTTTGTTGTGATTAAATTGATTTATTCCTTTATGTTTTATGTTATTGTGTCATATAGGTAAATTTTACATCAATAAATGTATTTTT
This sequence comes from Telmatherina bonti, assembly GCF_933228915.1. NCBI lineage: Eukaryota > Metazoa > Chordata > Actinopteri > Atheriniformes > Telmatherinidae > Telmatherina > Telmatherina bonti. Next base: position 34,948,126 of record NC_136616.1, read on the forward strand.
TACATTAAATTAATTTTATTTTGGGATAAATTGACAATTTTATTTTATTTTGACTCTGAAATTTTCAATTTTATTTGATTAAATGTAATTTTTCTGTTGAATTTTGCACACTTAAACTGAATCCGTACCAGTTTTAATAGATTTTTTATCCTCTGGTGTGAAGCCATGTATTCAGACGCCACCGAGTGTTTCAGGTCTTAGAACATCCGACACCTTCACTGACCTTTTTATGTCTTAGTTTACAGAATGCATTTAGATTTTCATTCATCACAGAGGAAATAAATAGGAATCGTGATTGATTAAAGTCTAAATAAATGACGTTGGGAGTCACATTGAACATGAGAAGTTCACCAACAGACCCTTCATAAAGCCGACAAACATCAGAATGATCTTCTCCATGTGTGGGATTATTTCCTGCAACAGAAGCTTCTTCTCCTGTCAGAGCTGATGACTTCAGAAGTCCGTCATCAGGTCCTGCATCATTCCTCGGACTAATTCAACATCGTCCATCTTGCAGCTGACGGTGTGTCGTTGTTTTGGGTTGTAAATGAGGGATTCCACCTCCGTGTCAGGCTAGCAGGCATCTTTAAAACATCTTCAGCCGAGGAAAAACTGCTGACCTGCTGGTTTATGATCCCTGGAAAAGCAAACAGACTCGTAGATTCAGCTCTGCGGTTTAATTATCATGAAGCATCAAACGTTTGCAGAGCTGACGATGCAGAACTTACATCTGAAGTGGTCATTACGCACGTTCCTGATGTTTCCTGATGTTTCCCGATGTTTACCGATGTTTCCTGATTGTTTCCTGATTGTTTCCTGATTGTTTCCCGATGTTTGCCAATGTTTCCCGATGTTTGCCAATGTTTGCTGATGTTTCCTGATGTTTCCTGATGTTTGCTGATGTTTCCTGATGTTTACCGATGTTTCCCGATGTTTACCGATGTTTCCTGATGTTTGCTGATGTTTCCTGATGTTTCCCGATGTTTGCTGATGTTTGCTGATGTTTCCTGATGTTTACCGATGTTTCCTGATGTTTCCTGATGTTTACCGATGTTTCCCGATGTTTGCCGATGTTTCCTGATGTTTACCGATGTTTCCCGATGTTTACCGATGTTTCCCGATGTTTGCCAATGTTTGCTGATGTTTCCTGATGTTTCCTGATGTTTCCCGATGTTTGCTGATGTTTGCTGATGTTTACCGATGTTTCCTGATGTTTCCTGATGTTTCCCGATGTTTGCCGATGTTTGCTGATGTTTCCTGATGTTTCCCGATGTTTGCTGATGTTTGCTGATGTTTCCTGATGTTTCCCGATGTTTGCTGATGTTTCCTGATGTTTCCTGATGTTTACCGATGTTTCCTGATGTTTACCGATGTTTCCCGATGTTTCCCGATGTTTACCGATGTTTCCTGATGTTTACCGATGTTTCCCGATGTTTACCGATGTTTACCGATGTTTGCTGATGTTTCCTGATGTTTCCCGATGTTTTCTGATGTTTCCCGATGTTTCCCGATGTTTACCGATGTTTCCTGATGTTTCCCGATGTTTGCTGATGTTTCCTGATGTTCACCGATGTTTCCCGATGTTTCCCGTGTTTCCCGATGTTTCCTGATGTTTGCTGATGTTTCCTGATGTTTCCCGATGTTTCCTGATGTTTACCGATGTTTCCCGATGTTTCCCGATGTTTGCTGATGTTTACTGTGCAAAGGAAACTCCCACTTAAAACAAAAGCATCTCGTAACAGGTGAAAAAAGTGTATGACGTTTGGTTGTGTGGCCCCTCACTCAGCCCACGTGGTAGCTATGTTTACCGTGCATCATATTTCTATCCATTAAACGGCAGAAAAAGTCGAATCTTTGAATGCAAAGTAACTGAGTCACTTAATTGAGGCTCGAAAAGCAACAACATCAATAAAAGTCACTTCAAAGCAAATTTCAAAATATCCCTCTTCAAAGGGCTGCGTGCGTGTGTGTGTGTGTGTGTGTGTGCGCGCATGTCAATAACCTGCTGCCGGAACAAATGTTCAAGTCCTCATGCTAAACCAGATTGTCGACTTGAAAGCAGGACGTTTTAGAGGTAAAAAGGCCCAGATCAGGCCTACGGTGAGCAAAGAATGCCAAAATAAATAAATAAACACACAAATAAAATAATAAATAGATAAAAAACTAAATGTTTGCTTATAAATCTATTTGTGTGTCCACATTTCTGTCATCATTTCAGTTTTTCTTGATTGAAATATTTATAAATAATATTTAAGTGAATTTTTATTGCATAAATAATTGCATAAATAAATTAAAATAAATAAACACAAATAATAAAATAATAAATAAATGAATTAATAAATATTTACTTGTAACCCTATTTGTGTGTCCGCATTTCTGTCATCTTTCCACTTTTTGTTAATTTAGATATTTCTAAATAAATATCAATTAAATGTATTTATTATTGTATAAAAAATTTAAAAAAAAATTTAAAAAAATTTTATCTATATTTTTTACATTTTTAAATCATTCATTTTTAAATACTTTTAAAAAAGGAATTATTTATTCATACACAATATTTTTTCCATTTCAACACTTTTTCTGTGACCTTCCTGCTTTAAAACAGGGACAGAAAAATAACCTTATTATAATACTAGGAAGACAATAAGAAAGGAAAAAAGTGGGAATGAATCACACTCAGTCATAATAAATTAAAAAAAACAAAAAACAAAAAAACATTCTCGGGTATAAAACATTAAAGTATCACGAAACAGGAACATTCTGGATCCTACCATCCAGAACAGGAACAACTTCCCATCACTACAAGAGAACAAACATGCAACAAACTCCACAATGTAGACAAGACACTGTGGATTCATGATCAATGGATCTGGAATCTGATACTGGATCCATATCAGATGGATGTAGGATGAGAATATCAGCTGGAAGTGAGCCGATTGGTGGAGATCTGACTTCTCATGGTGCTTTTCTAGTTATTATTAAAATATATTGCCGCCTTTTGAAAAACTCCTAATTAACCCGAGATGTAAACTACAATCAGGAAAATGACGTAACTTAGATCTCGGTGAGGATATCCTCGAGTTTCTCTTGTTTCGCTGCAGGAAAACAACTTTATCTTCATCACAGTTATTCCTACCGACTCCACAGCCTCTCAGCTGACACAGATTCCACACCGCCGCGGCGCTGAAACAAGCTGACGATGAGATAACGGATGAGTAGTTGGATGCAAACAGGACATCTGGAGAGGTTTCAGTGTTTTCTGATCATGTGTCTCCATCTGGTGGTGGCTACGCCACTGGACACTGCATGGCAGGTTTAATGCTTTGCTTTCACTGAATTAATATGAATATTTTCTGCCTTTCATTGTCCACACCATAAGGAATGACAGTCTTATGCATAAATATGGACATTAATTCTTAATGCCACTGTGTACCAAGAATGAAACATATTGTTACATATTTCATTTTTATCCGATTGTAATTCAATACAAACAGCTCAGTTCACTGGTTAAATACCAGTCTGAGAACCAGTTTGACAAACTGTGTGGACAGAGAATAAACAGAGCTTTACCTGATCTCACATCACCTTGTTTAATTAGCATGCATGGTGAGCGTGCAACTCTTATTTCCACTCCTCACCATCTCAGCCGGGTTAACCCAAACCCTGCAGAGACGTCAGGGAAACATGGGAAACAAGCAGGTTATGGAGCACATTGGTGGGGGAGGACAGACCCTGGTACTCGGGGGCCAGAATCCTGCAGGTTTTAGATGCTTCTCTGCTACAACACAGCTGGTTCTCCTCAGCAGCTTGTTGTGGAGCTCAGCCCAGCATGTTGGTGCAGGAAACATCCAAAACATGCAGGTTTGGACCTCCAGGACCGACTTTGGACCCTCCTGCTACATGAGGAGGTCAATAAATGCGTTGCAATAACTAAGTAGTATAACTATAGTAAAGATAACTATTAGAGGTGGGAAATTGAATAGAAAAAAAAAAATCAAATATCGGGAATTTTAATTTAATTTTCAATTTTGAAATAAATTTTTGGCTAAATTTTTTTTTTTCAAATAAATAAAACATCCATTATAAAATTGTTGTAGTTTTAATTGTTTTTATTGATATTTTTACTTGTCTTATTGGGAATTACAGCAGCAGAATGATGGTCTGGCTACTGGGTTGTTTTTTTTTTTTCATGATTAAAATTAAGAAAAATAACGAGCAGTTTTGTATGTATTTTGTTTTTTGTTTTTAGTCTCTACAAAAATAAACAATATTAAAGAATCATGAGAATTGCAATTTAAATCGAATTGGGGCCCAAAGAAATTGGAATAGAAATAAATCAGGACAAAAGCATTTCGTCACAGTCATAGTAATTATGTTGTTTTAATTTGGTTAATTTTTCATCGCTTGACAAATCTAGTTCCTGAATTTTAACCATGAAATTGAGCTCAGATTAAAATGTTTCCTGTCATTAGATAAGATCCAGATCCACAAGGAGGCAAAACAAACTTTGTTTATAAAAAACGATATAAAGACAAAATCATTTCAAGAAACACGTCGACAAAAAACCCACAGAGATACACATGGCAGCCTGGAACAGGACCACCGATAAACTAAAAAAACAGAGAAGATTCAGAGCGTGCTCAGAACCTAATTTTTTTTTTTAGTGACGCAAATTAATCCAGAGAAATAACAGGCTAGTATTATCCACACAGATAACACATGACACATTATCAATACGTGGGTGGGACAAAAATATTGATTGGCATAAAAACTGGTATTTTTTTCTTTAACTTTTTTCCCCCCAACTTTAAATGTTTCTGTGTTTAGATGCTAGATGGTGAAGAAGTTACAGCTTTTCTCCAGCAGGGGGTGACATATTTCTCTTCGACTGTCTAGTAACGCAACATTATATCCATTTGGAAAAGACGTAAACAGACGGAAAAGACGGAGAGTGGTGACAACCTGCAGAAATGTCTAGAGATAAAACCTCCACCACCATATTTAAGTCAAACGTTTGGACACATTTTGGATGTTTTGCTTTGAAGGTAAAAGCAGAGCTGGACACGTGGAAAGCTGTTTGTAAACTCTTTATGCCACAGTCGTGTGGCGTATGGCGGTAACACGACTAATGTTACTGCCCACCTAGCAAGACGCCGTCCTGAGGTAAATGCAGAGCTAACAGCCAAACGTAGCGCAGCAGTTAGACAACAGACTGAAACCAGCACCTTTAGAAGTTCCAGCTCCTCAAACAATAGTTTCAAACAGATGCTTCCGATATTTTCCTGCTGAATAAATCTTAGAAACTGACACACAGTTTATGTTTTTTATGGGAAATCTGGCTCGTGATGTAGTCTGTAAACTTGGTCATCATGCAACTTTTTTACATGGTCTGCAGTTTAAAAAGCAAAATAAAAGTCTGCGATACTGAGGAATCGCAAATGAAATCAAATCTTCAAAAAAAAGTTAATAACTGAATCAAGAGAAAAGCGTCGTCCCAACCCTAAAATACCAATTCTTTGGAAAAGCTGTGTGTACCAGTATTGGTCCATGTAAAGAGAATAACCTGTGAAATTAACGTTTTAATAATTTTTCCACATATAGGCAACACATTAACACTTACGGCATATTACAAATCTAAATTTGAGGATTGGGGAACCAAATCCACCAAAAACCTCTTTATCTTCCATGTTACTGTATATTTCAACAGGTCTCCAGCTTTACGTTTAGAGGTTTGGTGTAAGATGACCCTTTTGATACGTCACATAATTAACCACTCAGTCAACGCTCATCATTTTACAACCCATAGTTAGCTTAAAGCTAATGCAGTCGCACCCATGTCCAGTCAAGTAAAGTAAAATCTTGAAGTCCACCTTAAAAGACCCTGAGAGCATCATTACCTCTAAACGCCACTACTTCCCACTGTCACCAGTGTGCTTGCTCAGGATGGGAGATGGAGTTAGAGCCTCCAACTCAATCTGCTGGTTTCCTTATTTAGGCTGTTATGAATTGGCTTTCATTGCTTTTTTTGTCTGTCTGTAAAGCGTCTTGACATTGCTGATATTTGACGCTATATAAATAAAGTTGAATTGAATATTTTATTGTTCCAAGATGCAGCAGCAGAGTTTGTAACAGGTCACATATCTCTAGTTTTAGCAGGTGACTATTAGCCATTCCCACATTGTTTGATGATTCTTTCTCTACTTTTAGAGTTGTAACTGGTTTTCCAGTGGTTGGCAGCTGAATTTGGCCTGGGGTCAAAACGGAATGGTGATGCCAAGTCTTCATCAGATAAAACCAGTATTTTCCTTCTAAACAAAACCTTTTCACACACATGACATGTTGAACTGTTGAGTTTGCTACAGACTTGGTGATTGGTGAGAGTTGTTATAAAACTGACAGTAACCTGCTGATTATGAAGCTGCTGTCTTTAATAAGATAATATAATAAATATCAGTTTAAATAATAAATACTTCTCTGAGCCTGGGGTATGGTATAGATATACTTAACCAAACTGTTGCATTTTTATAACCACTAAAGATCCATTCAGATGCTCTCAGGTCTCATATCAAGCTAAACAGCTCTCTGGATCAGGTTTTTATGGGGTCAGCCTCAAGGTTGTGGACAAACCTCCTACTCAGTATTCACACTGTGGAGTCTTCACAGTCCTTCATCTCCTGTCTGAAAAAACTCTTCTTTAACCTTTAATTGGAGTTTAGTTTGAGTGCTTTCAGGTTTTTATGTTTGATATTAATGGTGTCTCCTTATTTTTAACAACTCTGATGTATTTCTTTGCTTTCTTTTTCATTTTATTGAGTTTAAATGTTATATTAATTTGTAAATCCCTTTAGTCCACCTTGTTGTTTTAAACATACTCCAGAAATGTTTGCTCCCTTTTCTCTTTGCATCTTTGGGGAGTAATTTCCTGTGACGTAGAAGTTTATCCTTTCATTTTGCTGGAACATGGCAAGATGAAAACATTTGCTTCGCTGGTTTGTTGTTGACGACCTGGGAGTTTGGATCTGAATTGGAGACACTGAACTGCAGCTCTGAGATGCAAATACTCAGCGAAGCAGTTGACTACTTGAGTTATTTGTCTTCCACTAAATAAGAATAATAATGAAAAAACACAATTCAAACCAACAACAGCAGAACCGTCAACACAAAAATCTTTCATTATTTCTTACTCAGTCCAATAACAAGTCGCAGGAAGCTGGAGCCTATCCCAGCAATCAATGGGTGAGAGGCAGGGAACACCCTGGACACGTCGCCAGTCCACCGAACGCCCTATAATGAAAATGTAGAGAGGATTTCCAACGAGCAAATAACAACAAAGCTCAATCCCTATCGTCCATTTATTGGACAATAACTGCTAGCATTGAATAGTATGTTCCATAGACATTAACCTTAGCAAGGCTGCAAGGCTAAATAAAACTTGGGAGTCTTGGCACTGGATAAATTTGTAAAAGTACCAATGGGAAATATTAGTGAATCAACAAGAGGGACTTCAAGAAGAGAAAATAAAAAAATAAATAATAAAATACTAACGATATATATATATATATATATATATATATATGATTAAAAATAAGGATATAGCATAAATAAAATAAAAATAAATTAAAAATAATCGATAACTAAAAAAATAAATTACAAAAAAGAGAGACTACAAGTAAAAAAACAACAGAAGATGCAGCAGAGTTTGTAACAGGTCGCATGTCTCTGGTTTTAGCAGGTTTAGACTGACTATTAGCCATTCCCACATTGTTTTAGGATTCTTTCTCTACTTTTAGAGTTGTAACTGGTTTTCCAGTGGTTGGCAGCTGAATTTGGCTTAATGGTGATGCCAAGATGACGTCTTCATCAGACAAAACCAGCATTATCCGACATTATCCGATCTGTCCTGCTAGGCCAGTTAAAGGTTAACTAGTAGCAATAATGAATGGAGGGTAATGAAGCGGCTACAGTGTGTTGTATCAAAATGTTGTTGTGCTATTATGAAGTGCCCTAAGTGGAGGAGTTTAAATATCTCGGGGTCTTGTTCTTGAGTGAGGGAAGGATGGAGCATGAGATCGACAGACGGATCGGTGCGGTGTCTGCAGTAATGTGGACTCTGCGCTGGTCTGTCAAGAAGAAGGAGCTGAGCCAGAAGGCAACGCTCTTGATTTACCAGTCGATCTACGTTCCTACCCTCACCTATGGTCATGAGCTGTGGGTCGTGACCGAAAGAACGAGATCTCGTATACAAGCGGCTGAAATGAGTTTCCTCCGCAGGGTGGCCGGGCTCTCCCTTAGAGATAGGGTGAGGAGCTCGGTCATCCGGGAGGAGATCAGAGTAGAGCCGCTGCTCCTCCGCATCGAGAGGAGCCAGTTGAGGTGGTTTGGGCATCTGGTCAGGATGCCTCCTGGACCTCCCTGGTGAGGTGTTCCAGGCACGTCCCTCTGGGAGGAGACCCCGGGGAAGACCCAGGACACGCTGGAGGGATTATATCTCTTGGCTTGCCTGGGAACACCTCGGGATCCCCCCCGCAGAGTTTCCAAATATGGCAGGGGAGAGGGAAGTCTGGGCTTCCCTGCTTAGGCTGCTGCCCCCGCGACCCGACCCCGGATAAGCGGCAGAAGTTGGATGGATTGAATTTGATTTTAGTTCTTTTAAGCACCTTAGTCAACGGAGGTTGTGTTACATGTGCTTTACGACCAAAATTTCAATTGAATTGAGGTAAGGCCATCTTCAGTATATCTGCATATAAATTCACAATAAATAAAAAAAAAAAATCCAGGAGACGTTCCCAAAAGGTTTTAAAAGACCCCACACCACAATGTAGCCAAGAAACTGTAGATTAATTATCAGTGGATCTGGAATCTGAGAGTGGATCCATATAAGATGGATGTAGGACCAGAACATCTGCTGAGAATCACTACTTGGTGGAAATGAGCTGCTTATTGGAGGTCTGTGGTGTTTTCTATGTCTTATTCTTCTCTTCACTCTTCTCGCCTTTCTTTTGTCCAGCATTGATATAAAAATTCAGCATTAAACTAAAAATAAAGAATGACACTTAAATATCAAGCAGAGTCTTCTATTCATAAATTGCCTCTTGGCAAAAAAAAAGAGAAGTTAGAAAACACAAAATAAAGTGATTAAATAACAAATACCAAGGCTCCTTCCAATACCTGTGTTTTCATTAAAATGACAAGGATTTTTTTCTGACAAAGAATGATGTAAAAACGAAAATGAAAAGAAAAATCTACATCGTGAATATCAAGCAGCAGTTGGTTTATCCATGCAAAGAAATATGTCCTTCTAATCAATGAGATATTTAATGGCTTCTCTAATCTAAATGTCCCTGTATCAATACGCCAATTAACTAGTAGCCAAGGGCTAATCACCACAAACTGATTGCTACTGTCCCAATGGACGTAAAAGATCTAAATCAGCAACTAATGTTTTCTCAGATAACAATTACTGATGAAGCTGCTGATTGGGAGCCGATACAGCTATCAATCTATCCTGTTGTCCATTATTAATCCATCCATCCATTATAAAAATCCTCTTATCCCAGTTGCCACTGGACTACACGTCACCAGTTCATCACATTCAGTTCTTCATTTTAGACTGGAACACCTGCAGTTCTTTCATTTACAATTATATACTATTGTTACCATTCTCATATGTAAGTACTAGGGCTGTGACAATATTCTCTTGTCACAATTTTAATTAGATTCAGATTTTGTTTGGTGCTAATTCCATTTAAAATGTGATTCTCACAATTCTTCAATATTGCAGATTTTTGTAGATTAAAAACAAAGCAATGTATAAAACTTTTTTTTTTGCTCTTAATTTTTCTCCATTCAGCCAGACCATCATTCTGCTGCTATAACACCCAAGAAGACAAGTAAAGAGATCAATGAAAACAATAAAAATAACAAAAAATTTAGAATAATTATTTTTATTGATTTAAAAAAAAACAAACAAAAAAAACAATTTTAAAATTGTGAAGCAAAGAAAAAAAATCCCAATTTTCTACTTTTAAAAAAAATTTTAATTTCTCACCCCTAGTAAGTAGAATGGAATAGAATCGAATCATGAGGCTGGTCTGCATGTGATGCCACATAAAAACACAAGTGAAGAAGGCGGTGAAGCAGTGAAATTCAGGCTCAGAGGTATAAGAGGAAGAGGAAGGTGACACCAGACAGTTGTTTAGCTATTTGAGGTCATGTGAGACATCTGTGATTCAGCACATCAGTGAGGATGATTCAGCATGTCTGTATTTCCCTCTGAAACGTTGGCTTGAATACTTACCAAGCAAATTTCCCATCAAACACCTTCTCCTCATTCTGGCAAACAAACCAAATCTCCAGCGTCTCAATTAGAGATGTTGTTTTCACTGCAACTTCTGTTTCTGAGCTCAGTTTTAAATTAAACTTGCTCATATAAAACACAGGTAGTTCAGCCAGTCAGTCCCTTCTGACAGCCTGAGTAACACATCAAAGCTTCACTCGACTCCAACCACCTCGAATCCGACCAGTGCAATGAAGTGCATCGGCTTGTTTGCTGCAGGAAATCTCAAGACAAGCAGTTTGACCTGTAAGCTGGTCATTTAAAATAACCAAAAACTTACTCAAACTTTAGTAGAAGTCAGCTGTGTCCCAATCCAGGGTCTGCACACATCGATGTCTGGATTCGTCGGCTACATGCGTCATTGTGGTGCCCCAAAAAGGCTCCTTTGAATCAACGTTCAAAAACACAACAAACAAAAACATGAGTTTTCAACCAGCAGGAAACTTATTTCTCACAGCAAGTCTTCTTTTAAACTCTACTTTTCAGTACACGGATACTTTGCAGGTCATGGTTCAACATTTTGACCTCAATTTCACGTCCTTCTGAGCAAACATTCACCGCATTGACTCGTAAGCTTCTATCGAACCACTGATGCTCTTTCAGAGCCACTCAGGATTCCTAACTCGTCTTGCATCATCAACACTCCATCACAAATCAATATTTCTCCACACAAGTTGCTCATCTGCAGTTCAGGTGAATCTTCTGGTGAAACCTGGGAGGTCTGCAGGTGAAATGGGTTTTCTTAAGGAGGAAGTCGAGTGTTCTCCAGTCTCCTCACAGAGCAGGAGCTTCTCATTAATCGGCATATACGCCACAATATCAACCACTAATCAATGCCATGATGCGGGTATTCTCTTTAAATCAAACACAGTAACATATCACAGGTGGGTCCTGGAGTTTTGAAGGAAAGAATAAGTTGATCTGATAAGTTAATCTGATTTATTAACAATAATTAACTCAGCATTTTATGTTTCAAACATCTTTAAATCCCAATTTTTAAGCTTTTCGTTCCTTCTTATGGAAAACAAAAGTCTTTGCGGACTATACTTATATATTACAGCTAAATATAAATCAGTAAATCACATGCTGTAGTTAACCTGCATCTCCTGAGTGTTTCCTGAACAGCTCATAAAAACAACACACCAAACGGGAATTTCACTCATCTCTGACATGTTGGCCTCTACGGTAGCTTCCGGTAGTGTTTAGCACATCTGTGATTCTACTGTGACCCTTGTTTTGGTGACATTTTAGACCAAAAAATGTGGCTTAATTGCTTTATTATTAACAAAACAGGTAAAAAAAAAAAAAGAGACCTGGAGTCATTTTTATTCACTTTCCTGCTTGGAGGAAGACCAACCAGCAGCCTCTGGTGGTTAAAAATGAAGCCTATGTGGAAGTGCATAAAACTGCAGTTCCCCCTTCATCCACTAGGGGCTCCAAAACAGAGCAAATCCCCATAGACTCCCATGTTAAAAAGACCAACTTCACAACAGAAATAAACATGTTTACAGCAGAAATAAACATGTTTACAGATGAAATAAACATGTTTACAGTCTGGTTCAAAAATCCATTTTAGGTTTAATAGGTCAGGTTTACCTTCATGACAACTGTGGGGGGAGCAAATTTTTTTCTAACTCGCCCGTTTAAAAGTAATTTAATCTCAAAATTCGACATATTTAGGGGCGTCTCCTTTTGATTGACAGGTACCCGATATCCCGCTTAAAGTAAGAAGAATGTAGAACAGCCGCGGTTTTTAGCCGGTTAACAACATGACTTAGCTTTAGCCCGCTTACCTCCGTTAGCTGGTTAGCTCCTGTTATCTCCAGGTTAGCTCGGTTAGCTCTTAGCTACAGAAAGCTCGGAGTTCGCTTGATGTCAATCATCCACCATGACGCTCACAGCCCCCCTCTCAGCTCCACCTCTTTGCCCATATTTGTATTTTCTTGGAAGACGACACACATGCCCCTGCCCCTGCCATGAGACTTTAAAAAATGTAAAAAAAAAAAAAAAACAGTATCTCCCCTGGGCTCATTTTGAAAGAGAAATTCATGCTTTTGTCACATCACGACTAGATTACTGTAACTCACATTACATTGTGTTGGACCAGCGCTTGCAGAATGCTGCAGCTCATATCTAGACAGTAAACCAAGCGATGGGAGCACATTACTCCTCCCTTCACTGTCCCCCAGTGACTTTTAGAGCCTAATTTAAGATTTTATTAATTGTTTTTTAATGTTTAATTTTATGGCCTGAGCTCCGTGAAGAGCCCTCAGATCTGCAGACCAGTTCCTGTTGGCAGTGCCTAAAACCAGGCTTTCTCATTGGAACAGCCTTCCTCTTGCTGCTTGAAAGCCCATTTCTTCTACCTGACATTTAAAACTTAGCTAAATAGGATATCTAAATGTCTACTGACTTCTTTTTTCTTTTTTTTTTTTTCCTCTTACTTGGGTTTTATTATTTTTACCTGTTTTATTGTGTTTTAACACCAGAAGGACTACGGAGGGATCCCTCTACCTTTGGAGACTATGGAGGGATCATTTGATCCTCCTGTTTGGAATGTGGTCGGACCAGTATGCTAATAATGTGGCAGCTTCTTGCTGTGAGTTGAATGCAAATTGTCAGAGCAGCACAAAGGAAATGAAGAAACAAAAGGAAGAACTAGGTTTTACAGCAACTGAAACTTAATCCATTGCTTCTGACTCCAATCTACTTCTTGACCGCTTGAACGTTCCTACTTTTTTGTAAATATTTTGCATTGCTTGGAATGGATCACCACATATTTATCTTTTCTGTTGAATTCAATTTAGTAAGAGACATGAAAGTAAGAATGGTTTATTCATATTTGTGAAACAACATTGCAGAAAACACAAAGAATATTCACACATATTTACAGTGTGTGTGTGTGTGTGTTTGACATCACACAACTTATTCAAAACTGTCCTTGGTCTGAGCAGACCTGGCACTCCCATGGCACTTCTTTGTTGCTCTTGCCACATGTAAACTTGAAGCAATGAACACACTGTTTAGTAGCAGGGTTCTTTTTGCACCGGTGCGGGACCTGGCACTTCTTCCTTTTACCGAGTTCATCTGGCCTGTTTGCGAAGACAGTTTTCCTTTTCAATCTTCTTCACTGTCACATGAGACTCAACCAACTCACTGGCAAGCCGCATCAGAAAATCTGGCCGCCCTTCTTTCCTTTCGGTGCAGTCTTGATATAGAACATGGCCGTTCAGGGCTGCCATGTCAACCATGTTACAGAAGACAGCGACCGGCCATCTTCTTGTTCCTGCCCGTGCGCTGTATTCTCGCACCATCTGGTCCATGGTATCCACACCGCATTTGGATAAGTTCTACTGGATGATGGTGCTTGGCTTTATTTTGCGGCTGTCCTCAGTCTGAATGACACGGTGCATACTGCTCATAACATACACCGTCTTATTCGCGCTGGCTGCGTACGCCGTCAGTGTGGTGTCAGTCGTTGAAAAGACCTGAGTGCTGAACTCACTGCAGTTTCTCTCTCGAGCCGAAGGGGAATTTCTCTGCGAATCTTGTTGAGTGTCCCAATAATGGTGGTTTTTCGGCTGAGCAGCTTCTTTGCAAGTGAAATGGATGTGAACATGTTCTGCCCTGGTGCAGAAAGGGTTCCATCAACTTTATTACCACACTCTCAGACAGTCTGTCCTCTTTGGGACGACTGGGGTCTTTGCCAACATATTGAAAGACATTGCAGATATAGTTTGATTTCAGGTCGCAAGCCACCCAAAATTTGATCCCAAACTTGTCTGGTGTCATCGCAATATATTGCAGAGAATGGCAACGTGTCTCTGATGGGTAAAGCTGTTCATCAATTGTGATGTGCCAACCAGCGGCCTTATTTATCAAACTATGTGTAGCAACGCTGGCTTACATATGGAAAACAGGAAATGCAGTGCAAAAAAAAGTCACGATTTATAAAGCGGTGCGCACGCACGTCCCACGCCTGTTTCGCTTTATAAATCAGGATCAACACTAAATGCTGCGCACATAAGGTAACTTCTTGTCACGCCCACATGTTGGCTATAAAAGGTCAGGTGAACACCCCTGATAAATATTAATCCATCTCATTTCCACAACGGTTCTGCAGGGAAAAAGCAAAAAAAAAGAGGAATTTTCTGGAAAAATGAGGAAGAAATTCTATAGATAATGTTGGAAAATGTAAAAGTATTTTATCTGGTGGAGACGGGATGGACATCACCACCACCAGAAAGACAGATGAATGTCAGCAGGGGAAAATGAAGGAGTCCAGAGATACGCTGGAACAAAATGCTCCAGATGATGCTGAAATTGGTTCATTCCTTTGTTTCATATTATAAAATGAACGTACAAAAATGAGACAACATTTCTTTGGTTTTGTTTTCTGGCTTTGGTGTCGCCATTCCCCGTTTCTCCAGATGTTATGCGTACACCAGGGTCAGAGTTGGCGTGGAGGTGAGGACGTTTTACTGCCAAGTCGCGTTTTGATAAATCCCAAAAGTTGACTAGAATTGGCGTACGCCGGGTTTTGAGCATGCGACAGCTTCGTAAATGAGGCCCCAGGTCTGTAGAATGTGACATAGTTCTTTGCTGCAAACCTGTCTGTCTGCACTCGCTCAGGCCGGGTGTTCTGCCTATCAAAGCGAAGGTGTCGCATGATTTCTTTGAAGCGGTCTCTAGCCATTGTTGCCATGAACCGTTTGTTTCCATACATCTCAGACCAGTTGTCAGACAATGTTGGAACCTTTGTCACCCCTCACCAGATGATAACTACAATGAAAGCCATCAATTCTGGAACGGACATGAACCAATCCGCAGTCTCTGTCTCCCTTGCATGCTCAATCTGGTGAGTAAGAAAACAGAGAACTGTTTGAAGGCAAGTTTTGATCCTTTTTCTGGCTTCTTGTGTTGGCTCTCCCTCTGCGGCGTAAGGTTCAATAGGAGTGAAATCCATGCCATCTTTTGCGGCCTCTGTTACCGTGGTATCCAGACGAGGATTCTTTTTCAGGGGAGGGGGAGCATCTTCCTTCGAAGACTGCTCCGAGTCAGATTCTGCTTGAAGGTCGATGTGATCTTCAGAGTCAAAAAGGCTTGTTTCACTCAGAACCATTTGCAAAGCCTGCTCAGTGGTGAATCTTTGGATAACAATAGGGACTCCTCAGCCACCACATTCCAAGGCAGGGGATCAAATGACCCCTTCTCAGTCCCCAAAGGGAGTACCAAAAACTTCAGTCCTGCTAGTGTTAACCTGCTGCCCCCATTATATTTTCTTTTAAACCAAAGACAGTTTTTATTGGTGTCATTGCATACTTTTCATTTGATTTTAATTTCGTTTAACACTTTGGTCAGCGGAGGTTGTGTTAAATGTGCTGTATAAATAAAATTTGAATTGAATTGAATACACCTTTGATCAGATGGATGTACCCTGCCTTTCGCCCACAGACAGCTGGGATAGGCTCCAGCTTCCCCGCGACCCTGAATTGGATTAAGCGGTTTGGAAAATGAATGAAAGGATACCTTTGATCAAAATGTGGAGTTCTGGGAAATGTCTGAATTATACTTGTTGTAACTCATTTACATTGGAACCAGTAAAGGAGTCATTTTTATACGTAAGATACGAAAGATTTTTTTTTTTTTTTTTTTACTGTCTTGTTAGTCTCTCTTACCTTCAACATGTTAAAATAAATGAAAATCACCTCTGCTATGCAGGTGATGGAAAAGTTTCACCCTCCTAGTGGTTAAGATAAAAAAAAAAAAAAAAGATCTGCTAATTCAGCTAGCTACAGCTAGCTCCTCTCAGGTTTAGCTTCACATACCTGAGAGAAAATCCCCTGTTGTTGTGTTACGGTTTAAAGATATGTAGATCCTGCAGCATCTGCATGTAAACTGGACATAAGATTCTAATGATTTATAGTTAATAAACTAATGTGCTTGTCCTAGCTCACTGTGAATGACTAAATGTACAAAATGCTCTTTACTGCTCCGTACTGACAGATAGCTAAGCCTTTTGAAAACAGACCAAATTACGGACGTAGTGGATGCATGACATGGCAGAAACCGTCCGTCCATCAGCATATCCATCTATGTCGAGCATAAATTGGCATTTTGTGGCCATGAGCTGCTTTACAACTAAAACTGCATTTCAGATAAAGGTCCAGCATCCAGTATTTATGCTTCATAGAGCCTAGTTAAAAGGTTGAAACTTAAACATTTTGACCACAGGAAGAACTTGTTAACGCTTGTTTCCACCAAATGGGTCGACACCCTAAAGTCCAACCGAACCCATCCCAAGTTTTGGGTTCCTTCCGTTGGGATACCAATCTAACCAGTCCGGCCCAAAAGGGTGGAGCTTGATACACTGCAGTCCTCTTATTGGTTGGATGAAAAACATTCCCTCTCATGTGACCTGACATAAAAATAAAGCAGAAACGGCTCCTTTTTATGAGCAACAGATTTTCTTTCTGTTGATTAAATCTCTGTTTAAAATGGCGATTCGAAGCACCATTACGCAAACTGCTGGATGGCGTCATCCTTCTCCTCTGTTTCTGAGTCATGTTTAAGTTCTACATTAAACAGCGGCGTCATGTTACTTTGTAGCTCAGGTATCTGACTGATACTCCACCTCTCCAGTAAGGCTGTAGGAACATATATGTTACTGTTAAATGTCCTGACCGGCACCTGCTTGTGGAAACGAAGCTTTAGAGTACTCAGATTACCTCGCAGCTGGCAGCCATGGACAGTTTGACTGATCAAGCAGGTTCTTATGAGAAATAAAGCAACAAAGAGAGACCATCTGTTTGTCACAGTACAAATAAATCTCACTGTAACAGGATGTAGACGAGACCAACTTCTTGTTTTTGTAAATGAATAGAAAGATGCCATCCAATTTCAACTGGAGAGCGTCGCTTTTCTTTGCCAGGTTTCCAAAAAAACACAAAGTTTAAGTCAGATCAGACTGATATCTCGTTTAGTAAGACACCTGGTGGAGACACAGATGTTTATTGCTGTAAGGAAAAGAGAATTCAGAAATGTTTATTCTATTCTACCGTCATTTAGCAGAAGCTTTTAACCAAAGCGACTTACATAGGAGAGTAAGAACAACACAAGCACGTCTATCTGTGAAATATTATCTGTAATTAAATTAACATTTGGCTGATCCAACTACTTCACCAAATTCTTTGAAATGTCATCCTTTCTTCTTCCTTTGGTTTTTGCAAAGAACACAGTCAAAAGACAAACATAAACCCTCTTTCGTCCGTGGGACTAAAGATAAATGGGAATAATTTTCCTAAACTTTAACAATCCCCACAGTTGAGGACTTCAGGGTAGGAAAATACACTCCAGTGATCACACACACGAGTGACCCAGTTTGCCGTCAGCATGGCAGGAGACAGCGAGTCAACTTAATGAAACCGAGCCACCATCAAACGTTACGCAGAAACTTTAAACAACAACAAATGTAAAAGTCTCTCTTCTGACTTCCTGTTTCCTCACAGCTCAGTTCTGCCATTAAGGCTCCAGCTGGGACTCGAGCCAGACAAGATGAGTACAAATTGACTTCCTGTCACATGAAAACATGCACACAAACACTCCCGCACCACGATTAATTGCATTCTCAAATAGAGGCCAAAAAACACACATACATAAACATGATTTATGAACACACAATCAGGGAACTCTGGTTTAGTTGACTGGACATTAAAAATGCATCAGGAACCAATTAGCATCTGTCTGAGGATCTGTAAGAGGCGGAGGGATGTGAGAGGGAGGAAGACGGGAAAATATACAGCAGGAATAAAAGAAATGGATGGAAAAAGACAAGACTAGAGGAACTGGAATGGAACAAAAGAAAGGATGAAGATCGAAGAAGAAAAATAATCACTGAGAGAACTAAATTTTGCTCCAATGAAAAAAAAGGGTAAGTTGGCATGAGGCCTCGATGAAAATCTCCGGTTCCACCTCATCACCATGAGAATCTCCCGTTCCATCTCATCACCATGAGAATCTCCCGTTCCACCTCATCATGATGAGAATCTCCCGTTCCACCTCATCATCATGATGAGAATCTCCCGTTCCACCTCATCATGATGAGAATCTCCCGTTCCACCTCATCATGATGAGAATCTCCCGTTCCACCTCATCATGATGAGAATCTCCCGTTCCACCTCATCATGATGAGAATCTCCCGTTCCACCTCATCATGATGAGAATCTCCCGTTCCACCTCATCACCATGAGAATCTCCCGTTCCACCTCATCACCATGAGAATCTCCCGTTCCACCACATCGTGATGAGAATCTCCCGTTCCACCTCATCACCATGAGAATCTCCCGTTCCACCTCATCACCATGAGAATCTCCCGTTCCACCACATCGTGATGAGAATCTCCCGTTCCACCTCATCACCATGAGAATCTCCCGTTCCACCTCATCATGATGAGAATCTCCCGTTCCACCTCATCATGATGAGAATCTCCCGTTCCACCTCATCACCATGAGAATCTCCCGTTCCACCACATCGTGATGAGAATCTCCCGTTCCACCTCATCATGATGAGAATCTCCCGTTCCACCTCATCATGATGAGAATCTCCCGTTCCACCTCATCACCATGAGAATCTCCCGTTCCACCACATCGTGATGAGAATCTCCCGTTCCACCTCATCACCATGAGAATCTCCCGTTCCACCTCATCATGATGAGAATCTCCCGTTCCCCCTCATCACCATGAGAATCTCCCGTTCCACCTCATCATGATGAGAATCTCCCGTTCCACCTCATCATGATGAGAATCTCCCGTTCCACCTCATCATGATGAGAATCTCCCGTTCCACCTCATCATGATGAGAATCTCCCGTTCCACCTCATCACCATGAGAATCTCCCGTTCCACCTCATCACCATGAGAATCTCCCGTTCCACCTCATCATGATGAGAATCTCCCGTTCCACCTCATCATGATGGGAATCTCCCGTTCCACCTCATCATGATGAGAATCTCCCGTTCCACCTCATCATGATGAGAATCTCCCGTTCCACCTCATCACCATGAGAATCTCCCGTTCCACCTCATCACCATGAGAATCTCCCGTTCCACCTCATCATGATGAGAATCTCCCGTTCCACCTCATCATGATGAGAATCTCCCGTTCCACCTCATCATGATGAGAATCTCCCGTTCCACCTCATCACCATGAGAATCTCCCGTTCCACCTCATCATGATGAGAATCTCCCGTTCCACCTCATCATGATGAGAATCTCCCGTTCCACCTCATCATGATGAGAATCTCCCGTTCCACCTCATCACCATGAGAATCTCCCGTTCCACCTCATCACCATGAGAATCTCCCGTTCCACCTCATCATGATGAGAATCTCCCGTTCCACCTCATCACCATGAGAATCTCCCGTTCCACCTCATCACCATGAGAATCTCCCGTTCCACCTCATCATGATGAGAATCTCCCGTTCCACCTCATCATGATGAGAATCTCCCGTTCCACCTCATCACCATGAGAAACTCCCGTTCCACCTCATCATGATGAGAATCTCCCGTTCCACCACATCGTGATGAGAATCTCCCGTTCCACCACATCGTGATGAGAATCTCCCGTTCCACCACATCACCATGAGAATCTCCCGTTCCACCACATCACCATGAGAATCTCCCGTTCCACCACATCACCATGAGAATCTCCCGTTCCACCTCATCACCATGAGAATCTCCCGTTCCACCTCATCACCATGAGAATCTCCCGTTCCACCTCATCACCATGAGAATCTCCCGTTCCACCACATCGTGATGAGAATCTCCCGTTCCACCACATCGTGATGAGAATCTCCCGTTCCACCTCATCATCATGATGAGAATCTCCCGTTCCACCACATCGTGATGAGAATCTCCCGTTCCATTTAATCACCATGAGAATCTCCCGTTCCACCACATCGTGATGAGAATCTCCCGTTCCACCTCATCACCATGAGAATCTCCCGTTCCACCACATCGTGATGAGAATCTCCCCTTCCACCTCATCATCATGAAGAGAATCTTCCATTGGAGTACAGTGAACTCATCATCATGGTGGAGATGATGATGAAATAAAAAACCTTTTTGCAGGAGGAAAATTCTTCTTAATCTTTGTGTCCTCATCACTGGAACAGTCTTTTGTTGTTCCAAACCCAGAACATGCTGAAATTATCATGACTTCTCTGATAATCAGCAGTTTAAATAACTTCCGTTTCTCTACCTTGGTGCAAATATAACAGGAAGGAAGTTTCTTGAATGCATGTCGTTTTTATGTTTGTGTAACTTTCAGTCCTGCAGAGCTTGGCAAAGTCCTTATTAGAAGTTATAGACCTTTTGTGTTTAGAGGTGACCCTGCAATGGACGGCCGACCTGTCCAGGTGTCCCCGCTTCTCGCCGCCTAATTGCTTGGATAGACTCCAGCTACCCTGCGACCCTGAACTGGGGAAAGCGGTTTTGAGAAAATGGATGGATCTGTATTTGGAGTTTGTCCCTAGGGACATTTCATGCTTTCAACGTCCCGTTTTCCAAGAGATCATCTCAATATTCTTGCGATATTTAATAAATCACAATAAATGAGACAGAAAACTGTGAGCCATTAATCACAGCATCACCCGTCACCCTGCAGCATCCAGCGGCCATCAGCTCTGGCAGACTCAGAACTGCAACATTATGAAGTGTTGGATTTTTCTCCCTGGTGAGGGCATCATCACACCACTACATCTGCCTGCTACATCATTATGTTCATCTTCAATCACTTTGTTTTCTTCATAGTTTGTCGTTGATTACAATGTGAACACTGGCTAGGTCATGCATCAATCAGTGTACCGCCCATTGTGTCCCAATCAGGCAAAAATCTGAATGGAGGTGTGTGTTTGTGTGTGAAAAGACTCAAAGCTTCTCACAAGTGCTTGTTGCCTCCAAGCTTTTCTCAAACAGCCCTCCTCTGCTGTTTGCATGACTAACTTTCATTCCTGTAAGTCTGCTGAGTATGCCTGCATATGCATGTTTGTGTGTGTGTGTGTGTGTGTGTGTGTGTGAGCAAGTGTGCATGTAATAAGATAAAAGGATTTGGAGTAAACGCTGTGATCGAGCAGGTTTTGTATTTCAGCCTAGAAATAATGTTTTCTGACTTCTCACACAGCTTTGTTTGATACAAACCTGCAGGAGATTTCAGACATGCACATGAAACCCAAACACAAGTGCAGAATGGATCATTTCCTGCCTTCATGGAGGGCCAAAAGATGAGCCAATCAGGAGTACCGCTACCGGCTCGG
The DNA here is from genome assembly GCF_933228915.1 of Telmatherina bonti. NCBI lineage: Eukaryota > Metazoa > Chordata > Actinopteri > Atheriniformes > Telmatherinidae > Telmatherina > Telmatherina bonti. The sequence continues at coordinate 34,969,771 of NC_136616.1, forward strand.
CTGCTAGCCGGCTAGCTTTTTGTGTCTTTCAATCAGGGATCTTCTGTCCTGGTCCTTGAGGGTTGGTTTCCTGCCGGTTTTCCAGGTTTCTCTGCTGGAACACACCTGACTCAGACTCAGACAACCTCTGCACATCTGTGCTAAATACTAATTGATTTGAATCAGGTGTGTCTCAGCAGGAATACTTGGAAAGCCGGCAGGACACCGACCTTTGAGGACCTGGATTGGGGGTCCCTGTTCCAATGGACTTCCCAGTGAAGGGATTTTATTATCCAGACCACCTTGAATGACTAAATTAATGTGTTGCTGCCATCAAACCAGATAACTGGAAAATGTTTTGTTCCAGTAATGTTAACTCCTAAGTATAACATGGAGACATAGTTACTGTCTACATGGCGTTAACGTCGTCTGCATTGGCAGGAAGTTGTTTGGGGGAACTTTCCACAGCTGGAGGTCTGATTCCAATCCTGCTAACAAAAATTAATAAACCTTTTAATTTTGCTGTTGTGAAACTGACCAACTTATTGTAAATGTGGCAGAAAAATGCAAAATCTCCGTCAGCTGGCAGGTTTGGAGGTTGGTAAACCAGTATTTTGAAAAGGTACACCAACAAGCACACATTTTTTACAGTATAGCTGTCAAACCAGAACACACAAGAGCTGAACTGGTTTGGAAAGTGGGAAGTTTGCTGGTACCATTCTTGCAGAGAAATGGCCAACAGTCCATGGACAGTAACTGAATAACCACCCAACATGGCGGCATGACAAAGAATGTAACATAACTGAGCTTTTCAGGAAATTAAACTGCTGGTGGGTGTGCAGAGATTTTGTACCTTTTCAAAGCAAATGTGTCACAGAGTGGTGAAATCATTCAGTAAACTGGTCCACAGCCAGATGAAAGCACTACAAGCATCTAACATGTGCATTGTTTCAAATAAACTGCTTTCAGGTTTTAACTGCAGCTTTTTGCACACATTGATGTAAAATCAGATCCAACCAACAAAGATGAACTCTGTGGACAAAAACTATGGAGCCAAACTGTTCCCCAGGAGAAACTAAACTTCTTTCTGTAAACCAGCATGCTTCAGTGGATTATTTTACCCAGGTTTAGCACCAGAAACGGGCATCGCTTCAGCTGTAACAGCAGTCAGGGTAGTAGTGTTCCTCCCTGACTATCCTCTCAGATCATTTCTTCTTCTGTCTACAGGTCTGTACAAAAGTCTTGACCCAACCTTTCATTTCTTTCTCCATTTCTTTTGCTGCATCTATGACAAACAGCACAGATAAGACTATTTAATAAACAGGAAAAAGGACTTTTACAGAAACATTCCCAGAGATTCCCAGAGAGCTGTTAGCCGAAAACTTCAACTTAGTTGAATTTTCAGACTGCAGATCTAAGCATGGTGGTGCAGTGTGTCCTTAGTATAAGAAGAAACTGCACAAGATGAGCGGGATCTGAAAGGGATTTCCAAAGAAAGAGGAACAAATCCAGCAAAAACCTGGACCAGGACCTTCAGTTGATCCATCTATGTTGTAAATCCTCACTGCCACAGAAAAAACTTTGTGACAAAGTTCAAGTTTAATATTAAGCAAATTTTCACTTTGGTGCCCTAAACGATGGTTTATTCAACATCTTCATCCTGTCTCTTCTCTGAGATCTCTCTAGTCAGTAAAAGTCAGTCTGATGTTGATGCTCTTCTTATCTCTTGCTCTGCTCCTCCTCTCTTCATCTGGTAATGACATGGTACTCATGAAAAAAGACCAGAGTGTTGATATCCAGTTGCTAGCGTGTGATGCGGTACTGTCCGTGATGCTCCAGGCTGGAACAATAAGCGGTGAAGTTTGGTTTCAAAGCTTCAGGACTCTGCAGGGCAGCCACCACATCAGGAACATACATAAACACAAAGTAAAGCTGCAGGATTTCAGACAAATAAATCAAACCCAAACCATTCAAGCATTTAAAAACCAATAAAATAATCTTCAAATCTCTTCTAAAGTGGACAGAAAGTCATGGCGGATGTGGTCAAACTTCTTTGACCCAACAAGCAGCAGCATCTTAAGTGTTTTCAAGTCTCTTAATAGAAGGTTTGTGGAGACCTTCATTGAGACTGTTGCAGTAATGAGATGTAGGGATAGATCACCGTCTCCAGCTGAGGTCCAGGGAGGCAGAACTGGATCTTAACCAAGAGCCTCATCTGGAAAAAAGCTTCTTGGACCAGCGAGCTGATTTGCTTCCAGAACTGATAACTCAGGTATTCTTCCAGAAGATGTACAAAAGACTTCTTGCATGTTGATCACCAGTAAATAAAATCTGGTTATACATCATTAGAAAACCAGCAGAGTTATCTGCTTTATAACTGACTAAAATGTTGAAGTAGCTTTAAGGGTATGCAGAAAGTTCTCACAGCAGAGCTGGAAACGGTTTAAATGCCAACAACATGAATAAGGGGAATGGCGACCCAGCGGTTAACTGGGTCTGTTCAGGTCCTGGTGCATTCCAGCAGAGGTGAACCATTCTGGCAGAGGCCCCTGAGCATGGCCCCCTGTGGGCGGAAACATGCAGCCCACTGCTCTATAGTCGATCTAAGATGGGCAAAATGCAGAAGACAAAGTTGCAAAACTTACACTTAAACCATCGCTAATCATTATTTTCTGTCTGAGATTTGCTGGATTTCAACACACTGGGTCAGATTTGGACCTGTGAGAAGAGCTCATTTTCCTCCACCAGCGCTGAGGTCAGGAAGCACGGTTGGTTAACGATTTTTTAGGGCGATGTGAAAAATTGTGGAACTCATCAATAATACATGCGGCAAACTAAACGGAAGGTAAATTGTTGAAACCTCATCTTTACTCGGAGGTCGGTGCCATTCCACCGTAAACGTAGCAGCCTCGCCAGAAGTTAAACTATCACAAAGTAGGTTTGAGAATATTGTATTTTGAGGAAAGTGATGGTTTGCATATCGATAAAAGAGAGCAAATGTGCTGAAATGCATTTATTCATGAAAACACAAGAGACTTGCTGGAGCTTATGAAAAGAAAGAGGAGCAGGCAGGGCGAAGCTGCCTCATCTGCTGAACACTCAGTTTCTGGCTCGCTGGTCCGTGGTTCTGAGCATCTGATGACATGAAACACAGCAAGCCTTTTGCTGCTTTCAGGTCGAACTTTAATCACAACTAAGCAAACAGCAACATGAAAAGCTTCTCTCTATGTTGCAGGTTACACCTATAAAATGATGGGGACACTGAATCCTGAATCACAAGGCTTCTGTAACGCTGACAGTTAGGAACTACTGTAAAGCCTCGTTTCCACCAAGTGGTCTGGCTCAAGATGTGATGGTCTGTAATGTCCTGCTGTATAACCAGTACAAGCCAGATAGTGATGGATGAAAACCAAAGAGTAACAGTTTGCCATCATAGCAACGCAACGCTTTGCTTGAGTTGTCAATCAGAAGATTGCCTTCTTTCTTCTTGTCATTAGGCTTTAAATAACAAAAAAAAAAAACACCATATATTTAAACAGCTGTTCCTGCTTTGTTCCTAGTGCTGAGTCATGCCGGAAGTGATTATTCATTACATCAATGAAAAGACTGCAGGGTTTATTTCTCCCACGAGGGGCAAAGAGCAGCATGATTAGCAGCAGAACGCTCAAACACAAAACAATTAAACATGAATAAATATTGAACAAAGGAAATGTTAACAAGGTTAAGGTCCTGGTTGACCTGTTGAGTTTAAGAGGAGAACCACCTTGGGAACACTGGTGGCTCTCCTTCTCTGGGTTTTGCGGGCTGGACAGCGGAACCTGCAACCAGATGGCAGCAGCTGAAATGCTGGAAACAGAGCATGTGAGGGGTCCTTGTGAATGTGGCCAGCCAGGTCACATGCCTGGAGCTCGTAGACTGAGTTCAGATGGCAGGCAGGAAGTCTAATATTGTTCAAGCGGTTTAAGATTAGTAAAACTGAATCCAAAACAAGTAAGATGGGTGGATTGGATATTCTGACATCTGGCCCTGTTTTTGCCATGAAAACAAGAACGAAAAGAATCAAGACCTGTTGGTTCATGAAGACAGGAACTGAGAACATTGGGAAGATAAATACATGAACCATGTGAATGAACGAATGCGTCTGAACTTTGGAATGGGACTGTAATGTTCTGATGATACTGGACAAAGGAGCACCAAGCCCATCAGGAACTCAGGACCTTGTCAACAAATGGGAAAACATATAAGAAAACTGGACCCTGAGGACTCTGGAAAACAAAGGTCCTAATGAGCTGCATGTGTGGTATCTTTCATCATCTGTCTCCTGGACAAGGAGCAGCCGAATGAGGAGCAAAACCTAAGTTTGTGATGTGGAGTTCCAGTAGTTCCCAGTAGTTCCAATGGTTCCTGTGGTTCCAATAGTTCCAGTAGTTCCAGTAGTTCCCAGTCATTACAGTTGTTGGCAATAGTTTCCAGTAGTTCCAGTGGTTCCTGTGGTTCCAGTAGTTCCAGTAGTTCCAGTAGTTCCAGTAGTTCCCAGTCATTACAGTTGTTGGCAATAGTTTCCAGTAGTTCCAGTGGTTCCTGTGGTTCCAGTAGTTCCAGTAGTTCCAGTAGTTCCCAGTCATTACAGTTGTTGGCAATAGTTTCCAGTAGTTCCAGTGGTTCCTGTGGTTCCAGTAGTTCCAGTATTTCCCAGTAGATCCAGTGGTTCCTGTGGTTCCAGTAGTTCCCAGTAGTTCCCAGTAGTTCCAGCATTTCTCAGTAGTTCCAATGGTTCCTGTGGTTCCAGTAGTTCCAGTAGTTCCCAGTCATTACAGTTGTTCACAGTAGTTTCCAGTAGTTCCAGCGGTTCCTGTGGTTCCAGTAGTTACAGTATTTCCCAGAAGTTTACAGTGGTTCCTGTGGTTCCAGTAGTTCCCAGTAGTTCCCAGTAGTTCCAGCATTTCTCAGTAGTTCCAATGGTTCCTGTGGTTCCAGTAGTTCCCAGTAGTTCCAGCATTTCTCAGTAGTTCCAGTGGTTCCTGTGGTTCCAGCAGGTCCCAGCATTTCCCAGCGGTTCCCAGTGGTTCCAGTGGTTCCAGCATTTCTCAGTAGTTCCTGTGGTTCCAGCAGGTCCCAGCATTTCCCAGCGGTTCCCAGTGGTTCCTGTGGTTCCAGCATTTCTCAGTAGTTCCTGTGGTTCCAGCAGGTCCCAGCATTTCCCAGCGGTTCCCAGTGGTTCCTGTGGTTCCAGCATTTCTCAGTAGTTCCTGTGGTTCCAGCAGGTCCCAGCATTTCCCAGCGGTTCCCAGTGGTTCCTGTGGTTCCAGCATTTCTCAGTAGTTCCTGTGGTTCCAGCAGGTCCCAGCAGGTCCCAGTAGTTCCCAGCGGCTCCCAGTGGTTCCTGTGGTTCCAGCATTTCTCAGTAGTTCCTGTGGTTCCAGCAGGTCCCAGCAGGTCCCAGCAGGTCCCAGTAGTTCCCAGCGGTTCCCAGTGGTTCCTGTGGTTCCAGCAGGTCCCAGCAGGTCCCAGCAGGTCCCAGTAGTTCCCAGCGGTTCCCAGTGGTTCCTGTGGTTCCAGCAAGTCCCAGCAGTTCCCAGTGGTTCCTGTGGTTCCAGCAGGTCCCAGCAGTTCCCAGTAGTTTCCGTGGTTCTGGCAGTTCCCAGTTGTTCCAGTAGTTCCCAGTAGTTCCAGCAGTTCCCAGCAGTTCCAGCAGTTTCCAGTAGTTCCTGTGGTTGCTGTGGTTTCCCGTAGTTGCATTGGTTCCTATGGTTCCAAGTAGTTACCAGTAGTTTCCAGTAGTTCTAGTATTCCAGAGGTTCCTGTGGTTCCAGTAGCTCTCATTAGTTACAGTGGTTCCTGTGGATCCCAGTAGTTCCATTGGTTGCTGTGGTTCCAAGTAGTTCCCAGTAGTTTCAGTAGTTTCCAGGAGTTCTACTATTCCATTGGTTGCTGTGGTTCCAGTAGTTCCCATTAGTTACAGTGGATCCTGTGGATCTCAGTAGTTCCAGTAGTTCCCAGTAGTTTCCATGGTTCCAGCAGTTCTCAGTAGTTTCAGTGGTTTCCAGTAGGGTGTCAGTAGTTCCCAGTAGTTTCCATGGTTCCAGCAGTTCTCAGTAGTTTCAGTGGTTTCCAGTAGGTTGTCAGTAGTTCCCAGTAGTTCCAGTAGTTCCCAGTAGTTTCCATGGTTCCAGCAGTTCTCAGTAGTTCCAGTGGTTTCCAGTAGGTTGTCAGTAGTTCCACTGGTCCAGTCAAATCATCATTCCCATGATGCTGACAAAGTAATGAAACTCATATGAAGCTAAAGTTCAGAATAAAGTGAATTTCTTCTTCTTTATGCTGATAGAACGTTGCTTTTACTGTTTTTTTTAAACAACATTTTCAGGCATAATATAATTTAATGAAACATGTTTGATGAAATACCCAGCTGTGCTTCTCAACACCCTAAAGGCAACTGGCAGGTGGAAACTGCAATTGGCCGACTGGTAATCTACCAGTTTAAAAAAGTTCATTCAGAGCCCTGGAAATGAGACTGAATAGAACTGTGAAGAATAAAACACTTTCATTTTCTCTCCCAGCAAAAATAACCTTTTAGAAAGCGTCCCCTCGTCCCCCAGCCGTCCTCGGTGCCATTCCAGTCTGGTAATGGGCTTGCTTGGTCAAAATGTCCTCCCACATGAGTAAAACCATTAAAACCAGTGGAGCTGAAGGTAATTCAGGCATCAAAATGAACCTACTTGTCCTGTTTTGGGAGGAATTTGACAATAATGATGCCAATCCAGTCCACTTTATTTCTATAGCACATTTTATAAACGTAAACAGTTTCCAAAGTGTTGCACAGAATAAAACAAAAACAACGTTACAATCCTAAAATATCAATATATACAAAGTAAGAAACTTAAAATCAATCCCAATAAATTTCCAGGCCTTCCAGCACTGATACATTTAAAGGTAAACTAAACTGCCTGGTAACTGAGCAACAGGAGATGTTCAGGGATCACCTGCGACTTGCTTTTATCCTGTTAACGTTTCCCAGCGATGCGTCCTGCGGTGAGAGAAACAGTTTCCAGCAGAACATGGCGGATCGGACGCTGCGCTCCTGTTAGAAATTACATTTCTAACATGAAAAAGTGGAAGAGCTGTCGACAACGCGGCTCCACAGGACTCAGGAGCACAACATGAAAAATGCATTTGCTCTCTTTGCAAGGCCTCTGAATTTACCGAGCATCATGGCGAGCTTGTTCTGATAGCGAGTGTTTAACAAGTGGAGCAGCTTCCCTAAGGAGAGGCGAGGTCCAGAGTTCAGCGGGAAGAACGCAGCCTGTCTCTTCAGATTATCCCAGAACGCTGTTTCTACCAGGCTTCGGCTCCGTCCGCGCCTTCCTCCGGCTTTTACAGGCTTCTGTTGATGGACGCAGGAAATGTGCTGCTTTTCCCTCCCAGATGTGCAGAACGTTCTCCGGGTTCTAGCGGTGTAAAAGCTGGTCGTATATCCAACACAGCACGGGTTGTTTCTGGCCACAGCAAGCAGATGCTGTTCAGCCACATCTGGCAGGAGCATCTGCGAAACATAAAGCAACTCTGGGTTTGTTTCGCAAATAAGAAGAGGAATATTAAGGAGACACAAGTAAAGTCTGTAAATTTAGCAGCTTAAGTAAAAGCTTAAACTGTACGATGGAGATGCTTTCGTCCTGGTGTGACATGCTGTTTATTTGCTGAGCCACTTATCTTTATTCCAACCCTGAGGGCAACTTTCCTCCCACTGCAGCCATGTGGAAAAATGTCCATGTGCTGTTTTGACACTTTGGTTTATTCATCTTCAGCTTTCCTGTGAACAGAACAGATGCAGATAAAAACACAGCTAACACGCAGCGTGTTATGAGTAGTTTAATGATCTTAAAGAGACGCTTCCCGATGTGCTTCGGTTGAGATGAAGCCAGAACAGCCTCTCAGCTCGACATCATGTTTTAGAACAGGGATTCCAGACACTTGTTTCCTTCAGGTGTGTTGGAGAAGGGTTGCACCTAAAAACAGCAGGATGGTAGATCTCCAGGACCGGACTTGGACACACCTGCTTTAGGATATTAGGTAGCAAATTACCACGTCGCTAGAAGTCACTAAATGATGTCATTACCTCATTTGCATAATTGCCGATGACATTGGCGATGACATTGCATGTAATGTGATGGTAGTTGTAGGAGAAACAAAAGGTGAATAAATACCACCCTAAATATGTTTTGTACTATGAATAAAATATTTTCTGTTGCTTATTTTGTGTTTTTTTATTTTGCCGCTAAAATAGACGATCACTTTGGAACATAATATTGAACACCTTTAGACACACATTGCATAAATCAGCTTCGTCCTTCATCGTTAAATGTGAAATATCAAATGTAAAATTTAACAAAAGGACTGTTATCTTTAGTGGAATGGTTTGCATGTCCAACCCTCCTCCTTTATCCGGGCTTGGGACCGGCACACTGACCCAAAAGACACACTTTGACAGAGTTACTTTTTATTTCTCACTTTTAGTTGAGCTTTTTTTTTTTATCTTTAGTTTACTTGGGGCTGCACATGTGCTATTCATTTTGACTGTGTGTGTGGAGTTGTGCAGGTGACGACTGGAAGTGCTTTAGGACGGGAAGGGCATCCGCCGCTGTTTCGTGACCAGTGTATACCCTGGACTAGACTACTACATTCATTCATTTTCCAAACCGCTTATTCCAATTCAGGGTCGCGGGGAAGCTGGAGCCTATCCCAGCCGGCTTTGGGCGAAAGGCAGGGTACACCCTGGACAGCTCGCCAGTCCATCGCAGGGCCACACAGAGAGACGAACAACCACTCACACTCACACTCACTCCTAGGGGCAGTTTAGAGTGACCAATTAACCTAACATGCATGTCTTTGGATGGTGGGAGGAAGCCGGAGTACCCGGAGAGAACCCACGCATACACGGGGAGAACATGCAAACTCCACACAGAAAGGCCACTGACCAAACCAGCCAAGGATTGAACCAGTGACCTTCTTGCTGTGAGGCCACAGTGCTAACCACTGCGCCACCGTGCAGCCCTAGACTACTACCAAATAAAGTTAACTTGTATGAAACCAGTGTTTTTTTTTAAACCTCTGGGTACTTACAGATACTCCAGGGAAAATAAACAAAGAGGAATAACTTGTTTTATAGTTTAAGTCATAGATGTGACTCCAGTTTGCTCCTCATTGAAGTGTGACCAACAGAAAACAGGAAAGAACCAGTTTCTGCAGGTTCTTTATACACACAGCTTCACAGTTACCTTCATGACTGAGTTTAATGTGACTGATGAAGTCTGAACATCATCATATGAGAGTTTACCAAAGAGGAGATTTCTGGATGAAGGTAGCTGGAGAAGATCGGGTTGGATGGGAGCAGATGATTCGCTGTGGCGACCTATAAAGGCCGAAAGGAAAGAAGAAGAAGAAGAAGAAGAGTGTTTCTAACTCTTACAAGTCATGCTGACCCCTCTTTCCTGTCCTCTCCACCCACAGCTGGTTCAGATGTCCTGCAATCCTTCCTGGTTCTGGTTTAACTGGAAGCTTCTTGTTAGCAGTGAGTTTTTCTTCTTCGTGATCTCCTGACGCCTCTATTTCTCTCCTCTGAACATAAACAGTAGCATCTGATGAAGATGTAAAGCCACTGGAGGATTCTTTTTTTTTTTTTTGTAACTTTTTATTTGTAAGCATTTTCCTTTATGAAAAACAAAACACAAAAGAGGTCAGGGGGTATCTAATACAATAATTGGCACGTACAAAAAAAAAAAATGTTTACATAAGATTAATCCTTGTTTTTGTTTTAGGTACTGTCATAGTTCAGCCATTTTCTCCAGCGTCTTGTTCCTAGGTCTTGTTGAAGGCGCAAAGTATAAGTCATGAGTTCCATAACTTTAATGTTTTCAACGATGGAAATAAAGAGTCTCATTGTAGGAGGCTGTTTCTTTAGCCAGCATTTTGTGATAGCCTTCTTTGCTGATGTGGACAAGATTTTGAGGAGATACATATCATCTGTAGTCAGCTCATCTGGACTACATCCAAGGTATAGTAGTGTGAAGGAGCAGCTGATATTATAACCTAGCACTTTGGAGATTACATTTGTCACCTCTGCCCAGAAGGGTTGAATAACCAAAATATATGCCCGTGGTCCGCTGCTGTTTCGCCACATTCCCTCCAACAGTGTGCAGAGCCCATACTAAACTTAGATTTTTGTTTAGGTGTAATAAAAAAGCGAATAAGTGTTTTCCAACAAAAAACCCTCCAAGTGTTGGAGTTGGTGGATGAAAACTGAATCTCCCAAGCCCCCGTCCACATGTCCTCTGTAATTACAGTATGCATTTCTTTTTCCCACTTTTGCTTTATGTAGGTTGTTGAATCTGTTTTAAGTATGATCAAACTACGGTATTTCTTACTAATAAGACTTTTGAGACTTGCTGATTTATATGCACTGATAAAGATGTTAACAAATAATGAGAACTCTTCAACACTGGTATTCTGTATTCTTTTAGTAATATAATTGCGAAGCTGTAAGTATCTAAAAAAATCGTGTTTTTCCAAACCGTACAACTCACATAAAGCATCAAAAGACATCAGATTTGCTTTCTTGTATACTGTGCAAACAGCAGTTAGGCCATATAATGTCCAATGTTTAAATCTGGTATCTTGTAAAGCAGGTAAGAAGTCAGGATCGTATGCTGACCATCTAAGAATTTTAACCTCCTCCTGGAGTTTCAATTTTTTTACCTCTGACTTCCAAATTTTAAGTGTCAAATTAATCCATTGGCTGGTTGTCAAATAGTTTCTACTTTCAGCAGTAATATGGCCTAATCTTGACTGAATTGGCACATTAGATAGAGACGACTCAATTACCTTCCATTTTGCATCATAAGATGGGTTACACCAACAGACCAGTGGCCTCAACTGTGATGATACATAATAGTCTCGTAAAGAGGGTAGGGCCTGCCCCCCTCTTTCCCTCGGCAACTGCAATGTGCAAAATTTGACTCTTGGTCTCTTTTTAAGCCAAACAAACCTTGAAATGTGTTTATTCCATTCCCTAAACTGTTTATCAGAAATGGGTATTGGCAAAGACAAAAAAAGGTATAATAGTTTAGGAAGTATGTTCATCTTGACTGCCTGTATTCTGTTGCCAATGTCAAGTGGAAGCAGGCTCCAGCTGTCGAGGTCACTGATCATTTTTTTAGTAGCAGGGTTATAGTTCTTATCATACAGTTGTGACAAATCTTTAGGCAAACACACACCCAAATATTTTATATAATCAGAGTACCAGTTAAAATTATATTTCGATGCTAACTCCTGTTCAGGATGAAAATTAAATGTCATGATCTGCGTTTTATGGATGTTAAGGGAATACCCAGAATATGAACCATATAATTGTAACATTTTCATTAGGACTGGTAAACCAGAGTTGGGATCTGTAATGGTAATCAGTACATCGTCTGCGTATAAACAGATTTTGTATTCCTTCCCACCTATTTGAATACCGTTTAATAGGGTCTCCTGGCGTATCGCTTGTGCTAAAGGTTCTATAAATAAATTAAATAAGTTTGGGCTTCCAGGGCACCCTTGTCTACACCCGCGCTGTAGCTGTATGGGATTGGATAAGCTTCCGTTTATTTTTATTCTAGCACTGGGAGAGGTGTAAAGCACCTGAATACATTTTATAAAATCACTGCAGAATCCAAATCTTTCCATTGCTAAATATAGAAAGTCCCACCGGACCGAATCAAAAGCTTTTTCAGCGTCAAGACTAAGAACCATAGCATTCAATTTTCTGTTTTGAATCTGTTCAATAATGTGGAGAGTTCTCCTTATATTGTCCTGGGTTTGTCTGTTTTTTAGAAAACCTGTTTGGTCTTCATCAATCAGTGAGGGCATCACTGTGTCCATTCGTCTCGCCAGAATAGATGTGTACAATTTGTAATCAGTGTTAAGAACACTTATTGGTCGATATGATTTACAGTCAGTTTTATCTTTTCCCTCTTTTGGAATCACAGATATGAAGGCCTCTTTCCAAGATGGGGGTACAGAGCCACCTTTCAAAATATAATTAAAACTGGTCTCGAGTTGGGGTATTAGGCCCTCTCTCATTTTCTTGTACCATTCAGGTGGGAACCTGTCCGTACCAGGGGATTTACTCGATTTGAGGCTTGAAATGGCTTTATCAATTTCTTGACGTGTTATTAATGACATTAATTTATTATTTGCATCTCTGCCGAGTGAGGGGAGGTCCAAAGAATCCAAAAAGGCTTTTATTATATTTTTGTCAGCCAAAACAGGTTGACTATATAAAGTTTTATAGTATGTTTCAAATGATTTTTGAATACTATCAGGGTCGGTTACCATCTTACAGTTTTCAGGGTCTTTTATTTTATGAACTGAATTTTCAGCTCGTTGTTTTCTGAGCTTCCATGCTAGGAGTTTAGATGTTTTAGGCCCCGCCTCATAATATCTCTGCTTCATGTACCGTATATTTTTTTCAACTACTTCACCTAATATTCTATCTATTTCTTGCTTAGTCTGTCTCATTTGAAGTTCCACTGTGGAACTTTTTTCTTTCAGGTACCTTTCCTCTAGAAGTTTCAGTCTTTCCTGCAGTTGGGACATTTCTAAAGTTTTTTGTTTTTTAAGCCTGGCAGATTTAGCAATTATTTTCCCGCGGAGAACCGCTTTAGCTGCATCCCATACAATGCTAGGGTTTGTCTCCCCATTGTTGTTGTCCTGTAGATACAGGTTTAATTCTGTTGTCATTGTCTGTATAAACGCTGGACCATTTAGCATACCAGTGTTTAATCTCCATAACGTGTTTCTATGTCTGGCATCCAAATGAAGGCTTAAGTAAATTCCAGAATGGTCAGAGAAGTCTCTTTGACCAAGTCTGCATTCTTTTATTCTGTTTAGATCAGTTTTATACATTAAAATATAATCCATCCTTGAGTGGAGGGAGTGGCGTGCAGAATAGAATGTGAATCCTGGGGCTGATCCATGCACAGACCTCCACACATCCATAAGGCCTAAGTCTGAAAGCATTTTGTTTACACGTTTTTCTATAGCAGTACGTTTTCTTCCTGTATTTGTAGTATCTAGTTGTGGATTTAACAACAGATTAAAATCTCCTGCACAAACCAAACACCCATGGGATTTGGTGATAATGAGATCAAACACCTTTTTGTAGAAACCCATACTGCTCCCGGGTGGTGCGTACACGTTCAACAACGTAGCATCTTTTTGGTCAATTTTACATTTCACTAGTATAAATCTACCTTCATTATCCCTTAATTCAGATATGAATTCAAATTTAACTCTGTTTGAAATTAAAATAGCCACTCCTCGTTTTTTTCCACTTCTATGAGAAGAGTAATAAGTATTTTTGAACCCAATTCTTTTTAGTTTGTCGTGTTCCATGTTAGACAGATGAGTTTCCTGCCAGTATGCTATATCTACTTTTTCTTTTTTTCATTTTTACAACCAATTTGCTCCTTTTAATAGGATTATTTAGCCCATTAATGTTTAATGACAGTACATTATATTTCTTAAAAGACATAAGTAAACAATTGAGACCTAAATGTCACCCCTGACCTCAAAATAGCAACATTAAAACATGAACTCATTGAACAAAAAAACAATAGAACACAGAACTGGGTTTCCACTACGGAGGATGCAATATTGTCCTACGAAGGTGAGGGGGCAGGCCACAAGGTGGGGCCCCTCGTTTGGGTAAATGTCAGAGAGAAAAAAGAAAAGAAAAGAAAAAATGGGTAAACAGGGATCCAAAAGAATGGAGACCTCCAAACTCAGAATAGAGGCACTAGCCCGTTAACGATAATGAATTAAAACGGGTTACGTCATTATACCTGAGGTGTGAATAGTTCTGGAAATTTCTCACCGCAGTGTGGTTTTCCAGTTCAGTATTTAGGAATCTTCTGTTGAATCTTCTGGTGTCCTACGGAACTGATTCAACCTCTCTCGGACACTTTTGTGGAAATTCTCGCGGTGTGATGTCTGCGTCTCCCACGGCAGGAGTTGCTTCAGCGTCTCCTCAGTCACGGCCTGTGCGGTGTTGGTCTTCGCGACGGTGATCCGGTCCACGGCGATGCCTCTTTTCTGCAGGTCATCCGCAGCTTGAGTGGCACTATTGTAGAGGATGCTTCCAGAATCAAAGAAAACGCGCATCTTGCTGAGTGGGGTCTGGAAACGTATCCCCTTAGCCTTCAGTGCTCTTTTGATAGGGATTTATTCTTTTCTTCTCTTCTGCACATCCAGTGCATAGTCATGATCGAAGTACACTTGCTTGTTGTTGATGTGTATTGGCCTCTTCCATGCAGCGCGAAGCACTGCTTCTTTCACGGTGAAGCGGAGGAAGTAGACGACTATAGACCGAGGGGGGGCTTCAAGCCTAACGCCCAGTGGGCGCGTTCAATGCCAAGATTATAATCCTGGCCCAGGTCTTTCTCAAATTCTCTTTTAATCAGATTTTCAATAAAGGCAATCATAGATGTGCCCTCCGAGTCCTCCGCCACTCCGTAGATCCGGATATTGTTGCGCCTGGCACGTCCCTCCATCTCGGAGACCTTCTCTTGCAGTTTATGTTGGTTTTGCATCAGCTGAATAAGTGCATCCTTCACTCCAATATCCCATCGCTCAGTTTCCGCCATGTTATCCTCGATCTGTTTCATGCGTGCCTCAGTGTGATCCACTCGCTTAGCGGACTCCTGCAACTTTAGATGTACCTCTTTAGTGAACTCGTCCATTTGTCTTTTCATATCTTCATGAAATGCTGAGCGAAAATCTTGCAAGTCAGTCTTTAACTCAGCTCGGAGAGTGGCCATTTCAGCAGTCATGACCTCGCTCATAGCACCTCGGATCAGATCTAGGCTAACCGCATGGTCGCCATGTTGCTCTGATGTTAGCTCCGTTGTGTTAGCCGAGGCTTCTTTTTCCATTTCACTGCCGGGATTGTTTCGTAGTCCGTATTTTGCTTTCTTAGTTTTATCCCCACTCATTATTGCTGCGGTTTAACACTATTTTCGCAAGATTTAATTCTCGAGTCTGGGGGAAATCGAAGGCTAGTGCCGGAGCTCAGTTCTTATGCGTGCATGTCTGGGAACGGCCACCGGAAACAGTTTCCGGTGGCCGTAGGTTTCCGGCCACTGGAGGATTCTGAAGGACAAGAACAAAAACTGAGCGCCAACATTTTCATTTTCACCTCATCAAAACAACAACAACAACCTTGGTAGAATGGTGCACTAACGTCGTTTAGCCTGTTTTAATAACCCTCTACAGTAATTCTGCTCAATTAGTAGCAAGAATAATGAAGCACAGCAATGTTTCATCCATTTTAGTCATAGTGGCAGAAGGAGACTGAATGTGCAACGTCTGCAACCTCTTAAGGATGGCTCTGGGTTGCTTTTTAATAACATTTTAATGGCATCATCATGAACACATTCACACTTCCTGCTCAGACAGCAAATTAAATGGAATAACAATGGCATTGTGGCACTTAATAAGTGGAAAAGATGTCACCTTTCTGAATTAGTAGCAGAAAGATTAAGTACATCCATTAAACATAATAGTCAGTTTGAAAAAAACAACACTGCTGCACCACATCTTGGCCGAGCGTGCCGCCAAGTCTGCAAAGTTATAAAGAAAATCCAGCAGAATGGAGAAAAAGTTTGACTTTACTGATAAATAAAAAGCTTAAAATACAACTTTATAAACTAATATCACACACATTTAAAGAAAAGCTTTGCAGTACTTTCTTTTAAAACAATAATGTCCTTTTTTTTATCAGGGACATCGCTGTAAACAGGAAGTTATCGCGGACCTGATAGCAGATCAGAACCGCCTGTAAGTTCTGCTCAGACAACAGCGAAAACAGCAAACTAACCGAACTTTTAATGGCTTTTACAGTCAGACCAGATAATGGTGGGATGGGAAATGTATTTCACCCAGCTGAAGCAGCCCTGAGTAGCCGCTAATCTGGGATCAAAACAAGCTAGCGCACACATACACACACACCCCGATGCCGCCTCTCCCAACATCTCAAAGTAATTTAGAAAAACAAACAGCTGTAGCTTCAGGGAAAGAAAAGGGCTGGATGAAAGGAGAATGTTAATGATCCCAGCACATCGTCTAAACCTCTGAACCACACCTCAAAGAGATGGAAAAGAAACCCGGCAGAAATACCTGCAATAACCACAATGTCCACAGAAACCATGGCAACAGTCAACCCAGTGAATTAGCAGCTAAAGTTGCTCCGTTAGCGATGAAGGGGGACCAAACTACAGCTGCCTGATGGACTTTAAGAGCGGTAAGGACAGCGTTACAGTAGTTTACAGGCAACACAAGTTTATTTGTGTTTTACATTTCATGTACGAGACATTTCAAAGTGCTTTGCATAAAACATTAAAAGCGTTACAGCAGCCTGCGGGAAGCCGTAAAACGTAAGAAATATAAAAGATAAAACAGAATAAGATCAAATGCAAGAAATAAAACTTACAGGATTAATATTTGTTTAGATAAAAGGCAGAAAATAAAGTTTTTAACCTGATTGAAGCTGCAGAGTTTCAGCAGACCTGCAGGTTTGTTCTGGGAACAGGAAGTAGACCGGGTCCGGATGACCTAAGGCACAGGTGTCCAACTCCAGTCCCCATGGGCCGGTGTCCTGCAGGTTTTTGTTGTCTCCATGCTCCAACACACCTGACCGAAATTGATAAATAGGTTGACTGGAAGCTGTTGGATCAATTTGATTTGAATCAGCTGTGTTGGTAGAGAGAAACAACAAAAACCTGCCAGATACCGGCCCTCGAGGACTGGAATTTCACACCTCTGGCCTCAGGGATCTGGATATTCCACAAACCAGAAGATCCAGAATGTGGTCTGGTCTGAAACTATTCAGAGCTTCATAAACAAACAGCAGGATTTAGAAGTCAGACAGGAAGTGTAAAGATGTGCGGACTGGAGTTTTATGATCTACTTTGCTGGTCTTGGTGAGGACTGGATCAGCAACGTTCTGGACTACCAATAGCTGCCTGATGGACTATAGGGAGACCTGTAAGGGCAGCGTTACAGTAGTCTAGCAAAGAAAAATACAGATATCCTGATGAGTCATCAGTCCTTTAGTCCTCCAGATGTTTTCCATTGATAAAAAGCGACTTGACATCTCTCTTTAACATCTTGCGCTACCATTTGGTAGAGGTAAAATTTCAGTGACTTTGATGAATTTCTTCAAAACATTGTGAAAATAAACCTGCCTGAGCATCTCTACCAACTGGTTTGGGTGTTTAAAAGCCAAACTAAGTACTACTGTTTAATTCCACTGTTGTTACATTATTATTAACTTCTTTTTAACATGTCAAGCATTTACTAAAAACATTAATTCTGTTTATTCTTGCTAAAACAAAAGGAAAAACACAGAGAAACATTTTCCTCAGGTCTTCTTCTGGCTCTGTTGTTGGCTGAAGTTTACTTTTAATCTTTCTTCTTTGGGTCCAAAGACTTTTGTTTCAGTTTTGTCTCCATGTTCTGGAAGGAACAAAAGAATGAACAAAGGAATGAAGGAATGAGGGAACGAGGGAAAGACCGAAGGAATGAACAAAGGAACGAAGAAATGAATGAATGAGGGAACAAAGGAACGAAGAAATAAAGGACCGAATGAAGGAAGGAAGGAATGAAGAAATAAACAAATAAAAGAAGAAACGAATGAAGGAATGAACGAAGGTTCGAACTAGGGAAAGAAGGAACAAACAAAAGAAGGAACAAAGGAAAGAACAAAGGAACGAGTGAACGAACGAAGGATTGTACAGACGTATGTCGGGTTGCAGGGGCAGCAGCCTAAGCAGGGAAGCCCAGACTTCCCTCTCCCCAGACACATTCACCAACTCTGCGGGGAGGATCCCGAGGCGTTCCCAGGCCAGCTGAGAGATATAATCCCTCCAGCGTGTCCTGGGTCTTCCCCGGGGTCTCCTCCCAGAGGGACGTGCCTAGAACACCTCACCAGGGAGGTCCAGGAGGCATCCTGACCAGATGCCCGAGCCACCTCAACTGGTTCCTCTCGATGCCGAGGAGCAGCGGCTCTACTCTGTTCTCCTCCCGGATGACCGAGCTCCTCACCCTATCTCTAAGGGAGAGCCCGACCACCCTGCGGAGGAAACCCATTTCAGCCGCCTGTATACGAGATCTCGTTCTTTCGGTCACGACCCACAGCTCATGACCATAGGTGAGGGTAGGAACGTAGATCGACTGGTAAATCGAGAGCTTCGCCTTCTGACTCAGCTCCTTCTTCACCGTGACAGACGGCGCAGAGTCCGCATTACTGCAGACGCCGCACCGATCTGTCTGTCGATCTTCCCTCACTAGTGAACAAGTCCACGTTTGGAACATCTCGTCTTTGATTTAATCAATGCAGGAAATGGAGAAATACCACAATTTTTGTTCTCATCTATAGCATGTTCTTGTCTTGGACCCCAGGAGCCATTGCTCCTGTAACAGACGGATGACTTTTGGGGATCCTCATAAATAAACAAATAAATAAACAAATGAAAATGAAAGGTTGGGCCAATGTTGACCAGTGAAAGAAACAGAAGAAGAAGCCAGAATTAATTTCATGGCTGAAAAAAAACACTGCTTTCCATGATGCTACCTCGTTTAAAGCCTCCTCCGTCGCCGCCATGGTTACCATTTCCTGAATCTGTCAGAACGCTGCACTGCCCTCTAGTGGATACAATGGCTAACAACCACACCAACAGAATGTCATAGATTCTAACAAACAATTCATCTTCATTTAGAAGTAATCTATTCCAGTGTTGGTTCTGTTGACAGAACTGGTCAGGATGCAGGGAAGTTTTATCCTCCGACATCTGCACAGACAGAACTAGCAGAACACAAATCTAGTGTCTCTTTCATTTACAGGACAGTGTTTCAGCAGAGACATGAGGCCAGCAGGCAGCGTCTGCAGCCAGTAAACCAATGAAAAAGGTATTTGATGGGATGATGATTAAAAAATCACAGTATTTAATGAAGAATTTAACCTACTCTGGATGCCTTTTTGTCTTGCATGTGAATAAAAGTTCTTTGCATGAGGCTTTTGGAGACAGTTTAAGCAGAGCAGCAGGCGTCTTTGCGTTTCCAGTCGAGCCTCCGAGGCGCAGCGTCCTGCTCACCAGGGAGCTAAGTCAATGAGAAAATCTCCCGAGGTTTGGAGTGAATCATCATCATCAGCGAGTCGTTTTTATATGTGATTATCTCACCTCCACAATGTGGATCAGTCCATCAGTAGCTCCCTGCGGCGAGTCCTGAGCTTTAATAGTTCAGGTTTTTAAAGAGCCGTTTCTCTGCATCAAATATCCGACAGTTGGATGTTTTAGTCACTTTTTTAATCATGTTGTTGACGACCCAAAACACACCCAGCCATCTTAGCCATTCTGTATATTGGAAACCAGCTTGGATTAGCTACTCTTACAGAAAAATCGCATGTACATGCACATGTGAACCGTATGTAAACCACATGGGAGAACATTTTCATTTAATTGCCATGTGAAAAACATCTTATTCACATGCCTACTACGTGTTCCCTACATGCACATGCGAACCATGTGGTCTTTGTGTGTTTGTGGTTTACATTTAGTGTGACACATGTGAATCACTTATAAAGAATAATAAAACAACATGTAAATCCCATGTTGTTCACATGTGGGACACATGTAAATCACGTGGTTAGGTTACTGTAAAGAGTAAGAAAACAACATGTATATCACATATTAGACACATGTGAATCATATGTGAAGAACATGTAATTCACATGTGATTGACACGTTAAACACTTGTCAAGAACAAGAAAAGATTACATGTAAATTACATGTGAATCACATTCTGTTCACATGTAAATAGCATGGAATTTACACATAGTTTTTTTTTTGTTCTTGTGATTCTCATGTGTCATCCACATGTGATGTACATGGTCTTCACATGTGAATCACATGAAAAAAACTATTGTTTCTACGTGTACTCCATATGTCCGAGTCCATGTGAATCACATGTGATTCCCATGTGAACAAGCATAGTTTTATTTATTATTGTGATTCTCATGCGTCATCCACATTAGGGTGGCACATGACTACATGTAAATCCCATGCTGTTCACATGGGTCTCACATGTAAATCATTTGTGGTAGACACATTTATATCACTTGTGAAAACCCAGAAAAACCACAAATACATCACATGTGATGACCATGAAAACCAAATGTCCTCTACATGTGATTCACATGTGCTCCACATTTATGTGGACATGTGAACCACAAACGTGTATTTTGAAGATTTCCATGTGATTCACACATGAATCACGTGTGAAGAACCTATGAATCACATGTTGTTGACAAACGTGAAGAACATGAAAAGCACATGTAAATCACATGTATTCACATGTGAATACATGTGATTTACATGTAAAATCTCTGCATGGATTTCCTGTGAATTTGAACCCAAACAAAGAAGGGAAGCTGAACTGCAGCAGATCTAAACACTGACTCCAGCCAGATGAAGGAGAGCATCCAGCGGCCGTCTCTGTGACCGACAACAGGCTTTTTATTGGCGAATAAGCTTTAAATACACATATTTTACGTCCTCGCAGGCTGTCAGCGTGTCATCTATGGTAAAATAATCCTACAAATTGCACAGACAAAAGCAAACACACAGGAAGCGTAAAGAAGACGCTTACAAAGCAAAATGCAAATCTAACATGGTGATGAATGCATTTAATATTCTTAGAAGTGTACATTTAGAGAAATTTAGCATCTCCTCCAGTTGGCTCAGCTGTTTCCTGATGAAATTAGATGGCAACACGAAATGGTGCGGGGGTGCTACAGCTGCCAGACTGGCAGGTAAAAATGCACCTTATTAAACCTTTGGGGTTGATTCCTGAACATATATATCTGTAAAGGTACTTACATGTGAAGATAAAACTATTTTCTAGCACTGAAAAGCCTAAAAAATGATGAAATGATGCCAGAGAGGTCTCTGATCTGCTGGCGAAGCTGGAGCTACAGGTGCATCACATCAGTGCCGTCTGACCATCAAACGTTGAGCACTTTGTTTAAACTTAGAAAGTTTCTTCAGCTCAGATGCTCAGAAACACCACTGGACTGTCACATGACAACACCTGTAAGAGTCTGAGCTCCAGACAAACAAATTATCATACGGCGGCAACAGCCAGACTTGATGAAAGCACATGGAGACAAGCCGTGACGCTTGTATGTCCATCGCTTTGCAAGCGAGTATCGGATGTTATCATTGGTTGTTAAATGTTATCTGTGGATCTCCACCCATGACAAGGCTCGCTAACCGTCAGCTGCCAAGCTGGGCCGTTGAGCCCGCCTGCTCCCGTTAACTTTTTTATCCTGTTTCGTCCCAATCACATGATTAATAGTTCAATTCAATTCAATTCAACTTTATTTAGACAGCATCAAATCATGGTAATGCCATCTCAAGGCGCTTTACAGACAGAGAAGATGGAGTAAGAAGATAGGAGAGTAGTGGAATTGACTCCCATCCTGTGGGAATCCTGCAGGAATCCTGTGACCAATGGGATTCCTGAAAAAATGTCAGCCTTTAATGCAGGGCTGCCTGTCTGCGAATCGTCTTCCATCCTTTTACAGTTGATTTATTTGTACATTTTTTACTGTTTCGGTCACTGGACTTCAGCTTTAACCTATTTTATCCCGCTTCTCTGAATAACCTGATCTGACAGAAACACACCAGATCTCAAAGCTTATTTACCTGTTTCTGTTTTAAAGACACATTACGTAACTCTCTGAGCTTAAAACTCTGCGTCCTGGACTGGCTTGATGACACAGTGACATCTATTGTGTATTTCTTGAGCCCAGCAGCATCCCAAGGCTGAGAAACAGCACTATATCACTTTTACATTGGGGCGCTGAACACAAGAGTCATCATCACATCGTCTTCTGCTGGCTGGAGAGAGCTAACAGGTCAGGTAGGATGCAAGATGGATGCTTCATCCACTAGGGGCTGCAAAACAGAGCAAATCCTCATAGACTCCCATGTTAAAAAGACCAACTTCACAGCAGGAATAAACATGTTTACAGCCTGGTTCAAAAATCCATTTTAGGTTTAATAGGTCAGGTTTACCTTCATGACAACTGTGGGGGGAGTGAATTTTTTTCTAACTCGCCCGTTTAAAAGTAATTTAATCTCAAAGCTCGACATATTTAGGGGCGTGTCCTTTTGATTGACAGGTACCCGATCTCCCGCTTCAAGTCAGAAGAACGTAGAACAACCGCGGTTTTTAGCTGGTAAACAACATGACTTAGCTTTAGCCCGCTTACCTCCATTAGCTGGTTAGCTCCTGTTATCTCCAGGTTAGCTTGGTTAGCTCTTAGCTACAGAAAGCTCTGAGTTTGCTCGTTGTCAATCATCCACCATGACCCGCAATTATCCGCATGCCCCTACCAAGACGGTGGTGGTAGGAACCACCCACCGAGCTTCATTTCAGCTCTTCAGAAACCCACAGGAGACGTCACGGAGGCTACGTCCATATCTTTATATACAGTCAATGGGAAAACACCAGAAAGTCGCAGTAATAATAAGAATATTAACATTATTGATGGGTCTGAGTCTGTGTCCGTCTCCCTTTTCTATTAACTCTGTTATTGTTGTTTAACTGGGAAATTCTGGCTAGCATCCTTCCTCCACTTGATCCGGCTTGAAAAATCCAATTCGGCTTATAAAATGAGCCTCCTGGTTGGAGTTCGGGGAAGGAAAACACAGCTTCCTACACTGGCTAGGCCATAGTAGACACACCAGAAGAACGTTGAAGCAGTACCTAATGTAGCGCCACTTCACAACAAATAGCATCTCAGGACACTTTACAGACACATCAGATGGAGCTTGTTGGATTAATCACACCAGTTCACAATAAACGCCTTGCTAAGACAAACAAACCGATTCCATTGAATACGCTCTTGTAGAAACAAAGCTAAACTGATTTTCTGTCAAGCTTTTGAACAAACTTGTGGTCTTCGACACGAGCCACTCGTCAACGCGTTCTCTTAGATATTAGATATAATATCTAATATATAGATATCTTAGATATAAGCCAACGTTTGTGTGTTTCTGCTTCTAAACCTTTCCAACCGTGCCGACATAGCTGCATCAGTCTGAGCTGGAGGTGGAGATGACGGTGATGAAACTGGGTTTGATGGAACTCTTTTGGGGGCTTTAGGCATTTTGTTTATTTAGACTGATAAGAATGTTTTGATTTGGACTTTTCTTATCGTTTCCTGCCTTACAGAAGGTCATTTATGCCTCCATCCTCTTTCATTTGGACTCTGCAGGTCCCTCTGAGCTGGCCTGGACACAATCCTCTCAGAAACCTCCATTTAATGGGGAAATGGATGCCTCGGACACCCACAACACATGCAGACAGATTCCTGGAAGATATCTTGGTTTTTCCTTTCTTAAATCCTTCTGGGTGAGTTTGGTGATGTTTAACATAAGAAAACAGCGAGTAGAGATGTGTTTGCATTAAAGCCTGACATTTAGCGTCCCTTTGTGCTACCGAGATCCATTGTTCACTAAACTTTAACTCAGTCCCACACGCACCATCCAGCTGTCACAAATCCCCCCCAAAAAGCAGCTAGTTGGGATTAATGTGGCTTCTGAAAAGGATCCGACAGCTGGGAAATGATTTATCTCCAGTATGAGAATTGGTTTAAAGATGCACGTCTTCAGGAGGAGCCCTGAGGGTTTTTCAGCAATGTGTCATTTATGGTCCTTCTACATACATATAAGTATGTATATTTAAAATATTAGCGACCTCATACACCTGTGGTCAAACATTTTGGGACAACTTCCTTTTAAATCCAGTGAGAATAAAGGTGTGACCAGTAGTGTACTCCCATTCATCTGTTAGGACTGGGATATACCTGCTGTTGCAAACGCTAGTTGCAACATATATGTGTTTATATTTTTGCATTTTCCTATTTTGTACATCCAATATAATTCAATATACTACCAGTCATAAGTTTGGAAAAAGTTTCTCATTGGATTTAAGGGCAAACTGTCCCAAAAAGCATGACTGTAGTTGTACAGTGTAGTATGATGTAGTATACTGAACATCAGAGGTATTACGCTCCTCCCCTCAGCCCAAGTCTGACCTAAAAACTTCCACAGATACAGCAGAAACTAAAGTCTAAACAATAAGCAAAACCTTTTAATACCTCCCACAGTTTCAACCGTCTTCTGCGTCGGTTATGCAGGTGATCTGGGGCTTTGTTCTCCGTCACTTTACACAGAAAACGTAGCAATAGCATCAGAAGTCCTGGAGCAGGGTTGAGTTTTATAGCTGACAGGCAACAAGCAAAAGGAACAAAAGAGGAAGAAGAGGAAGGATGCCGACAAAGTTACTGGAGAGAATGATGGCACAAGATGAAACGACACAATCTGAGGTTCTCTTTCTGCAGCAGAATAACGAGTCACTTCTGCATCGACCTCGAGGACGAGTGGGGTCAGGCGGCGGGATCCCAAAACACCTCGTCCTGAGGACCACTGTGCGTTGCATTTGTCGCTTATCGGCGAGTTTAAGCGCGTCATCTTTCAGCGGGAAGTTGGAGAGATCTTGGTGCTGCATAATCATAAACATCGAGCCAACAAATCTGCAGCAACAGTGTGAGGCTTCATTTCCATACGCAGCAAAATCTCTGACGAACATTTCCAACAGCTTGTTGGATCAATCTCACCAAGAATTACGGTATTCTGGAGGGAAATGGGGTCTAATAACAATATGGACCTGATGGAACGGCTGGTCAGTGTATTTGCAAGGAAGCATCATCATGAGGTTTTACATAGACCTCAATAATATGAAATCAAAAGTACGTGTGAGGAGATAAAAATTGGAGGATTTGTTGTCCCAAATCATAGCATTAAATATGCCTGGAGACACGACACAGCTGTTCCTGCTTGGCAGCCGGAGAGACACAGATGAGAGGAAACATCTTTGGCTTTGGTCTTGATCTAACATTTGTTGACAGCACAACAAACACAGAAAAACAACAGCCTCACATTTAACGTAAAACATTTAAAATGAGAAATATTCCAATGAAACTGTGTGTCCATAAAGAAAGATGATTACACTTAGTAACATTTTCTGAAAGAAAAAAATCTGCACTTCAAACAAGTGAGAAACATTCTTTTCAAGTGTTTTAAGAAGTTAAAACCCTAAAAAACAGCCTGTTATGTTCTTCTCAAGGGTTTTTCTTTCTCACTTTGACAGAAAAGGTCTTAAAATGGATGATTTTTCTTCATTTAATTCAGAAAGTTTCTTTTATAAACTAACAAAAAACCTGCTGAAGCAGCAATCCAAAACAAATATCGTCAATATCAATGTAAATGTCAATACTTTCTGCTGGAAATGTCATTTCATTATTTTCCCTTCAGTTGCTGATCATAATGATGATTCTAATACAGCAGCACAAAGATTTTTGTCAAGTAAAACTTTTTTCACTGAGGGAAATTTTTTATATGTTGTTCATTTAAAAAACAAAAAGACAAAAAGTGATAATACTAATAAAGTGAAAATAAAATGTTTTTCCTCCTTTTCACCTAAAAGTCTGAAAAAACAAAGTTAAAAGCCAAACTTTTACTTGGTTTGTTCTTGTTAACACTTTTTGGGTTTTTGCCCCAAAATCCCGCTGCAAGAAAAATATCAATCACATCTCACCGGTATCGAAAGATACCGCTACTAGCCTGGGTATCAATACGATCAATGAGTTGATCAATCTGCAGAGTCCGATGACAATCACCACATGATCCCTTCCAACAACATCTCTGACAACAACCAAACACAATTCTGACTGGAAGTGAAGAGTTTTTCCAAAAACATTAGTTTATTTTGTCAGCATCAGAGTGCAGTTTGCATTCATACTGCGTCAATCAACCACAGTCTGTTTGAAGTGGACCAAACGGCAGCAGTGTCTTGATTCCTGTAAGACATCTTTGTAATCTAAGAAACTGATTGGTTTCATCTGGCTTCATGGAAAGGTAGATCTGAGTGTCATCCGCATAGCAATGAAAATTTATACCATCAGGCAGCATGGTATAAATTTTCATTGCTATGCGGATATCCAGGATCCAGGATAGACTTTAAAATTCTTCTCCTCACATATAAAGCTCTCCATGACCAGGCTCCATTGTACATAAAAGATCTTATAGTTCCATATATTCCAAATAGAGCACTTGGCTCTCAGACTGCAGGTTTACTGGTGGTTCCTAGAGTCTCAAAGAGTACTATGGGAGGAAGGGCCTTTAGCTATCAGGCTCCTCTCTTATGGAACCAGCTCCCACCGTGGGTTCGGGAGGGAGACTCCCTCCACACCTTTAAGCTGAAAACCTTCCTTTTCCATGATTCTTATAGTTAGGATAAGAGCATCTCCTGAGTTGGAGTCTGCATGTATGGGACCCAACTGTCCAGGTTCTGCTCATTGCTCTTATAGTTATGGGTAGTCTAGCCAACCATTACTTATGTAGCAATGGGGATGTTACCTGATGCACTGAGAAGCACCTCACTCCATTACTCTAAATATATTAATGTATAAATATATGCCAGTATTGCCGTCTCTAACTTATTTCTCCTTTTTTCCGCAGGTCTTCCTGAATAAGTGCAGTTGTACATGTTGATCTGTCTTTCCTGTCGTCTCCACCCCAACCAGTCGAGGCTGATGGCTGCCCTCCCTGAGCCGGGTTCTGCCGGAGGTTTTCTTCCTGTTAAAGGGGAGTTTTTTCCTTCCCACTGTCGCCGCGTGCAGCTCAGGATGGAGGATTGGATCGAAGTCATGACTCGATGCCATCAGTTGGTTTCTATTATAGGATATGGATGAATTGGCTTGAAATGATGTGAATGTAAAGTGTCCTGAGACAACGTTGTTGTGAAGTGGCGCGATACAAATAAAGCTGAATTGAATTGAATTGAATTGAATTGAATTGAATTGAATTGATTTGAATTGAATTGAATTGAATTGAATTGAATTGAATTGAATTGAATTGAATTGAACGCGTCCTCAGACTGAACTACCGGACTGAAAACACGGCGACTCGGCCTGCTACGGACCCCCGTCTCTGGTGTCTGTGGATAATACAGCAAATGAAGTGGAAGGAGCCAGAAAGAGGTTAATGATTCACATGGAGATAAAGGAGTGTATGTATCTGCTGCTGTCTGTCTGAGTGTGTTTGACAGGGAATGAATTTTTCATCACTGCTCGTGTAATTGTTCGGCTGGACGTTCAGTCAGTCTGATTGGTCGGCTTCACCTGGACACTGCCGTCACACAGCAGCCAAGTATTCAGCATTTAATCCTGACATGTTAAAAGACACACACTGGCATCTGGACTACTTGAACATGTGGCAGGCAGGAAATCCTTTCCATTCGCGCGAATCAGAGGAAATCTGGATTTCTGCTCACGCAGGAAATTGTCTCTTTTTTTTAGCGACTGCTGGTTTATTTGATTTGACAAGTCGTTTCAGTCGGAACAAACTAGAACTGCAATGTTTCTGGGGAAGAAAAAAAGTGGACGTGTAGCAGAGAAATTGATTATTAGTCTTCAAGCTACTGCTTTTAAAAAAGGAATTAAAGGAGAATTTAAGAGTTTAGAGAAATTTCATCTTAAATCTTTGTATTTATTCTATATTTATAAACACTAACGAACTAATTAACACAGAAACACAACCAGCCAATCACACAGCAGCTCTTTTAGACATCAGGGAATGGTGAAGAAAGAGGATTTGTGTGACTTTAATGCAGCATGTGTTGGTCTGAGTATTTAGTGTTTACACAGAAGGTTCTGGACAGACTGGTTGGAGATGATGGAAAGGCGACAGGAAGTCCGATAAGCTCTGGTTTTAGAACATCATCTCTGAACACACAACAGGTCCAGCCTGGAAGCAGATGGTCTCCAGCAGCAGAAGACCACAGCGGGTTCCCTCCTGTCAGTAAGAACAGGAAACTGAGGCTACAATTCCCACAGATTCACCAGAACTGGACAATAGAAGATGGAGAAACTGGTCTGATGAGTCTCCAGTTCAGCTCGACATTCACATGGTAGGATCAGAATTAGCAAAGTTCGCCTTTGGCTTCTTTTAAAACTGATCTCCAATATCCTGATTTTTAGACCAACTCTGAATTTCCAACACCAATATCTAACAATACCGACATTTCTCAAGTGATTTGTTCCAAACAAACTAAAATATCAGGAAAACTACACACGACATCTTATATTTTGTCGTTTTGAGTTCAAGGTGACCTAGCAGAAGAGACAACATTTAATATGTGCAGGTCGTGTGAACGTTGGGTCATTAAAAAAGTGAAACCAATACCAGTAATTTCCAATATTACATTTTGATGTTGATTTTGACCAATAATATCGGAGATCTTTAATCAGCATTTGCTGGAAACATCATGAAAACACATCCATCCTGCCCACTATGAATCCCAACATGTAATGGCTTCAGGGGACAAAGTCTTCTCTGGCAGGACCCAAACAATGCGACAGTCTTCCTGTCTGTCACGTCCTCTCGTTGTTTAGGTCCAGACTGAAAACGCATCGGGAGATTCTCATCAAGGTGTGGGTTTCAGGCTCTTTAACCTCAAACACTTGAAAGAATAAAGCGAAGCTAAGATCAGTGGTGGAAAACCGCAACATAAACATGTCAGGGTGTCAGTAAGTTGTGTTTGTTTAATACCTGACAGCAGCTTCACGAGGCAGTCAGAGAAGGGCTGAATCCACTGTAAAACACAAAATAACCAACGATATCAGTGTCATAACTTTGCCAGAAGACAGTTCACGCCCCAGCAACATCACTTAAATGTCAAGTAAAAATAGCATCACCCTCAATAACGGCATTCTTTTAGGTTTCATTTGACACACAGTTCAGAAATCCAGTCGTCACCGAAACACGAGAGGAACAGGTCTACCCCAATAATCATCTGATGAGTCGTCAATACCTCCACTCTCAGGCTGGTCTGCATGTTGCATCATCAACAGAAATGGAAACTGTGAGAAAATCCTTTCCTGAGGGTGTGAATAAAGCTGAAATGATTGTTTTACACTCCACTGTCTGCCCCCCAAACCAACAAAAATATTAATTCATTCATTCGTTCATTATCCTAAACGTTTATTCCAATGAAGGGTCACGGGGAAGCTGGAGCCTATCCCAGCAGTCTTTTGGTAAAAGGCATGGTACACCCTGGACAGCTCGCCAGTCCATCACAGCCATCAAAAAATCTACAACATATATCATCTTCATCTTCATCTTCTGCCGCTTATCCGGGGTCGGGTCGCTGGGGCAGCAGTCTTAGCAGGGAAGCCCAGACTTCCCTCTCCCCAGCCACATTTGCCACCTCTGCGGTGGGGATGTCGAGGCGTTCCCAGGCCAGCCGAGAGATATAATCCCTCCAGCGTGTCCTGGGTCTTCCCCGGGGTCTCCTCCCAGAGGGACGTGCCTGGAACACCTCACCAGGGAGGCGTCCAGGAGGCATCCTGACCAGATGCCCGAGCCACCTCAACTGGTTCCTCTCGATGCGGAGGAGCAGCGGCTCTACTCTGAGCCCCTCCCGGATGACCGAGCACCTCACCCTATCTCTAAGGGAGAGCCCGGCCACCCTGCGGAGGAAACTCATTTCAGCCGCCTGTATACGAGATCTCGTTCTTTCGGTCACGACCCACAGCTCATGACCATAGGTGAGGGTAGGAACGTAGATCGACTGGTAAATCGAGAGCTTCGCCTTCTGGCTCAGCTCCTTCTTCACCACGACAGACCGGCGCAGAGTCCGCATTACTGCAGACGCCGCACCAATCTGTCTGTCGATTTTGCCCTCCATTCTTCCCTCACTCAAGAACAAGACCCTGAGATATTTAAACTCCTCCACTTGAGGCAGGACCTGACCCCCGACCCGGAGAGGGCAATCCACCCTATTCTGGCTGAGGACCATGGTCTCAGATTTGGAGGTGCTGATTCTCATCCCAGCCGCTTCACACTCGGCCGCGAATCGCTCAAGCGAGAGCTGGAGATCACGACCAGATGAAGCCAACAGGACCACGTCATCTGCAAAAAGCAGGGACCCAATCCTGAGGCCACCAAGTCGGATCCCCTCAACACCTCGGTTGCACCTAGAAATTCTGTCCAAGTTATTAACAGAATCGGTGATAAAGGGCAGCCTTGGCGGAGTCCAACCCTCACCGGAAACGAATCCGACTTACTACCGGCAATGCGGACCCAGCTCTGACACCTGTCGTACAGGGACCGGACAGCCCGTACAAGGGGGGCCGGTACCCCATACCCCCGGAGTACCCCCCACAGGAGCCCCCGGGGGACACGGTCGAATGCCTTCTCCAGGTCCACAAAACACATGTAAACTGGTTGGGCAAACTCCCATGCCCCCTCCAGGACCCCAAAGAGGGTATAGAGCTGGTCCACTGTTCCGCGACCAGGACGAAAACCACACTGCTCCTCCTCAATCCGGGATTCGACTATCCGGCGGACCCTCCTCTCCAGGACCCCTGAATAGACCTTACCAGGGAGGCTGAGGAGTGTGATTCCCCTGTAATTGGAACACACCCTCCGGTCCCCCTTCTTAAAAAGGGGGACCACCACCCCAGTCTGCCAATCCAGCGGTACTGTCCCCGATGTCCACGCGATGCTGCAGAGGCGTGTCAGCCAGGACAGCCCCACAGCATCCAGAGCCTTAAGGAACTCCGGGCGGATCTCATCCACCCCCGGGGCCTTGCCGCCAAGGAGCTTTTTGACCACCTCAGCGACTTCAGCCCCAGAGATAGGAGAGTCCACCCCTGAGTCCACCAGCTCTGCTTCCTCATCGGAAGACGTGTTGGTAGGATTGAGGAGGTCTTCGAAGTATTCCCTCCACCGACCCACTACGTCCCGAATTGAGGTCAGCAGCTCCCCATCTCCATGGACAATCCATGACGAGCACAGAAGTCCAATAACAAAACACCATTTGGGTTCAGAGGGGGGGGACCATGCCTCCCAATCACTCCCCTCCAGGTCTCACTGTCATTGCCTACGTGAGCATTGAAGTCCCCCAGCAGAACAATGGAGTCCCCAGAAGGAGCACTCTCCAGCAGTCCCTCCAAGGACTCCAGAAAGGGTGGGTACTCTGAACTGCTGTTCAGTGCATAAGCACAGACAACAGTCAGGACCCGTCCCCCCACCCGGAGGCGGAGGGAAACTATCCTTTCATCCAACGGGGTAAACCCCAACGTGCAGGCACCAAGCTAGGGGCTGATGAGAATGCCCACACCTGCTCGGCGCCTCCCACCATGAGCAACTCCAGAGTGGAAGAAAGTCCAGCCCCTTTCGAGGGTACTGGTTCCAGAGCCCAAGCCATGTGTCGAGGTGAGTCCAACTATATCTAGCCGGAACCGCTCAACCTCGCGCACAAGCTCAGGCTCCTTCCCCACCAGAGAGGTGACGTTCCACGTCCCTAGAGCCAGCTTCTGCAGCCGGGGATCGGACCGCCAGGGTCCCCGTCCCTTGCTGCCACCCAGCTCACATTGCACCCGACCCCTACGGCTCCTCCCGCAGATGGTGAGCCTACGGGAGGTGGGGACCATGTAACCCTTTTGGGCTGAGCCCAACCGGGCCCCATGGGCGAAGGCCCGGCCACCAGACGCTCGCTCTCGTACCCCACCTCAAGGCCTGGCTCCAGAGGGGGGTCCCGGTAACCCGCGTCCGGGCAAGGGAACATTCATGCCCAGGTTGGTCGTCATACATAGAGGTTGATGAGCCGTGCTTGGTCTGGTCCCTCCCCTAGACACCTGTTTGCCATGGGTGACCCTACCAGGGGCATAAAGCCCCCGACAACATAGCTGCTAGGATCTTCGGGACGCACAAACCCCTCCACCACGATAAGGTGACGGCTCAGGGAGGGGTAAAACATATATGAAAAGTATAATTATGTACATAATTAGTCCAATTGGTGTGTTGAAGCAGGGAAACATGGAAAACCTGCAGGAAAGCGGCTCTCGAGGACCGACTTTGGACACACCTGATATATCAGGAGTCACTGTTGTCCTGCAGGTTTTGGATGCAGCAACACACCTTCTTAAATGAAAAGGATTGGGCAGGACTTGACAACAAGCAGTAGGAAACATCCCCAGTACTCAGAGCTGTTGATTCATGGAGCAGATGAAGTGAAACTACTGAGGTAGATGACATTAGATGTCATGATGTGGTGTTTTGTGTTTCTCCTTAGCTCTGGTTTCCTGCTTTGGTTTGTAGTTTTCCTTGTTTAGTTCTCTGGTGTCTCGGTTCCATGTTTGGTCTCGTTTGGTTCAGAGTATTTATAATCCTCACTTGTTGGTTTTCTTTGCTGGATCATTTTGTTTGAGTTAGTCTCCTGAGTTTCTGTGTTTAAATTAAATCAGTCTTCAACCTGCATCCCAGTTCCCGACTCCTGCATTTGGGGCCACACCTTCACCGACGTCACCATCGATACATTAGAAGCTAAAGGTTTTCTGGTCCAGACAGAAACGTAGTTTCAGATGTTCTCCTAAACGTCCAGCTGTAGCACATAAAACTGCATGGAAACCTTTCCAGATGTGAAACTTTTCCATGTTGGTGTGAATGAGATGGAAATTCAGGAGTGAACGAGCTGAAGCGATGAGAAGATGTTGCTGGGAAAATGTGATGGAAATATTATGTAAGGAAACAACCAATGGAAAGGTATCGGGGGAAAATGTGACCAACGTTTCCCTGTTATGTTTACATGCACAGCAGGATTCTCTCTTCTGACCTCCATCTAAACGAGATAATTCCATCATGATTTTTACATGAGCTGCAAATAAGATGTTTTATTCGTGTTCGCATGTTTGCAGAGCGAAACCTCCGTCATGACTCATCCATGACTCATGCCTCCTCATGAAGCTGTAATGTTTGCACCCATCCAAGATCATTATATCCAGAGGAGCCTCTTCTTTTTACCACAGTCCTCCTCTGCTGCTCGCAGTGTTGCCAGGTCTGGTGACAAGCTTGAAACAAGCTAATTGAATGCTTTGCTTTAAATAAATGGAGTTTTAAGTCATTTATATGTAGGAGATGTCTGAAGAAATAAAGCAGCTGTGTGGGTTGCCAGATGCTGAGAAAATAAGCAATCTGAGTAACCTTATGCAGAGCACGGTAATCAGAAAAAACTTGTCAGCTTCCTGTCAACAATGGAGGTTGTATGCACGTGGAAGCAACGCGTGACTAAGACGTTGTGAGAAACATTTCCACAGAAAGTTACGCTGCATTATTTACCTCTCACAATCAGAGACATCAGAACAACCACAAAGCTCAGAACCTGCTCGGATGCAGATCAACTCAGTCGGATCTTTGCACCAATAAATGTTTTCACCCTGCAGTATTTCCTCAGATATCTTCTAATCTGAGCTGCAACAATCACCGAAATCACAAGTAAACATTTAGAATAAAACCTTGTTCCTTCTGCACAACACAAGCAAATTAAAGTTTGTTTGTTTTTTTAAAAGAAATATTTATCCAAAAATTAAATTAAATTAAATTAAATAATTTTTCACTTTTTTCAAATGTAATTTAAAGTTTTAAAAAATATAAATTTCTGAATAAAATGCCAAATTTAAAAAAAATTAAATAGAATAAAAATTGAAAAGAAAACTTGAAATTTGAAACAATATTAAATTAAATTCAATTAAATAAAATTTAATTTAATTAATTTAATAGGAAAATAAAATTCTTAAAATGAAACTAAAACACACTAAACTGAAATGAAATGAAATAAAATAAAATAAAATTAATTTAAAAAAAAAGAAATACAATAAAATAAAATAAAATCATCATCAGGCTCTAAATGTCTAATTCAGAGCTTGTTTGTTGAGAAACTTAATGGACGCCATGTCATCATCTTTAAATGTAAAACTAAAGCCAAAAGCTGGAAAGTTCAGGTTTGCATGAAAAAAAAACCTCTCAGGTAATAAAATCAGCTCTTTCAAATCTCACAAATCCGCCTCAGTTATGATAGAAATGGAGAGCAAAGACAACATATCACCATTAACAAGCGATTATGTTTGTTGTTTTCATCACATGAAGCAACAACTGTGCAGAACTTTGGTTCCAGCTGGGATCAATAACTTTACTGTTTATTAATAATAAAGCATGAAAAACGTGCAGATGAGCAGACTGCACACCGGTTTGTTGGTAATAAACTGGAGTAGGAAGTGTTCTGTGGTTCTCCTTCAGAAATATTCACAACCTCCTTCATGATGTCGACCTTCTGGCACCAGTTGGATCCAGTTTTCCTCCAGAACTGCTTTTATTCTCGGTTTCATGTTCAGCAAGATGTTGGAAGCATTTGTGAGCTGCTGGAAGTTTCCATCAGAAGATGCTACACTGGGATGGACATGGTCAGCAGCAACACTCAGGCAGGCTGTACTGGTTAAACCGTGTCATACTGGTAGTAAGGGGACCATAGTGGGACAAGAAAATCTTTACACCAGCAGCAGCGCCGCCATGCGATTGGCTGATTAGATATTTATGTTAGTACACGAGTAAACAGGTGG
The DNA here is from genome assembly GCF_933228915.1 of Telmatherina bonti. Taxonomy (NCBI): domain Eukaryota; kingdom Metazoa; phylum Chordata; class Actinopteri; order Atheriniformes; family Telmatherinidae; genus Telmatherina; species Telmatherina bonti. The sequence continues at coordinate 35,004,374 of NC_136616.1, forward strand.
AGCTGATAGATCCAAGGCCGTATCTGGAATAAACATGTGTAAACATCTGGATCTGGGTGAGATCTGCGGTGTTTCTGTTCAGCCGAGCAGAGACGAAATCGTGTGAACCACGGCTCCTCAGGGTTCCAGTCCGCTGACGCCCCACTGTGAGGTTCGCCGAAACTCCAGGCGCTGAGGCAACACACTGAGATGAAGATAATCAGGATGACACCTCTTCATCTTAAAGATTCCCCTAAACGTCCGTTTCCCGCTTGTTAGCGGTGCTGTGATCCCCACAGGCCCACAGGCCGACTGCCAGCTTTCTAATTGGCACAGGAAACGTATGTGTGTCTGGTCTTCGCCTCCATCTGGCCTTTGAACGCGTTAGGATTGTTTCTGCCTCTGGGAGGTAATTAGTTGCACTGCCAGACCAGAAGGTTAGCATCTATATTAAATGAGAATTAACCAGGAACACTGGTAATGAAGGGTGTGTGTGTACGCAGGAGTAGCGGAGGTGTGGATCTGAGCTTCCCACTGGGACGTGAGGTCACCTTGTGCAGGCTTTGCTTCTGTCACATTCATACGGATTTATGCAGAACGATGCATTCAGGGACTGGTTTTGTGTGCTGAACTTTGTAAAGTTTTTAAGTCACAAAAAATGTAAATGAAAAAATCTTGATTATGGTCAAAGTTTATGATTCACATGTATAATTTCATATTGTGACATCACAGGTTGGCGGCCTCCAGCACCTCATGGCTTTGGTGCGGCAGATTGATTCACATGTCTGCCATCTAGTGGTGGAACATGGTAACATGTTGTCTTTCTGGACACTTTCTGGCATGGGGCGGTGTGGCGTGGCGTGGCGTAGCGTGGCATGGCGTGGCGTGGCGTGGCGTGGCGTGGCGTGGCGTGGCGTGGCGTGGCGTGGCGTGGCGTGGCGTGGGGTGGGGTGGGGTGGCGTGGCGTGGCGTGGCGTGGCGTGGCGTGGGGTGGGGTGGGGTGGGGTGGGGTGGCGTGGCGTGGCGTGGGGTGGGGTGGGGTGGCGTGGCGTGGCGTGGGGTGGGGTGGCGTGGGGTGGGGTGGGGTGGGGTGGCGTGGCGTGGCGTGGGGTGGCGTGGCGCTTGTGGCACGTAAATGGGGAATAAGTTGTGGTCAGTTTCCCCTGAAGAAACACCAGCTAGCCTCCAGGATTCCTGCGGTTGGAAGTCGGGGCCATTGCAGGGATTATGACGTCCTCATTTTAAATGTAGCTGCGTTTTCACTAGTTTTTCGCTATTTCAACAAACCACATTTGCGATTTACAGATGTTCCCACTGAACGATGTTTAGCGTTTGAGCTGCAGTTCTCGTAAAATGTCGTCATGCGGACCAGGTTTTGCAAGAATTGTGGCGTTTTCCATGCAGACTTGTTTCAGGGTTTCTACTTGCTGGGGAAGATTTTCCACGGCTTTTCCAAGCCCAAGTCATTGTAAAACTCTTTAATTATTTGTATAAGGGTGAAACAAACTGGTCATGTGACCCCCCCCCCGGGATATTTGACACATATTTTTTTAAGTATTAGTGCTTCCGTTACCAGATTTTTTCTTTAGATATTTAAAGGTAAAGGAAACGTAGCTTATGACTGGCCATCTGATGACAATCAAAGAGAAAATGACATGCTAGTGAAACTCAAAATACAGCTATTTTCAAAATGAAAGTGTTTAATAAGTGAATATTGTACAAATTTGTAAATGAAGTTTGCATTTTGGATCAATATGTTTGGCTCACTGACCAACTGATTGATATTTCCATGTAGATCAATGTGCTGTAACCCCTACCGGTGTGGTTTTCTGCATAAACAGAATTTCTTTTCAATGGTCTAATTGATAAAAAGGGATTGTGCAACTTCTGTAAACAAGTTCATCCTGATTTGAACCCAATCAGCAACTGATTGATGATCATTTCTCAGATTTCCTTTTGAAGGTTGGTGGAAAAGCTCGACTTCTCCCTCCAGGAATGACTTTAAGGCCCAGCTGAAGGAGCTCCTCTGGGCCTTGTTCACAAATGAAAGTGAAATGGAGCAGGAGATTGACAGACAGACCAGCATAAAAGTCACCAAAAAAAGAGTCAAGTTCGTTTGAGTTGCCAATTTCATACACGAGGGAAGCTCAAAGTGCTTCACATCAAAGATGAAGAAGACAGTAAGAGAGAGGAAAAACCATCTCATCTGTGTTTAAATGCAAATGAAAACACCAGGAAGGAAATAATAAAACCGAACAAAGAGCAAACAAGTGGAATCTGCATTTATACCCGAGTAAAACCAGGGAAAGAGGCGTACTTATTAAAATGACAACGCTGAGCGAAGATCTAAGCTCCATGGAGAGCAGAATAAAGACTAAAAGCCATTTCACCTTCATGTTTTGACCTCTGGGAGCCACCAGCTGACACATAATATGACTTTAATTCAACATAAACCTCAGATTTAGGGCCTTAGATGATAAGCAGGTCCTCAAAGTTCAATGATATGTAGCTGGAAGCCATGAATGAAAAGAAAGTGATGTGTAGCTGCTTTTTGTTTCCTTTGTTGCAGCGACATTTTAGATTAGTTCAAATAAATTAGAATCTGTCAAAAAGACAATGAATAAAAACATTTATGAGGATCATTCTTTGCCAAATATGACATTAAGGCAGTTTTTATGATAATCATGTCAAAACTATGACCTGGCATTTTATTAAGGACTCTACTGTAATGTTTTAGGCCAGGGGTCTTCAACTCTGGTCCTCGAGGGCTACCATCCTGAAGGATTTATTGTTTACCTGCTACAGTTCACTTGATTCAAATAAAAAGGTTCTCCAACAACTTCTCGTTATTTTCTGCACCTGTCCGTCAATGACCCATTCATTTGGCTCAGGTGTGTTGCAGCAGGGAAACACAAACCTGCTCACGTGGACCGGAGCTTGGCGACTCCTGCTCTAGTTCACAGATAGCTGGATCCCCAGTAGGGATAAGAATCAATAAAAATTTAATTGATATTAATGGCATTATGAATTTTGCCCAGTTCTGTTTCAATTCCCTTATCAATACCTGACCCAACCTCCTATGATGAAACAAATATACAACAAGGATTTCTGGTGTCAAAGAAAGTCTAACATCTTCAAAGGGGTTTTTTAAGGATCAATATTGGGGCCACTTTTGTTTTCAATTTATGTAATTAATCCCAGAATTGATCATCTATCATCTCTATGCAGACGACAAAGCCATTTATGTTCCCAATTTCCAAAATTGATTTTCAGATTGACTCAATTTATGCTACTGCAAAATGCAATAAAATCTATATCTATGTTGTTTCTAAAGGGCATAGGGACAACATCTGATCTTACTAAACTCCCATCTGGGACTACCTTCATCATGCAAGTATTCAAGAATAAATTGCAAACTGTTTTGAAAAGAAGGAAAAATGGTTTTGGGAGGATTTCAGTTGATTTTAAAGGCTTGAGAGGAAAACAGCCCAATAAACCACACACATTGATATATGTAGTTTGCCTTTTGTTTTTAGTGTAAAGTGTGCAGGTTTGAAATAAACAAATGAACGAGTAAATGTGACTGTTTAGCTATGTTTGAATTAGCTAAATTAGATGTACTTGTGTTTGATTTTCATGTTCTATGGTATGTTATAAACTTATAAAAAGATATTTATAATCTTACTGAGCTTTTTCAGGCTAAATGAAGCAGGAATAAAATGCTGTGACAGTTTGTAAGAAGCCCCATCTCAACGTGAGGAGGGCTTGAGAGATGCAGTGATTTCTGTCTGAAACCCACCACTTCCATACATTTAAAGCAACTCAATATATTTTAGGACAACACATCCGCCACTGGTGCTTTCCCACTGCAGAGCTGTTTGACAGCTTCAGCGACCTCAGCCAAAAGATAGAGCAAGGCCATGTCCCCCAAGCCTTCCGCTCTTCGCCGAGGGCGCGATGGTAAGATTAAAGAGGTTTTCCGACTGTTCATATCCCTGCCTCATGGTGACGCCAGCTGAGGTCAGTCTTTAATATTTGACCTGAAATAACCCTGTCTGGACAGCAGATAGAATGATTTATTACAATGTGAAGGACGATGAAAGTCTGTGCTTCAGGAAACAAATGTGCAACAACAGGATGAATTTGAGCCGATTAGTTTCATGGACTGAAACATTTCAGTCTCAGAAGGAACTATGAGTCATATCTGAGGGAGACTAAACTGACAGATAAATGTCAGATGGAAAAATGAGAATTGATGACAGAGATTGGTGATAAGAAGATGATAGTCAGGGGTGCAGAGAAGAAAAAGAACGAGGAATGAATAATAAAAAACGCAGCGGATTTATGTAAAACTCTCTCTTCCTTATAATCACATCTGACAAGCAGGTCATGATTTTGCCAACATTTATCTGTCTGTCTGTTGGCAGCTTCATGTAAAAACTCCTGGAGGAATTCCCATGAGGTTTCTCTGAGAATGGGTCTTGGTCGAACTGAGGCTCCATGAAATGTTGGGAGTGTTTCGGATCAGCATCTGGATGAAGGAATGTTGTGAAGGATTCTTCCTCATTGTTAGATCGAACCATTTTCACTCTATCTGGGTATAACTCCAGAATAAATGGTGATAAAATCCAGGAGAAGTTCCCAACAGATTTGTCAAGATATCAAAGATAGATGTAGATCCCGGCAACATTCTGGATACTACCATCCAGAACAGGAACAACGTTCTGGATACTGCCATCCAGAACAGGAACAACGTTCTGGATACTACCATCCAGAACAGGAACAACGTTCTGGATACTGCCATCCAAAACAGGAACAACGTTCTGGATACTACCATCCAGAACAGGAACAATGTTCTGGATACTGCCATCCAGAACAGGAACAACGTTCTGGATACTACCATCCAGAACAGGAACGACGTTCTGGATACTGCCATCCAGAACAGGAACAACGTTCTGGATACTACCATCCAGAACAGGAACAACGCGTTCTGGATACTGCCATCCAAAACAGGAACAATGTTCTGGATACTACCATCCAGAACAGGAACAATGTTCTGGATACTGCCATCCAGAACAGGAACAACGTTCTGGATACTACCATCCAGAACAGGAACGACGTTCTGGATACTGCCATCCAGAACAGGAACAACGTTCTGGATACTACCATCCAGAACAGGAACAACGTTCTGGATACTACCATCCAGAACAGGAACAACGTTCTGGATACTGCCATCCAAAACAGGAACAATGTTCTGGATACTACCATCCAGAACAGGAACAATGTTCTGGATACTGCCATCCAGAACAGGAACAACGTTCTGGATACTACCATCCAGAACAGGAACGACGTTCTGGATACTGCCATCCAGAACAGGAACAACGTTCTGGATACTACCATCCAGAACAGGAACAACGCGTTCTGGATACTACCATCCAGAACAGGAACAACGTTCTGGATACTACCATCCAGAACAGGAACAACGTTCTGGATCCTACCATCCAGAACAGGAACAACGTTCTGGATACTACCATCCAGAACAGGAACAACGTTCTGGATACTACCATCCAGAACAGGAACAACGTTCTGGATACTACCATCCAGAACAGGAACAACGTTCTGGATACTACCATCCAGAACAGGAACAACGCGTTCTGGATACTACCATCCACAACAGGAACAACGTTCTGGATACTACCATCCAGAACAGAAAAAAAATTTCATCACTGCAAGAGAACAAACATGCAACAAAGACCGCAATGTAGCCAAGACACTGTGGATTCATGATCAATGGATCTGGAATCTGATGGTGGATCCATATAAGATGGATGTAGGACCAGAATATCAGGTGGAAATGAGCTGCTTCGTGCATTGCTCTGCTCTGCTCTCACGATGCTTTTTCTAGTTGAGCCTTTAACAGATTGTTTTTGCTGCATATTAACTCAACGTAAAAGTATCATACCAAGTCTAAACAGTCTTGTTTATGCTGTCACGCATATTACTCCATAAATTATCAGTTTAAAAAAAAAAACAACTAAAAGAAACAATCCTTAATTTTAGACTACTTTCGTTTGCAGGAAAATTTTAAATTAAAAAAAAAAAAAAAAAGGCCAGCAGCTGAAACAGAGCTGCAGTCACATGTTTGTAGTTTTACGATGAGATTTTATTTTGGCTTTAAACAGCTTCCATATGGAGTAAGTCTTGTCCAGGTCTCGTCTTGTCCTCATGTCCATAAAAACCTAAATGTTTCCAAATTCAACCTTCAAACCTGATGAGTAAATGTCATGTTCTGTAACAGTAGCTATACCTCCTTAGACCCCTGTGTTGGTGTCCACCCGGACAGTTTAGGAGGACGGACTTCCGGTCCGTCTCCTTTCAGGCTGTATCCGAATGTCCAAACTATTTCCTACATAGTGCCCTATATAGTTCTAATGCCATATTCTAGGGATGTCTGAATGCAGAAAGAAAAAAGTAGTGTGCTCAAAATTACCCACAATGCATCTTGAAAAGTAGTGATCATCAATGGTCACTAGATGGGTCAATATAGACCACAATGCATTGCGGCCAAGAGCTCAAAATGGCACAAGTGACATGAACCTTAAAGCAAGTTAAAAAACTAAACAAAAAAAACTATAGATAATTAATTTTATTTCCTTATTTGTTGAATAAATATACAACAAAGAAGGAATAAAAAACAATCCAAGCAAATCAATTTTTTCATGAGTTAGTTTGGACTTGGAACGGCATGTGGTGGTTGCCGTGGTGACATTCAGTAGTCACATGGTCTGTAACGAGGAGAAAATAGCCAGCTTCGTGTCTGATTGGCCAACAGAACGAGTTCACTATCTAGTCTACTTTATAGTGTAGCCCTATGTAGTCAATGAGGGGACATCAGACACGTGTCCAGGCGGCACACATGATTTTTAGCTTCTTTTCTGTTATTTAATGACAATGAGAAATAATCGTTTTTTAACATTTACAAATCATAATCGAATTGGCACATGTTGCATCACGATTAATCAGTTAAACAGTGAATCAGACTACCGTTGATGGATCGGTAGACTGACAAAGAAGTGAATTTTTGAGGAAATGAAGTAAATCAGTATCGGATGGAGGGATAATTTAGGAACATTGGGAAGGTGGGTGACTGGCAGCTGGGTTTATAATCAGATGATGGTGGAAGGATGGATAACAGAATGAATGTCTGGCCCTTTTGATGACTAAATGATTGGATAGACTTTAAATAAAAGTTGAAAGATGGATGCAAACAGTCGAGCTTGTTAAAGGAGGAAGGGATGCGTGATGTAAAGGCGTATTAATAGTAAATGAAAAGATGGGTAGATGTTAAATGATCCTGCAAATCTGAGGATGAATAGACGGATAGAAGTTAAAAAAGACCATTTTCAGAGCCGCAGATGAACCGAACAGACATGTTAGCGGATGAATAAAGATAGATGAGTGACTGAACTAATGATTGAAGATCACACAAGTTTGGATGAACCAAGCAGAAAAGTGATGAGCACATTTTAAAACAGGAAAAAGTTTTTATGGATGACTAGAGAAATGGAAATCAAAAAGAAAAATGGTGCATTTTCCCCTCATCTAACCTCAAAGTGACCTCAGAAACAACTCTATCAGTCATTTTCAGAGATCGTCCTTTCAGTCCTCTCTCTCCAAATCATTCATTTTCATATTATCCCTCTCTCTCTCCGCCTCGGCTGTTTCTCCGTTTCTTTTCTTATCGCTGCAGATTTCTCATCCTTCAGCTGCGAGTTGAAAAGTTCAGATGTTCATGTTGAGAAAACTACATCTACATCTGTAGCGCAGCTACACCCAGAGAGCCATTGAGACTCTGCCAGCGGCACTTTATGTTAATCAACACTAACATGAGTTAATTTCATTCCACACTCGCTAATCTTCAAGTGAGGCTGGTTTGCTTTGTTTGTGTCTGGAAACCTTCATATTTTATTACTCTAAAAAGTGAAAAACTCTACTTTTTTGCCCTGAAATTTTTTTATTTGATTTGTAATATCAAGCATGAGAAGTTATGCGGATTCAGTTCGACCCTGAGCTCTTCCAAACTAACAGGATGTGTAATAAAAGGAAATATCAATAGAAATATGACCTCTTGGCTTAATTCAGAATAACTGAACTGTTGTTGTTACCCAGGTAATACTTCACATTTAAACTGTGGGGCTCAAATGCAGACTGAGTGGAGGAAAGAATAGTAAATTCATTGTTTGAGTTTGGATGTGTGTCTAGGAGGAGAAGATTAGTGGGTCCAACAGGAAGTTATAGACAGAGGAAATGGGAAATATGGCTGACTGTGTCCAGAAGAGGTTAACAGCTGGAGGAGGTAGGACACGATTCTGGGGGTGGTGAAGGAGACCAAGATGGCAGGGCGAGCAGGCAGGTGGATCAGCTGGAGATGGATCTTTAAGGGGTTGAGTGGTAATGCTGGGATCCAGGTAAGGCAAGGTGGTGCTAGGTCGCAGACAGACTGTATATAAAAGATGGACGGAGCCTCCGTGACGTCACCCGTAGGTTTCTGAAGAGCTGAACTGAAGCTCGGTGGGCGGTTCCTACCATCGCCATCTTGGCAGGGCATGCGTGTCGTCTCGCCCAGAAAATACAAATATGGGCAAAGAGGTGGAGCTGAGAGGGGGGTTGTCAGCACCATGGTGGATGATTGACATCTAGCGAACTCCAAGCTGCCTGTAGCTAAGAGCTAACAGAGCTAACCCGGAGATAACAGGAGCTAACCAGCTAACGGAGGTAAGCGGGCTAAAGCTAAGTCACGTTGTTAACCGCCTAAATACCCTGGTTGTTTTACGTTCGTTTGACTTGAAGCGGGAGATCGGGTACCTGTCAATCGAAAGGACACGCCCCTAAATATGCCAAATTTCGAGATTCAAAATTCACTCCCCCCACAGTTGTCATGAAGGTAAACCTGACCTAATAAAACTAAAATGGATTTTATAACCATGTTGTAAACATGGGTATTCCTGCTGTAAACATGTTTATTCCTGCTGTAAACATGTTTATTTCTGCTGTAAACATGTTTATTCCTGCTGTAAACATGTTTATTCCTGCTGTAAACATGTTTATTCCTGCTGTAAACATGTTTATTTCTGCTGTAAACATGTTTATTCCTGCTGTAAACATGTTTATTTCTGCTGTGAAGTTGGTCTTTTTAACATGGTAGTCTATGGAGATTCGCTCTATTTTGCAGCCCCTAGTGGATGAAGGGGGAACTGCAGTTTTATGCTTTGGCTTCACTTTTTACCGCCGAAGGCTCCGTCCGTATACAGTCTATTGTCGCAGAACAAGGTGAGCGCCACCACAGTATTTGCAGAAGGAATCTGATTTACAAACAGATACTGTGAGATAATCTGGTGGAAACTGAAGCTTCTGCAGGTCTTTAATAAGCCAGCTCCAGATGAGCTTCATGTGTTCAATCAGCGCTCCAGGAAGTCTGCTCAGCTCCACCCTAAAACCCAGAGGAGACCACCGCCAGGAATAAATCATGACCTTCACTGAGTAGGAATGAGAACTGGATCAATAATAACCGTAATCACTGTAAATCACTTTAGGCGCCTTGAAAAGTGTTGTCTAAATCTAATCCATTATTATTGTTGAAGTTTCTGATATTATCGACATAGCGATATTATCAGCCGATATTAACATAAAAATGCAATATCCAAAATAATCCTAAACAATTATTACTTTATCAATGACAACTTTTAGACAACGTGCACAAATTATGTATCAAACACTTCTGCTAAGTCTTCTCTACTTCAAAATTACAAAATATAAGATATGTAATGTCTGGTTTTGCAAATATTTTTGTTTGTTAGGCACAGCTCCCTCCAAAAATATATCAGAAAATTAAGAGTTGGACAAAACCGGTAAATCACATATTGGTGAAAAAGCCAATAACAAACATCCCTAACTAGTAGGAGTGTCTTGTTGATAGCCACATTTCCGTAGCAAACATTTCTGATGGGGCTTCTGCTGACAGCAGAACTGCCCTGAGCCTCCAGGACCTGATCAGCTCCACCTAAAACCCAGAGGAGCTCAGACCTCCGCCAGGAGCGATCATGACAGAAGCATCTGGTGCAAAGGGTTAAACCTAACACCCAGGTATTCAGTGCATCTTCTAGGCTACTACACCAAGGTAGGAACATCAGTCCTACAGGAGCAGCAATGCAGCAGGTTTTCTATATGTCCCCGCTCCAACACAGTTGACTCAAATGAACGAGTTGTTGTGCAGAACCTGTTGGATCCATTTAATTTGATTTGGGTGGGTTGAAAACCTGTTTTCAAAGTAAAACAGATGGCTTAACTCCTCATTTCTGTTCTTCTCAACACGTTTTACAATTTTTCTCTTTGTAAACATCACATGTTCTTAAAATGAATGTTTTTAATATACTTTGAACAGCAAATACAACATTTCTGGACCAGAATACACTTTTATAGACAAAACAGATCACAACTAGAAGGTCAAAAGAAAATTAATATTGATGCTAATATTAAAAAATGTACCCTGCTTTTCATCATCTATCTTGTATCAGCCTCATAACTGGTTGTAAACCCATTCATCAATCCATTAAGTAATTAATCAATCACTCTATCATCCAGGCAAAGGTGAGGTTTAGTGTTTGACTTTCAACAGGCATGAAACCAACAGAAGCAAACCAGGAAACCTGATAAAACACCAAATTCTCAACTGAGTTGAGGTTCTGTTTGTGGCTCTGTGATGGACTGGCAACCTGTCCAGGTGTACCTGCCTTTCGCCCAGTGATTGCTGGGATTGTTGGGACTCCAACATCCCACAACCCTGAACTGGACTGAGCGGTTAAGGAAATGTATGGATGGAAGGTTGTGCTTGTGTATTGGATGGACAGTGTAAAACCGGGGCTCATTTATTCACACATCAGAACTTTATTTTCCTTCCACATGACTGACGGTTCGATAACCAAAGTCAGAAAAAGAAGAGACCACAGATAGAAAATTATCATGGAAACACTGACTGATGGTGAGAAGCTATAACGTTCAGGAAATTGATTTTTTGGTTTTGAAAAACTGTGAGACTGAAATGGCTTCTCATGGCACCGATTGTGGAAATATGGCAGCTTTTCACTGAGCAAGAGATCAATGAGAATGAGAATATCTGTGTGGAGTGTGTCTGACATGCAATGACAATGAAACTCCAACCTGATCTGGCAACCAGTCTGCTCCCCTAAATTCACCTTTGAACCTGTAGGTTTCATTAAAACTATAAAAATCCCCAAACAACCAAGAAAACCCATTAGCTGCCATCACCATCTGTTTTAAACTCTTTTTAAACTGGTTGTAGATTACTGGTTCATGGAAACGGGATGAAATTTCAAACATAAACCAGTCAGAAAGTCAACCACCAAAACCATAGTCCATGCATCCATTTTCTCTGGGGATCATGGGGTAAGGTTGGGGGATACTTGCAGATATTAGCTAGGCAGGCACAATGATCCCAGCTGAATGGGTTGAATCAGCAGTAGGTGACATTGCAGATTATCAGGAGATCCTGGGTTGGCACAGATCGATGATGACCATAGAGACCCAGAGAAGGTCCGCCACAACATCTTGCTGTGAGGCAAGAAGGTTGATATTTGATATTCTAACATTTAACCTTGAAGTAGAAAACGGATTTCCAATGTGGGTCTAAAGGCATTCAACGGTCTAAAGCGATCGCTCATTTCAATGCCAAAACAAAAGAAAAAAAACCAGAAAAGACTTTATTTATAGTACTAAACATATTTCAGGTGGTTTTGACTCATCGTTTGTTTCTCCCACAACGTTCATTACATTACATGCAAATCACCAATTATGCAAATTAGGCGATGATGTCATTTAGCGACTTTTAGAACAGCCAATAGCGACTTTCATTACTGAGCAGTTGGCAACAGTGGTTGTTACTCTGAATAATCTCTAATGAAGGCAATGATGCCTTCGGACTTGGCAGGCAGCAGAACGCCCAGGGTGGATTTTTCTCTCTGAAACACTCATTCGCAGCATTTTGGACTCACTCGTATGACTGCAGAAGGAGTGGTGCTTTATTAGACTCAGCTGGAGCCTCACATTGCAAACCTGTTTTTCCAGGGAAGAAAAAAAGAGACAAAGTGCTGCGGGAGAGTTTGTGTGCACAATGAATTTTGTGTCCTCCCCATTTCTGTTTGTCTTTACACGGAAACTATCAACTAACTCACAAAACAGCCATAAACACTGAATAATTTGTCTTCAAATGAAGAAAAAAACCAACTATTTTCTGCCTGCGGGCATTTATGGATTAATATTATCAGTCACAAAAAGTTAAGTACATTCATTTAAAATAAATACGCTATTGTCTTCTTCTGTATCGTAACTGTAGCTGCGTTGTCGTAACAAATGTTCTGCACAACCTCAGACCTGATGAAGCGGTGTGTTGTGTAAAAAGTAAATAAAAACAGAATGCAGTCAGTCGTAAATCCTTTTTAATCGACAAAGTCTAGATAATTTATGTTCAAACTGGTAAACTTTATTATTTTTTGCAAATATTTTTGCGAACCAATGCCTGCAATGTGTTCCAGTAAAGTCAGTAAAGGGTCATGTTTACCTCTGTGCTACGTCATCTTTCCTTTAAACAACAGGCTGCCTCTGAATGTCCACATCAGTCCCTAACCCTCACTTACTACATAGTGCTAAACTTCATAGCACTGCACTCATTATGTTGGCGATTCCAACACAAAGCTGACTATTTTCTCCTAGTCACCCATCACATGACTACTGACTGTTACCACGGCAACTACACGCAAATTCATTCCTGACTCGTGTTAAAAATGTATTTTATTATGTTGTGTTTCATTGTTTCTTTATTGCATGTTTATTCAACAAATAATGATATAAAATGGATGATCTATAGCTTGACATTCGTGTCACTTCCGCCACTTCCATCACCTACTCTCTACGCATTGTGATTCATATTGACCCGTTAGTGACCATCAGTACACACTACTTTTCAAGATGCATTGTGGGTAATTTTGGGTACACTACTTTTTTCTTTCTGGACATTCAGACTTCCCTAAAAATGGCGTGAGATAAGGCAGTATGTATGAAACTGGATGTACGTTCGGACATGGACTGAATAACCATTTATAGACACTAAATATTGAAGCTTTGTCGGTGGAGTTCTTTCCTCGAGGAGACGACGGTGTTTCTGGGTGTCGCTGATATCTGGCTTCGGCTTCGCATGGTGGACTTTCGACCAGAACTTGTAGACGTAAAGACGAACTGACGATGGTTTGATTTTGGTTTCCAATGCAGCCTGACCGCCTGGAGGGTCGAAGGTCACGGCCACTCAGTGTTTGTTTTCAGTCTTGCCGCTTTAGTGCAGAGATTTCTCCCGAATCGCTCAATATTTTGATATTATGAACTGTAAATGACGAAGTCCCTAAATTCCTGCAACTGTTCATTGAGAAACCTTCTGGTTTTTAACTGTTGGACTATTTGCGGTGGCAGTTGTTTACAGCGTAGTGAACCCCGCCCCATCCTTGCTTGTCAACATCAGAGCCTTTTTGTGAGGCTCCTTTTATACCCAATAATGACACCTGGCTGTTTCCATTTAACCTGTTCACCTTCGGAGCGATCCAAAGAGGTGTTTTCTTTGGATTCCTCAACTTTTCCGGTCTTTTGTTGCTCCTGTCCAGCTTTTCTGCAACATGTCACAACCCCCGTATTCTGTTTGTATTTACGTTTTGCACAACGTCCCGGCTTAGCTGCAGCTGTGGTTGTAAATCATGTGGAGACAATGTGTTGCATAAGCGGGTTGTAGAACAGATTCAAGGGAAGTTTTTCCTTTCATGACAGGACTACAAAGACCTGCGTTTTGTCTTTGTGTTGTAAGGAAGCCGTGTTCAATCCGAGGAATGATTGTTTTAAACTCTGAGCCACCTGGAGACATGAAAACTGGGATAAGTCTGTCTTGGCGTGACATGCCAAACAGGAAGCGGCATCTCGCTTCAACATCTTTTCCCTTTCAGACGAGAACGTGTGGACACAAGTAATGAGTAGATAATACGGGATAATACAGGCAGTATTCGACAATCAACGATGCTGTGGCTTAGTGTAAAAGGAAAAAGGGATTAAAGGAGGTAGGGGTGTGAAAAATGTGCTGCTCGGGCGTGAAGATTCAGATTCAGTCCAGGAGTCGCTTAGCGTAAAAGTTTCTTCTTTTCTATTATTATTAAAGTCAGTGAACTGAAAAATGAAAATGTCTTCAGTCGACTGGCTGAGAAGAGAGGCGTCCTGCCTAAAAATAATCAGCAACATAAGAGACACCAGGCAGGCGCTAATTATATACATGAAACATGGAGCCAGTGTTCCCGCACACTTACTTCTGAGGATTATCCATTCAGCTCCTGGCCATGGAGACGAACTCGGATTGGAGAAGCTTTCTGGGAATTCTGCAAGCGACTGAAACACAAGAGGTTTGTTAGAATTTAGCAATAATTTGGATGAACCGCCTCTTAAAAAGGGGAAAAGTTTGCTGGAGTCCAGATGCATGAAAAAAGAAAGTTTACGTCACATTAAATCACTTAGAAAAACACCTTCTATCATCTGAAGAGCATTTCCAGCATTAAAGAACTCGGACAAACTGGTTCGTCCATTTGTTTTGTAGCAGACAGCAACGGTCTACTCGCAGGTTTATCACTAAAGCTGACCCAGTTCTCACCAACACCAGAAGGAAGGATCATATCACTCCTGTTGGAAGATCTTTACACCAGCTTCTCATCCAACACAGACTTGGAACTGGTTTACTCTTAATGGTTCAGACCTCCTGGTAAATGATGAACCTTCCAGGCAGCTGAGCTCAGTGGTTCTCAACTGGTCTGATTTTGAGTCTCACCATCACCTCTCAATAAGAAGCTTTGAACAAAGAGACGTTCAACTTGTCAGATTTATTTTATGTTTAAACGTCAAATCAAACAGAATTAATGGTGCTCACTGTTATTTATTTATTTATTTATTTTTTACAGTGGATTTATTATGAATACTGAACCAGAAAAACTATTCCGTCACTTACAGTTAAATATTAAAGTCCCATTTATGCTGGACGCAGAAGACGGTCACACAGACGGACAGACAGCTTGGTCTCATCTCTGGTTATGCACTTAATTTGCTTCATGTCTTGATGCAGAAAATGGAAAAATACCACCAGAAATCACAGGGGCACTGTTGAGTCATAAAGCTGACACAGGGACAAACCAGAGAAGAAAAAGGGAAACAAGAAGAAGAAACCACCAAATAAAAAGTACTTGAAGAAGATGTAGTTTTATTCCTCTTCTTCGGGTGTTTTTAGATGGTTGGAAACAACTTTAATGTGGTGCATCACAGCTATGCTGTCCAACCACGGCAACATGGAAGTATGAGGACGGTGATGCATGACAATGTCCATATTTACACACTTCAAGGAGCAGAAACAGGCCTTAAGGCTGCCATGACAAAGTATGTACATTACAACTGTTCTGCTTTGTAAAGGTGGGACATAGGAAGCACAGCTGGGAAGCCGATAAAAATCTGTCTTTAAATGATCAATAACATAAAATTAGCAGAGAAATCTTGCTGTATCCATGACAACCATCAGCAGATTTTGACCACTAACTCAAGATTAAAAAAATACTAAAAAAAAATTCCAGTTAGTCACATTTTCTTCCTATCAACTCATCAGTAAAAACAAATCTTTAGTTGTTTTTATATCCTGACAACATTTGGCCCAAGATGAGGTCCGTGACGCACTAAAAAACAGGTCTGAACCCATCTTTGGGCCATGAAACCTCTGTTGGGTTGTGAACCCACCGTTGGGTTTGTGAACCCACCGTTGGATCGTGAACCCACCATTGGATCGTTAGCTCACCGTTAGGTCATGAACCCATTGTTGGGTTCACAAACCCACCGTTGGGTCATTAGCAGTGTTCAACAACAAACCTTGCAGTAAAACAATTTCACTTTTCCTTAGTCTGTCATGATTTTATCAGGTAAACCATTTGAGTTTATCATTTTGGGACTCTAGTGGTGGTTTGTAAAAGATCCCACAGAGTTGAGAAGAAGATTAGGTTAAAGGTGCTGTATTAGAGGAAAGCCAGAGAAACATGCTATTCTTTTTAAATCTGAACGTAGGCGTCAAATCTGGGGAAATTCTTCCATCTGAACCGAAGTGACGGAGCAGTCACAGCTATCAAACAAACAAATGTTGCGACTGACAACATGGTGCATGATTTTGCAGACGTTTCATCCCTGTATGTGACATTTGTTGACACAGATTCAGTTTTTGGCTGCGTAGCTGACGAACAAGCCCCTCATAGCTGTTTCACAGTCGAGAGCCAGCTAATACTCCCACATTCTGATCTGTCATCAACACTTTGCTTTCAGCCAGAACTGATGAATCAATAACGGAGCATCGTCTTTCCATATCAAACCGAATAAAAAATCAACCGGTTATGCAGTTAATGGGCTGAAACCAGCAACTAGTTTATTAAATAACTCACACAGGAGCAGCAGAACATGACATCCACAAGTACAGATCAGCTAGTCGAGCGTGGTGAGAGGGTTTAAAGAGTGAGATTGTGCTTCTGATGGGAGAAAGAATCATCGTGTTGACGGCGTTCGCTGTGAGGGAGATTACAAAGCAAACCCAAGGCAGCCTAATGGGGAAGCCATGCTGGGTGAACGTCCCAAAACAAAACCTTCTCATTAGCTGAACAGCGAGTGACGGCGGCCTGGGACAGAGCCAAAAACCAACACTGGGTCACCGTTTCCTGTTCATTAGATTGAGGAACTGCTTGAACTAAAGGCAAAGGGCTTTCTGCTTCGTCGTGTTTTATCTCTGCAGCCCAGTGAGGAAAAATCATAGACTGTCTATAAAAGATGGACGGAGCCTCAGTGATGTCACCCGTAGGTTTCTGAAGAGCTAGACTGAAGCTCATTGGGTGGTTCCTACCTTTGCCATCTTGACAGCATCACATTTTGAATCAAAGAAAAAAAGAATACTTTATTCATCCCCAAGGGGAAATTCAAGATTCAAGACAGCTCGTCCAAGATTTGACAGACATTTAGCATTTATGACAGATAGACAGGTCTGAACTGAACTTAGGCCACGCAGCCAGTTACATCGATGCCACCTTACAACAGATAAGAACAGAGGTACATAGAGCCATGAGGGTCAAGGGGAAAAAAACATGTACCTCCAGACTGTGTCTGTAGCTGGCGCAGTCTGGAGAGACACCCCATATACACTTAAACACAAATTCAAATGACAGAGACAGAGCGTCGATGAACATCTCTTCTTCCGTTCTCGGGGGAGAGGGGGGGGGATCTCTGCCAGAATCTCATGGGTCTTGAGGTAGATCAGAACTCCACCAGCGCCAATCAGCAGGATCCCGATCACCAATAATCCAAAGATATATACACCCTCCACATCCTCAGATGACAGAACCACCAGACACATCGGTCTCCATCTGGCCCATGAGTCCTGAGCATATCCAGCTGAAAGCGTCCCCTCAGGAAATGCGGGCTCCCCTCTGCCCAATCTCCGGGATGAAAAAATTTGATCGATTGCGTTGAAAGATCAGCCAATCAGATCCATGATGTAAAGAAAAATTTTCAGGAATAAGAGATGTAAAATGAGGCTCTGAGTCAGACAAGACAAAGTAGCAGGCCAGAGTGGGAGGGAGGGAGAAACGGAGCAGAGGAAAAAGCATCTGCCTTCGCTGAGAGCAGAGTCTATCCTGGAAAATACAAATATGGGCAAAGAGGTGGAGCTGAGAGGGGAGCTGTGAGCGTCATGGTGGATGATTGACATCAAGCGAACTCCGAGTTTTCTGTAGCTAAGAGTGAACCGAGCTAACCCGGAGATAACAGGAGCTAACCAGCTAACGGAGGTAAGCGGGCTAAAGCTAAGTCACGTTGTTAACCGGCTAAAAACCGTGGTTGTTTTACTTTCCTTTTTCTTGAAGTGGGAGATCTGGTAGCTGTAAATCAAAAGAACACGCCCCTAATTATGCTGAATTTTGATATGAAATTACTTATAAACAGCAAAGTTGTAAAAAATTCTCTCCCCCACAGTTGTCATGAAGGTAAACCTATTAAACTGGAAATGGAGTTTGGTACCAGGCTGTAACCATGTTTATTACTCCTGTAAATTTGGTCTTTTTAACATGGAAGTCTATGGGGGAAAAAAAAAAAACAACTCAAATATTGCTCTCACAAGGTAGTTTTTCAGACATTTTGAAATTGAAGTACATCCCAAAAGTGAATTGGAAACACCCTTTTACATTTCTGTGTTACTAGATGTGAACATATTCTGAATATTAAAATATAATATGTTCAAATTGTAAAGATAAAAAGCTGAACATATTCTTCAACAGGTTCAGTTCACCCCCTACCTCCAGCCCAACAGACCACACACCCTCCATAAGTCCACTGCTTTCCTGTCTCGCCTCCAATCTGTCACCCTGCAGTTCAGTCATGGACCAGAACACAGCTTCATCTCCCTCCACATCAGGACATCCTGAGACCTCCATCTTGTTTGTCTCCTGCAATCAGGTCATGAAGCAACTTGAGAAACTGAACCAGAACAAGGCTGCAGGTCCAGATGGTGCCAGTCCCAGAGTTCTCAAGACCTGCTCAGAACAACTATGTCCGATTCTCCAGCACCTTTTCAACACCAGTCTGAGACAAAATAGAGTCCCAGTGCTGTGGAAAACCTCCTGCCTTGTTCCAGTGCCTAAAAAACACAACCAGCTGAACCAAGTGACTACAGACCAGTTGCCCTGACATCTCACATCATGAAAGTCCTGGAGAGACTCTTACTGGCTCACCTCAACAAGCAAGTAAACACCTTTCAGGACCCATTCCAGTTTGCATGTCGTAATGGACTTGGGGTTGAAGATGCCATCATATACCTGCTCCAGAGAGCACACTCCCATCTGGACCATTCAGGCAGCACTCTGAGGGTCATGTTCTTTCATTTCTCAGTGCTTTTAATACCATTCAGCCTGCTTTGTTATGTGAGAAGCTCCATAAATTCCAGGTGGATACCTCCACAACCACCTGGATCTATGACTACCTCACAAACAGACCCCAGTTTGTGAGACTGAAAGGTTGTGTGTCTGAGATGGAGGTCAGCAGCACTGGTGCACCACAAGGAACTGTACTCTGGCCATTCCTCTTCACTCTGTACACCTCAGACTTCCAGTACAACTCTGAGTCCTGTCATCTGCAGAAATACTCTGATGACTCTGCAGTTGTGGGGTGTATCAGGGATGGACAAGAAGCAGAGTACAGAGAACTGGTCAGTCAGTTTGTTAAATGGTGCGGTGACAATCATCTCATATTAAATAGCAGCAAAACAAAAGAGATGATTGTTGACTTCAGGAGGAAGAAGAATAAACAAAGCACTGTTTCCATCCTGGGAGAGGAGGTGGAGGTGGTGGAGGAATACAAGTATCTTGGAGTTCAGCTGGACAACAAACTGGACTGGAAATGCAACACTGACTACATCTACAAGAAAGGTCAGAGCAGACTGTACTTCTTAAGGAAGCTGAGATGGTTTAACGTCTGCACCAAGATGTTGCATATCTTCTATAAGTCTGTTGTGGAGAGTGCAGTCAGCTTTGCAGCATCTGCTGGGGTAGTAGCATCAGAACCAGAGACTTGAAGAGAATCAACAAACTGATCCAGAAAGCTGCTTCTGTGCTTGGAGTAACTCTGGAGCCGCTGGAGCTGATTGTCCAAACAAGAATGCTGCACAAGCTGATGAAGATGATGGAGGATTCTTCACACCCTCTCCACAACACAGTGATGAAACAACAAAGCGTGTTCAGTGAGAGGCTTCTTCAGGTCTGATGTAAGACTGAAAGACACAGAAGATCATTCCTGCCAGCAGCCATCAGCCTCCAGAACAAGACCTCCTCTAGTTATTATTATTATTATATACTACACTATTGATTTCCCTTTGGGATTAATAAAGTATTTTTCATTTCATTCATTTCATATCAGGTGACGTAGGGGGTCACACGGCCAGTTGGATGGAGGAGTTTGACATTATTTCACAAATAAAACATAACTGTCAACCTTGATAGCAAACAACAGCGAAATGCAGTCTTACAAGGAATTAGAAAGAAAAATGATGGAGAAAAGCTTCACAAAGCTGTAAAAAAATATTCCACAAGTGGAAAACACCTGCAAAATTATTTGTTTTTTTACTAGAAATTTAAGAAATATCGCTCTTATTTTGTGAAAAACTGGTAAAAATAAACAGTTTCTCATGTTTCGTTTACCAAGCCAAATGGACGGAGGAAAGAGGAGGAGGATGGTAGGATTTGCTTTTTCAATTATACAACCTCCAGTATATTCCAACTCACATTACACTACATTAATCTCAAACTACAGACAACGCTTCACAACAATGTAGAAAAAAAACTGCTGGAAGCTAAAAGGTCTCATTTCCATTTATATTCAGGCTTTCCAATTGGTAAAGCAGCCTTAATGAAATTAATCAACATCATGTTTTGTCATGTGTGGTGAAATGTCATGTGGTTGTGTCCTGTTGGTAGTAAACAAAGCCAACAACCAGTGGATAAACCAAAGGATCCTGTATCACTGCAACAGGAACCAGTTTCCAGCCTTTAATCAGGAAGTCATTGCTTTAATCACAGATGCAAATCTTCCCAACCTGAACCCATAAAGCTCCAACCTATTAAAAAAAACATCAGATATGCCCATTTCTTTTAATATGAGGTTTTTATTTGTTCCTTACAAACTGTAATTTAAAAAAGCACCTAAATCTTTTAAGGATAATAACCATTTATTACCATATGATATGCCGATTTTTATATACATATATATATATATATATATATATATATATATATATATATATATATATATATATATATATATATATATATATATATATATATATATATATATATGTATATATATATATATATATATATATATATACAGATTGTGTTCTGTAGGATTTGAGCAAATTTTCTACCATTAAGTTATGCCAAATGTCTAAGAAACTGTATGTATAATATATGTCATGCTGGCACTGCTGTCTTCATTCATTTATTTTGAAGTTATACTTGATGACCTAAAATGTGATAATAACAAAACAATTCTTCATTTGACTGGAACACAACGATAAAAATCACGTCACATTTTCAGACCCCATCAGAGGTCATAAGTAGCTAAACGCTGCCTGAAAACAGGAGCAATGATACGAGGGAATGAAGTAAATAAAGGATGTTTTCATCAGTAGAGTAGCTCTAAATATTCCTCCAGTACAGATAAGGAATTTCTATTAAAACAACCAAAAATAACAACTAGATTTGATGTTGCTTGCTTCGCTGTGTTTGTACTTGCAATTCACATGTATTTCCAACCAGCCGCTGCTCTTTGACCTCTGATGTGTTCACGGCTTCGGGACATCGCAGTGCAATACAACTATTATCTGCCCATGAAACCAGCCCAGACTTTCAGAGAAGACTAACCTGACACAAAAACACTCCAAAAGTAATGATGCCACAGTCTCACTGGCACATTTGGACTCCAGTCAAACATTGTTAACATCTTAAGTGCTACTCTAAGATATACATACCAGAAACTCAGCCAGCCAACATTCAGGCAGCCATTGGACCTTTTCAAAGGAGACGACAAGCTTATATGTTTACAGACGCATTAATTTAAAACTAATCTGACAACCAGCCCAAGGTAAGAGCTGCTTCTCTGAGAGTTAATTAACCGGTAATAATGAAAAAGCCATTGGGTCCTCGAAGAAGTCTCACTGTTGTTCTGACGACATTAAAACAATCCCCAAAAGGCAACTTGGATAAAAAAATAAGAATAACATTCGTTTACCTTCCAAAGTCACTCTTCATTAATAATAATTTAAGCTTACCTTCAACTTCAGAAACTTGTGTTTTCCTTTGATAACTTTGCATTTTCTCACCCGGATACCTGCGGGAGTCTGTAAGTAGGTGAGAAACTGGGCCATGCATGTCTCGGATTTGATCGGCAGAATTAAATGATTCCTCTGAACCATATGCAACAGGTAAACTGATAACAGTAGCTTCATAAAGAGGTCTGGTTAGGTTCACGTTCTACAATCAACTGGTGTTTTAGAAAGGTGTGAATGATCCTCTATAAGTACCGTTTGAATTATGGCCACCATTAAAGTCTGACATTCAGGTAAATTAGTCACAAATTCCTTTGAAAAATGCTAAAAATGAGAATTCAGCTGTGTTTCTATGACCCCTGCCTTAATATCATAATAAAAGCTCCAACTGGAAACACCTCAATTTTGAAATTTTTTTAAATGTTTTCCTTTTATTAAGATCATTTATTTCTTTTCATTGCATTATTTAAATACGTAAGCTTGGTTACTTTGTCATTTTCATCTAATTTATGCTTCATTGTTAGAATTTGCTTCCTCTGGTACAATTGACTAATTAATGTATCCTTACTTTCACAATATGGCGGGATTTTTGAAAAGTCCATATAGGGTTTCCAACCTCCCCAGAACTGCAATTTTTAATATTATTTTTACGTGTTTATTAAATATTACATATTCTTTCATATTCTATGATAAAGTCTTGGCTTCTTTTTATAGTGCAAACCTAAAATAAAAAAAAAATTAAAAAAATTGCTAAAAAGACAAAAGGTCGTAGGATATAGAAGTATATTGAAAATATAAGTTATATATATATATATATATATATATATATATATATATATATATATATATATATATATATATATATATATATATATTGAAATATATATAATATATATATTGAAAATATGTGTAATAGAAACCCTTTTCTCACATTTATGTGTCCCTGGATGTGACATAGGAGGTGATGTCTACAGACAGAAGAAAATATATAACCGCCATTTTTGATCGCAAACAACAGCGAAATGGGGAGTTTTACAAGGAATTGGAGAAATGAGGGAGTAAGGTTTAATAATCTGGTGACAAGCCCTCTGCAGAAAATAGAAACCCAGAAACAACGCTGCCGTAATTCTCATAAGATCCTTTCCAGCCACTTCATGAGAATTCAGGCTTATGTGCCAAACACGACTCAATGGAAACACCTGCAAACAACAATCTTACTTTATTTAAATTTGAGAAATATTGCTTTCTAAAGCAGCGAATCATGACTCAGTATAAAGTGTATTGTTCATATAAGTAAGTGAAGGCTGTAAATATCTTTCATACTTGTTTCTGCTAAAGGTTCACATGTACTGACAAATGTCAGCTTTAATCAACTTTGTCCATATTTGCATATTTGGTTGTCTGGTTTGTTTTTTGTTTTTTGGAAAAACTATGAAGATTTTAAAAGATGAAAACATCTATAAAGTGCAGGTATGCCCAACTTCAGTTCTGGATGTCAGCTTTCCTGTAGGTTTTAGATGTTTACCGTCTCCAACGCACTCTTAATGTGAGCTGGGTGTGTTGAAGCCAAGATTTAAATCACACTGGGGCTTTTCTGAGGAGCCTTATTTCTGGGCGTGCACCATCATTTCACTTCCATGTGTCTTTTATGTTGCCATGGTCATTAGGTCAGTCCACCACTAGTGGGCAGTGGTGAGTTCAGAGTCGATCACTTTGGTCGTGATAATGGACCGCTATAAACTTGTTCAGAAGAAGTAGAAGAGGAAAACTGTGAAACTGATGGCGGTTTTCAACTTTATCTGTTTTCTTCAGGTGCTTTTTATTTGGCAGTTTTTACATCTTCCTCTTCTCTGGTTTATTCCCTTCATTGGTTGTTTGCCAGCTTTACAACTCAACACTGCCCCTTTGATTTCCAGGGATATTGCTCCATTTTCTGTGATGGATAGTAGAACGTCTTGAAAATGAGCTAAATCATGTGCGTAACTGAAACAGGTGTCTGTCTTCTGCGCCTAAATGGACGTTTAGAGAATCAGTAGGATGTCTTTGTGGAAGTTCTTCTGATTTTCAGGGATCCAGGCTCCCCTTAGCTCCCATGTTATTCATGGTTAAAGCAGGGAAACATCTAAAACCTGCAGGACTGGAGTTTCATCAAACAGAGTTGACTTCTACTGAGGAATGGTCCATTACATGTCTGTGAGATCAATAGGCTAAACCCCTCCCACCATTATTTCCATCTCGTCCAAGGATTAAAATGATCAATCTTCTAGCAACAGGTCACAGTGTGCAAAGCGATAAGTGGCCCCTCAATGTGGCGGAGGTCATTTCATGTAGGAGCTATTTGCATTTGATTGGTTTCGCTCTTGGAAAGGGATTGAGCATAATTACAGGCAGTAACCATCCATTTGGCTGATCGGTGTGATCATTGCCCATGCAATCTCCATAATTTGCAGCACTTTGCTAAATAAGGTTGGAAATGTTGACAGCTGTAATCAGATGTTGTAACCCCTCCACTAACTCACACTCCCATCGTAACGCGAGTAGACATCAGTAGAAATGCGGTAATGATAGTTTTCTGCTCCAAGGCTCACGTTCCGAGCCATTTCAGAGTGAATCCTAGATTACTTAAATATGTCTCATATTTAAAGGAAACACCACCCACATACTGGAGGACCTTAATCACAGTCACTTTGACTTTTTGTCAGTTAAAAATGTGAAAGTCAGTCTGATGTTGACTCTTGTCTTATCCTCATATAATGTCTTGCTGAGTCTCTGCCTCAGAGTGTGTTAAAACCAAGCAGCAACCGGTGGTAAAAAGTGAAGCCGATGCGGAAGTGCATAAAACTGCAGTTCCCCGTTCATCCATTAGGGGCTGCAAAACAGAGCAAACCCCCATAGACTCCCATGTTAAAAAGACCAACTTCATGGCAGAAATAAACATGTTTACAGCAGAAATAAACATGTTTACAGACTGGTTCAAAAATCCATTTTAGGTTTATAGATCAGGTTTACCTTCATGACAACTGTGGGGGAAGTGAATTTTTTTCTAACTCGCCCGTTTTAAAGTAATTTAATCTCAAAGTTCGGCATATTTAGGGGCGTGTCCTTTTGATTGACAGGTACCAATCTCTGGCTTCAAGTAAGAAGAACGTAGAACAACCGCGGTTTTTAGCCGGTTAACAACGTGACTTAGCTTTAGCCCGCTTACCTATGTTAGCTGCTTAGCTCCTGTTATCTCCAGGTTAGCTTGGTTAGCTCTTAGCTACAGAAAGCTCGGAGTTCACTCGATGTCAATCATCCACCATGACGCTCACAGCCCCCCTCTCAGCTCCACCTCTTTGCCCATATTTATATTTTCCGGGCGAGACGACACGCATGACGCTGCCAAGATGGTGATGGTAGGAACCACCCACTGAGCTTCAATTTAGCTCTTCAGAAACCTACGGGTGACATTACGGAGACTCCGTCCATCTTTTTATATACAGTCTATGGTTAAAACCGGCCAGTGTGTTGATGTGTGGTGGGAAACTTAGCCCCAACTTGAGCCTCTGGGATGCAAAAAGAAGCTGTTCAGGGCCGTTTCTCAGCAATGAAGATGTTGCAGGGCAACAACGCCTTCAAAACTGGACATAATGAATGTCGACGTGCCATCAGAACGGGTCAGAAGCAGAGTTTCCAGGTGAGTTAGACGCTTCAACCAAGTACAGTACAGTAAAAGGGTCCCTGATGCAGCAAAAAAGAAAGGTATTTCAAAAATGTGTCCTTGTGAATAAGTGTATTTTGGTTCTGAAAATATTACATGCTTTATCAGGACACGTTTTTCCTCCCCTGCAAGGCTACGATACCTCCAGCCAGTCCTGCTCAAGGTTATTTCCCTGTCAAAGCTGACAGAATAAAACAACTTGATGAAATCTGAGTGAGAAATTAAACTCTTTCTTATCTCCCCTCCATCCTCGAACAGCTTCATCGCCGATCTCGCCACCCCAACGTCAGACTCCTGCCTGCTTTCCTGGGTTCTGCATCTCTGAGCAGGCCAAACCTGCTTCGTGCAGGTGGAACTTATTAGCATATAAATACAAGAGCCGAGCGAGAATGCTGAAAACACTGGAGCCCGAGGTGTGCTGGCCCCCGATGGCCTCGCAGGATTAAATATCTTCAGCCAATCAGGAATGACGACAAGTGAGGGAAAAAAAGAAAAACAATCAGCAGGAAAAGAAGCCGAGCCTGTTTATTAATAAAAGTCTTTATGGATACACGGAACGAACAGCCCAGCAGGGATACTTTCTGCTCAATTCATGAATAATGATTATTAGCATCTCAGTTAAGGGACCCCGAAGAGCCACTTGAAAGTGTTTTTAATCTTAAAATGCCCCTCCCCCCTTGTGAAACATAAAACAGGACAAAACAAGAGATGTGGAGTGGTATCCCCACAGCCTTCAATGTCATCTAGTTTAAAAAGCCATTTTGTGCTTGATAAAGTGCTGCTAGCGGTGCGTGATGGCTATCACAGGCACAGCTTGAGAGTGTCCATAACCAATTAGAGAAGCCTGAAACTACCCTCTGGGTGTTAAAGATGTTAGGGGTAAAAGTGGAGCAGCTTGTGCCCGCTGGAGCCGCGGACCTCTGAGCTGCAAGTCGTTGCTTTATTCTGAGATGTGAGATTTAATAATGTAGCCGTTGTCCGACACGATCCATGGAAACATGGAACTGAGCTGGAAGGTGCAACAACAGACGCTGAGGGACACGTGCGCTGCAGGCGGGGAAAAGAAAGCAAAGCTAAACACAGCTGAAGGAGACGAGATCCTCGAACAAGCACGATGGTTTGATTCTGCATATGAGTGCCCCACACATGACCCTGGGAAAAAAGTTATATATGTTCTTATAATAGATATTTATTTGCTAAAAATCTGCTTTCTAAAATAGTTTATTATCAACATGATCTCGTTAAGGGACTGACTGCAGGGTTTTGGTCTGAACTGAAGAGTTTTATCATCTGACAAAATAACTTTGATGCGGTACGACAGCGGTTCCCAACCAGCGGTTCCCAACCAGCGGTTCCCAACCAGCGGTTCCCAATCTGTTTTCCTTCGTGTCTGGTTCATGTGGACCCCCTTTCTGGCCCATGCTGAACTCATGGTTGGTTTTATGCTTCTAAAAGTCAGATTTTCACATGAATAGTTATTTATGATGAGCTCTGCCCTTCAATAAAACCAAGGTTATAGAGCACGTTGCACGTTGCAGGTTAGAACCCCTTTTAAATCAATATGTAGAAAAATATCCTTGGAACTGATGTTGAATAAAAACACACCTATAAATACGCTATTTTGGGCATTTGGAGGAGTTTCTGTTAGAATTTTTCTACTGGATCTAAAACTGTAAGACAGGAAGTGACGTAGGAAGAGGGAGACGGTGTTGTGCCAAAAAAAAAAAACACCTCTGCCATGAAAAGCACCAAAATGCAAGAAGTGCAGTAACAGTCTCTCACCTGTAGATGGCGTGTATTCATGATTACAACTGAGCACATCTGGGACATCATGTCTCGCTCCATCCACCAACACCAAGTTGCACCACAGGCTGTCCAGGAGTTGGCGGATGCTTTAGTCCAGGTCTGGGAGGAGATCCCTCAGGAGAACATCCACCGCCTCATCAGGAGCATGCCCAGGCATTGTAGGGAGGTCATACAGGCACGCAGAGGCCACACACACTACTGAGCCTCATCTTGACTTGTTTAAAGGACATTATATCAAAGTTGGATCAGCCTGCGGAGTGCTTTTCCACTTTCATTTGGAGTAGAACTCCAAATCCAGACCTTCATGGGTTGATACATTTGATTTTCATTGATAATTTATGTGTGATTTTTGTCATCAGGACATTCAGCTATGGAAAGAACAAAGTATTTAATAAAAATACTTCATTTATTCAGATCTACAACGTCTTACTTTAGTGTTCCCTTTATGTTTTTGAGCAGTGTATAATACAAGCAGAGCTGGGCTCAGATTTCAGTTTGCTTTTCTTCATATCAGTGTGAAGATGACTGATTTTGCAGCCCCTCCACACTAACGGAGAATACAGGAAGTAGAAACCAGTGGAGAATGTTAGGGTTGGTTTAGCCTAAAACAAAGATTTCAGTCTGCATCTCCTTTAGCTGGAGACTTTACTGGGATTTCTCAGCGCTCGCTCTGAAATGGTTAATGGACGTTATTTTCCAAGATATGTAATCTATTTATCCTGCTGTCAGTCTGACGGCTTCACAGCGTCCTTTCAAGGGTACATTAATAAAAATAAACAGCGAGGAAAACATCCAGTTAATGTTGTTTCTGAAATACTAAAAGAAGAAAACACTTTGCAGGATGTCAAGGTCGACTCGTTCCTGAAACTTCAGTCTGAAAAACAAACATCTTTTCTCCATTGAGACTCTCTAACGTGCACGTCAAGAGACTCTTCAAGTCCTCCATCTGCGTCTCCTGGCAGCGTTCACGTCTGATCTGCGCCGTTTGACTACGTCACTGATAAACGGCGTATGTGGATCAAATGCTTTGATCAGAAACAAACCGTAGACGGTGGAACGCCGGAGAGGAAACAGACTCTGGAAAGAAATGAGAAAACATCAAACTTATGGAAGCAGCTGAAGGACAGACATCCAGATGTTCAACGACACGTCAAGCAGAGTTAAATCGCTTTCATAAAACGGTTATTTCCACTTTTCACGCCAAACATCGGTGTGTATTCCCAGTTTGTTACCAGTTTGAACATTAATCTGATGGAAAACTGTCTAGTCGCTGAAGTTCCCGCGGAGCAGATACACCATGTCTTTGTCTGCGGCGCTGTGTGGGAAAGGAGTGTGTGTGCTGTAAGTAATTATGAACGCTCCCTTACCCACCACAGCGCTGCACTGACTGACAAGTTCCACACGGAGCCGAGCCGGAGGGAACGTTTCTGAGGCCTCAAATCTGACAGACTCACAGCAGCAGAAAAGCACTTGCTAGAGGAATAACTCAGGACCCACTGAAAGCCGTGGGGGGGGGGGGGGGGGGGCTGCTGAAGTCCTACCAGCACTGGCTGCAGAATCCCAACAAAGAACTGCTGTCTGTTATCGTCAAGACTGGCTCAAACCTCCATAGTGTAAAGAAATGAACAGCGAGCTCTTAAAGAATTGTTCATCAGGGAACCAGTCGACCCCTCGGCGGTCTGTGGTACGGCGTGGCGATGGAGGCGGCATTGGACTGGATTCAGGTCTGGTGAGTGGTACACCAGTCTGTAGCATCAATAGCTACGTCTCCATTATCCCAGGAACTGTGCAAAACCTAAATATGGCAATAAAAACTGGTAATGGTAATATGTGCATTGAAAAAAAAAAAATAAAAAAATATTGCTATATAGTTTTTATGCTTTAATAAGGTGTTTTTTTTTTCAGGTATTTTAATATAAAAGTATATCGCAAAGGTGTAATGGAAACCTTTGTTATGCGTTTTACTGGTAATGACCTCGGAGGTCATTCATTCATTTTCCAAACCACTTAGTCCTATTAAGGGTGGCGGGAAGCTGCAGCTCATCTCAGCAGTCATTGGGACAGAGGCAGGGTACTGGTTGCCAGTCCGTCACTGGTAAGGGGTCATGGTCATGGAGCAATATTTGGATGGAGGAGAAAACCTTATAAAGCCGATCATTTTTTAAAAATTTATTTTGATGCCCATTAGCTTGCAGCAGCTAGCTGCAGCTATTCTTCCTGTGGTCCTTTATTACATTCAATAAAGATTATATGTATTCATGTTCATATTCACATACCTTTATACATATACTTATACACACATGCATACAAGCACATACACGTGTACTGTATACATACAAAAGAATGTCCATACATAAATATATACACACATACATATACATACACATCCATGTACATACATAGACTTATACAAATTTTGCGATTCCCTTATTAAATATATACTGATGTAATGTTTTTATTTTAAACTCAATATTCCCATTTTATTAATGATTTGGTAAATGATTCCACTCATACATTCCTCTGTAAAGTACTGTCTTCTTTAATGCCTCAGTCTTAGCTTTGGGTAATTAAAATGATTTCCAGCTGGATGCCTAGTACAATACCTATGTGTATTTATACTGAAGTGAAGGTCTTTAGAAAGTATTATTGGTTTTTGCTTCTGAGATGCTCTTGAGAAAAGTGAGTAGCGAGTACAATAGTCAATCTTTTACCAATAACCGGTTTAAATTATTAAGCATTACGATAACATTTGTCCTGTAGTTATGTTTAAGTATTGCACATTCTGTACAGTTCTGTAGTATTGGAAGTTTCTTGAGTATTTCATTTGATGCACTGGACCAGATAACTAAACAGTAATTCAGGTTGGAAAAGATTAATTGGATTATTTCCTTCATTGCAATTGTTGGTAAAAATGTTGCTTTTCTTCTAATCGCCGTGGTTACTCCTCCCATTTTCTCTGTAATTTTATCAATATGTTTGTTCCAAGTTAGTTTGTTATCTATACTAATACTAAGCAGTTTAGTTTCTTGTACTTGTTTCATGGTGATGTCATTCTTTTCAGGTTTAGTTTTAGATTTAAGCTGATTGAAAGTGTTGAGCCAATTATTAAACAACTGGTTTTTGTTGTGTTAATAATTAGTTAATTTTCTGAAAATATGAATGATGAACTGAAAGTCACAACTTTCAGTTCATCATTCAAGACTTCAGCATATATGATAGTTTTAGACCTTTTCAATGCCAGCGGTAGATCATTTGTAAAAAACGAGTAAACAATAATGGACCCTAACAGCTTCCCTGGGGCACTCCACATCACATCCCTGACGTCAGAAAAGCATCCATTGGAAAAAAAACAGTGATCTGTCAGACAGATAACTTTTAAACCAGCATGAGGCTGATTGGTGTACTCCATACCATTTCTGATACTACAACTTCTGAAACAACGCTACCTGGTTACCTGGCAAAAGCTGCAATACTCATAGACATGACTGTCATATGAGCTTAACATGGACCTTCTCTTGTCCACGGTACAAGATTCACAATCGCAACCATAGTTTGTCAAATAGTTTGGAAACGCAGCTAATGCCTCCGCCATGCAGGAACCACGGACACAGTCCAGCTGAATGACACCAAACATTGTCCTGCATCAGAAGGAACCAGGATGCAGCAGCATCTGGTACCGAATGGCAGTCTGGGTACCTCAGACCACCACATGGAGGTCTGCGCAGCCCGCCAGGGAAATGCCTCCCCAGTCCGTCCCTGACCTACTGGCAAACTGGTCATGCTGGAGGAAGCAGCAGGCGGCAGAACGTCTCCAGACTCACGTCTGTCACATGAGCTGCATGTGAAGCATCCATGAAGATCACAGGGCAGCACTGGCCGGTCTGCCTGGTGTAGGGCTGTAAGCACAGGTCTTCATACCCCCTCCATGGAGTCTGAGCAGGAACATGGACATTAATGTCCTGCTGGAGGACATTTTGTAGGACTCTGCTGGGTTGTTGTCCTCCTACACCAAGGATGGGCAACTTCGGTCCTTAGAGGCCACAGTTCAGTAAGTCTTATAGGTTTTTTTGCTGCAACACATCCAGATACCTATCAGGCCTAATCAGCAAACTTGTGGTGAGGTTGAAGTCAAACTGCATTAGTTTGCTATTTAGCCATTAATAGGCGTGTTGCAGCAGGGAAACTCTGAACACTTGCAGGACTGCAGCCCTCGAGGACCGACGTAGCTGTCCTACAACCTACTCTACGTCTCCTGGTCTGTCTCCTGGGAAACAAAGCAAACCTCGTTGCCACAGCGGGCATTGATGCTCCCTCCTGGGTGAGCAACCTCGGTGGGTTGCAGACGCCGCTTCATGTCACCTCTAGGTTAGAATGACGACTAGTAATTCTCTTTTCTTCAAATCCGCTTCTAAGCAAGGAGTCCAAGGAGAAAACGCAACTAAACTCTTCTGACCAGCTCAGGCAGTTACAAGCATGCGCGAGCGATAGATTACAAAAAGGGTCCATTATTACAATTGTGCTCATATTTATTCATCCCCTTTCATTAAATAAGGAAAAAAACAGCTGCCTGTAAAATAAGCTGAAATTGACTAAAGTAATAATAAATAAAAAAATGTATGAAAATCATTACATTATTTTCTAATTCTGGTTTGATTTTTAAAAGCAAACAAATAAGATCATTTATTACATATTCCATCAGTCATAAAGTAATATTTAGTTGAACAATCCTTTAATGTTTCTGCTCCAGTCAGGTGTTTTCTGTTCCTCTCAGTCAGACTTCTGCACCTGTTGACAGGTATTTTGTCCCACTGTTCAACAGAAAAGTCTCTAATTTGTCCAGGACACATTTGTCTGTTTTTTTCGTTTTTTTCTTTCTTCAACTCAATTAAATGAAAAAACAGTGTCTTATATGACTAAATTATATTTTTGCACATTTTTTGTCATTGTTCCTTTTTGAAGTCTCCAGTTATTTGAGTGACTGTTGTAAATTCAGCCTTTTCTTTAATGAAAGGGGATGAAGAGATATGAGCACAACTGTACATGTACCCTTAGGTTTATTAAATTTAACAACAAAAAGAAGATCTTTAACAGAAGATTTGCACTTGTCCTTGTATAGATTAGACAAAACAAGGTTCCCTTTACAGCCTAGAATATAAACAACTGAATTCATGACTGAGACTGGTTTATAGGAGAGATTTCCATTTAATAAGATACAAAAACTAAGACAATACATGGAGGCGCATGCTAAACCAACCTGTCTCCAACCCAAAACATTTCATGCATTATTAAACCAAAATAATATTACAAGCTTTCACAAGTTCAGGCCAACACACACGGCACACACACAACTCACACTTCATATCAACATGTCTGTGAAATGCAGCCATCACAGCATTAAAGTAGAGCTCAGTGAACAATGTCAGACTTTGTTTTGCATTATTAATGAAATTAATTTTATTTTTTTATTCATTTTATTTTTATTCATTATTTTTTATTCATTATTTTTTCTTTTATTCATTATTAATGAATATTAATTTGCATTAGGAATGAAGTATTTATGGGGTTTACATTGTAATTAACTCCAAAGACATGTATGTTAGGTTAATTGGTTACCCTAAAATTACCCATAGGAGTGTGTGTGAGCGTGAGTGGTTGTTTGTCTCTGTGTGGCCCTGCGATGGACTGGTGAGCTGTCCAGGGTGTACCCTGCCTTTCGCCCAAAGACTTTGTTTTGATGAATAAATCAGTCACAACAGGTGTCGTTACAACTTTAACACAGCAGGTCACGGTTTCCCTCAGCGAGCGGCGGCGTCGCGGTCCCGGCTGTAATCAGGCTTCACCCCGTGAGAGGTGGTGCTGGCTGATAAGCGGCGGCCATGTTTTGTGTTTGCCTCACGCCGAGCTGCACTGCCAAATGTTTCATTCAGAGTAGCCTTCACCTTGTGATTCCTCTTTGTGATTTCATGACGCAACATTTTTTTTCTTTCTCAGCCTCATGTCTCGTTGGCAGTGTTTCTGCCTCCCCAGCTTGCTTTTCAGGGGTTGACTCTGGTTTTTGGATTTTGCTGTGGGTCAGTCGTCCAACAGATGCCTTTGTAGTGATTGTTTGCTTTCCACCACATTGCTGTCACTGTTCAGTGACCGTTGCCAAAGCGAGGCCAATTATGTTGTTTAGTTCATTTGTGTCCTTCTGTGTCTGAGAAGCTATTAGAGCTTTTGGAAAAAGTGTTTTATAAATGTGGGAAAAACAGAGCGGATCCATAAAAATATAGAAAATGACTGTTTTTGTCACCACGGTTAAAATGAAAACGAACTAATTTAATTTCTAAATGTTTCAGGAAGTAAAGATGTTTTAGTTTAGATCCATTTATACTTCCTTACGTACATAAACAAGGATGTCTGTTTCAAACGCTGGTGTCGCCATCATTTTTCAATGCGTCTTATATGTTGTCACGGTTGTTGAGTCGGTTGATCCACTAGGGGGCAGTGCCGAGTTTTGACATTGTTTGGTAGCGGTATTGTACTGTGGCATAGTTGTTTACAACCGTTCAAAAGCACCTGAAAAAGAAGTAAAGCAAAGTTTATTGCTTTTCTAATCTTCTTCACATGCTCTTTATTTGTCTTCTTTCTGTTCCTCCTCTTCTTCTCTTGTTCCTTTCGTTGTGTGTGTATAAGCTGTACAACTCGCCACCTTGTGGTTTCCGGTGGTACTGCATCTTTTTCTGCATCAAGAAACAGATCTGCAAATTCTTTGAAAACAGACCTAATTTATGTGAGTTATTGAAGCAGAAGACATGAAAATGTTCTACTGCGTATCGTCTTCTGCATTGAGCCCAAAACTGGCCCACAGCCTGACACATGGGACATCCCATGATGCACTGAGCACTTCCTTTTCTTTTCATCTCTCAGCTCTATCTCCCATTTACAGATTTATAGCATTACTGGCATCATGAGCGTGTATTTGAAGGCCTCTCTTGCTTAAATTAGCCATTTCTGTTGGTCTCTCTTTCCCATTCTCTCCATCCCAACCAGTCGAGGTTGATGGCCGTCCTCCCCGAACCTGGAAATCTTTCATGAAGTGAGTTTTTTCCCGTCCCACTAACTATGTGCTCAGGATGGGGACTGACTCAAAGTCAAGATTCAACGCAGTTTGTTGCTTTTATTTGCTGCACTTGCATGAACAGTTTTTTGTTTTAATTTGATCCAAGTGAGTGAACTTGAATTCATTGTGTCTGTAAAACTGCATTTGACTGAATTAACCGAATATAGAAAAGAAAACAAGCAAAAATAATTTACGGAGATCTTCTGTGTGAAATAGTGGATTTGTTGCAATACAAACGTTATCCACCAGGGGGTGGAAGACAAGTTATCAGACGGTCTCAAACTCTAGTCCTCGAGGGCCGAGAGCCGCAGTTCAGAAGGTTCTTGCTGTTTCCCTGATCCCTCACACCTGAATCAAATCAAACAGATCCAACAGCTTGATGTTGAGATCTGAGGTTTCTTCTTTTAGCTGTCCTCCGCCAAAATCTTTTCATCTCCTAAGAGTTGTCACACTTCTTGTCAACTTCTTCTCAACAACCCATTAATTTCAGTCAGGTATGTTGGAGCAGAGAAACAATGAAAACCTGAAGGACTGGAGTTTGACACCCATGATGTAGAGGTCTGATGACAGTCATGGTAACAAACAGTTAAATGGTTTTGCTTCTCATTGCGATTTTCAGCTGGGAAAAGCCACACCAGCCCCTCCCAAAGCCAGACCTCTTAATGGTCTTCCTGTTATGGTCCTTCACATTTTGTCTTTCATCCATTTCTTCATGTCCTAGCCTTATAGGAGAGCTCTGTTTGTGTCTTCTGTATCCTCCTGTATTCATTCTGGTTCATGTTCTGTCCAGTGTTGATGCTCAGTCCTGTTACTGCAGAACCAATCTACCGACCACCTTGACTTTGCTTTTGATTGTGAACCAGTTTGAGTTGTGAGGAGGCCGAAGGAGAGTCAGAGTAAAACTGAACCCACCTATGATACGCCTGAGTACGCACGGGGGGTAGAAACAGTCGTGCAACATCATGTCGGTTTTCACCAGCAGCATAGAGGCTGCGTCAGCTTGGGGTGTTTGCAACGAGCCCACTTCAGGATTTATAACCGTAAACATCAGCAGTGAATCCTGCAACATTAAGAGTCCAATGTGTTGTTGTGGTGCGTCACTGAGGGATGCACATTTAACCCATAAGAACCCAGCGTGACACATATGATTCATAGTTTCTGAGACATTTGGCATCACTTTATGGTTGAAACGTTGCTCAAAATCCTGTGGAACAGGAAAACTTTTCATCACTGCAAGAGAACACCACAATGTAGCCGAGACACTGTAGATTCATGATCAATGGATCTGGAATCTGACAGTGGATCCATATAAGATTGATGTTGGACCAGAATATTGGCTGGAAATGAGCTGTTGGGTGACTGTCATGGTGCTTCACTGTATGTAAAGAGTTAATTCTACCTTCCTAGAGTCAGCTTTAGCTGTTGGGGGAGATTCTTTATCTGCAGATATCCTAATATCTTTGTATCCGCTATGATTGCTCCCGAGCGGCAGACAGTCATTCCCTCGCTGTCATAAAACATTAGTCCTAGTCGGACCACGTGATCTCGCCCTTCCGCAGAGTCAGTGAGTCAATGTTGTTTTTCTTGCTGCAGCTTAGCTTTTCAATTTGTCTCCATTTCTTTCCAACTTTCCATAAAAGATAACTTTATGGGAAATTGGCTTTTATGATGGTATTATAGACTTCAACCAGTCCAGCGTCAGTCATCAGTCATTCAGAGTCAAACAGGAATCTAGTGTTCGGTCATCTGGGTCAACAACAGTATGTGTCCCCTGATATCAACTATTATTACATCAGCGCTGACGGATGAAGGTAGAAGGACTGAAATAAGCCATTTCTCTTCGTCCGGCTACGTACAGCCTCCCGTCGGTCCTCATCTATTCACCCACTCCGTTCTTGTCAGTCACTGTCTTCATTCTCCTCCTCCTCCTTTGGACTCCCTACAGTTTTAAATCAATAGCTCATTCGCTATATCTGAATCTTCTTCTCACCTGTTCATGTCTGTCCTACTTATTTCTTCCCCTCAGAAAAGTCAATAACCACACAGAGCAAATCTGAAGTACAAATGTAAATGTCTTCAAAGTGCCTCCACAGTTCATACAATTAATGGGCTAAGAGTAGAAATAGCTCTTTATCATTGGTCATGCAAACTGAATGTAATTTCCTCCCAAATGTAATTAATATGAAGATATTTTATCCATTCAAAGCACAAGTAGACTCAAGTTTATCTAAAAAAACGACCATTAGCCTTTTTGCAGCAACATATTGAATGAATTTGAACCTGAAAGAAGCTTGTTTGCATTTATTTTACATCTTTACCCTTGGGGATCAATATTGAATAAAAGAAATAAATAAAAAATTATTGATTTCAGCCTCTGAAACTCATCTGATTTAAGCAGATGGGAAATAGGGTTTTCTGGTTCAGTTCTTGAAGAAGTTTCATCTTTGATTCTGAATGGAGATTAAAGACTGAAGACAGGGTCGAATCACGTATGCAGACACGCAAAGTTTCATTGAAACAATAGAAATAAATCATTCAAATTGTTGTTAGGTGGCAACAATTTGTAGAAGGTTTTAGATTTGTGCCATGCACAAGGAGCAATATCGATCCGATACCAAGTAAATTCAGGCAAAGTATCACCAATATTGGTGATACTTTGCCAAACAGAGACAAACAACCACTCACGCTCACACTTATTCCTAGGGGCAATTTAGAGTGACCAATTAACCTAACATGCATGTCTTTAGACAGTGGGAGGAAGCCGGAGTACCCAGAGCGAACCCATGCATACACGGGGAGAACATGCAAACTCCACACAGGAAGGCCAAACCTTGTCCCAGCCAAAGATTGAACCAGCAACCTTCTTGCTGAGAGGTCCATGAGGTCCACAGTGCTAACCACTATGCCACCGTGCAGCCCCTGATACCGATTTATCTTCTTGAAATTGAACAAATTTGATAATTTTTTTCCTAAATCACTGATTGGAATTATGATCATGATAAAACAATGTCAAACATTATTTACATTATTCTGGCATTGTTCATCAACATGGACGCTCGTATGATGCATGTCTTGTCTTCAGTGGGTTGTTTGCTATCACACGACCACCGGGTTGCGACGTTGGTTTTGTCAAACCTATGAGGAGATTGGGACCATTTTACTATTAGAACTTCTAATTAAAATAACATCCACAATTACAATTACATTGGTTTGGCGACGATTTGGTCTCTAAGTGCTTGTACTTAAAGATGGGGTAGGAAATGTTGGGGAGCTAGCAAGATGTGAAAGTGGCGCCCTGTCTTGGCTCCTCCCCCTCTGGTTCTGCTCCTTGCGTGATCCAAGGCTTTTTTATTTGCAGCTTTGTCCACCAACGATTTTCTTTCTCGGCTGTTTAGCGGAGGAGGCAAATAAACCGAGCCGGGTCGGGAAATCCTTCCTGCATTTTCTCAGCCATGTTTGCCTTCCGAGTTTCTTCTTCACTAATTTATATTTTCATCCCAACACGCTGTTTATATGCAGGGTGTGGCTATCAGGTATGCGCTGCTGGAGGGGGAGGAGGGGAGCCAGAAGAGGA
Source organism: Telmatherina bonti (assembly GCF_933228915.1). Lineage (NCBI taxonomy): Eukaryota > Metazoa > Chordata > Actinopteri > Atheriniformes > Telmatherinidae > Telmatherina > Telmatherina bonti. The sequence goes on from NC_136616.1 coordinate 35,042,514, forward strand.
AGTTTACGAAATATAAGGAATGGACAACTCCCTTTAGGTCCCAACGTTTGGATTAGTCAGAGTTTTTACAGATTTACAGTAAACTGAGGGGTCTAACTATATTTCTTATTGTTCATGATTACAGAATGTATAGACTACTATCAGGACGAGGAACCACTTCACCCAGAGTATAGGTATAATGTCTCTGAACAAGATTAGCTACTATAGCTTGATGCTAAAACCCGGCTTGCAAGGGGAATAAAGGATGCAACATAAAATAATAAAGTTTATTTGGAACTTATTGACCCACAAACAAAATGACTGGACAAGTCGAAAGGAAAAACCAGGTGGTCCAGCTGAAAACAAAGTAAACAAGTAAAAACTAAACTGAAGCAGCACCACCAGCTACCCAGATGACAAAACAATTAAAATAACTGAACTAAGGGGCAATGCCCAAACATCACACAAAAAGCCAACGGAAATGTACAAAAGGCCTTAAAGGCTCTTCACAACAACAACCAGCTGCCACAGAATGAATGAGCTGCAGCTCTTTTATACTGGAGTGGAGATATGTACAACTGTCATTGGTTCTGAGGCAGCCAGTTCATGATGCAGATGATGAGGAGGAGCCAGTCCCAGCCAGGTGATGCCAGAAGAGGTTTTCCATACGATATAAGTGGACGGATCAGATGAAATTGGTAACAATGACTGTAGTTCCACGCTCCAGCCACACCTGCTTTTTAAGAAAGAATAAAATGTTTCCTTAAGCAGAAGTCAACATGTCAGGATTAATACCAGAGCCAGATCTCTCACTACAGGTGTACCCAGATATCGTCCAGCAGAGGTCTAATAGTACTAATACAGGGGTGTCCAGCTCTGGTCCTCCAAAAACCCCAATCCTACAGGTTTTCCACGTATCCATGGTTCAAAACAGCTGACTGAAAAGAATCAGTCACTGTGAGGAACCTGATAGGCTGTTGGATCCATTTAATGTAAGCCAGGCATGTTGGAGCAGGGATACATGGAAAGGACGGCGGACCTCGTGGATCAACTTTGGACACCGTTGTACAAATTAGCTCATGATGCGGGACTGAATCCAAACCCAGAATTCATGCAATCCATTAGTTTAATAGATAATTATGTAAAACTGATTGGATAATTAAATCAGACTGAACTGACTTGTCTGCAAAGCAACCTGAGTGGACTTTATTGTGAACTGGTGCGATATAAATAAAGCTGAATTGATACACGTTAGCTCGGCGCTGCATCTTTTCTGGTATTTCTGCAGCTGGACGACTTGTGTGACTCATTTCCCCCTCCCGACCTGATCGGTGGCCCCCATCTGTGGCAGAGATCAGCATTCATATGTGCATAAAAGGAGATTTTCAGCAGGTTTCGGCCTCTCGCAGGTGTAGATGTCAGTGGAAAAGTGTGGATGAGTCACACAGCAGCCTTTATTAGACCCAAACGACGCTCACCCCGACGTCACAAACAAAGCTGGTAAATTAAAAAGAAAAATATGACTAGCTTTTTCCATCAGGTCTAACTTTAAGGACAAAAAGATGTTAATTTAATTTCCTGAATGATATTTATGTCAAGGCAATTTGAAACAGGTTTGTGTTTGAAAGAAGAGATTAAATTAGATCAGAACTGAATTAATATCCAACAAGTAGCACAAAAAAACCAAAGACTAAAGGACTCAACCAATGAGAAACTGTTGGGGAAATCTCGACACAATCTTCACTTTGAAAGATGTCTGCTTACCACAGCTTTTGACCCTCATTGGGTTTCATTTCACTAAAACTGTAATAAGGAAAGGTAAATATAGTGGCTAGCGGTGTCGCCTCACAGCAGGAAGCTTCCCGGCTCAGGTGCTAGTCGGGTTCTTCCCACAGTCCAAAACCACGTTCACAGTTAACTTGTGACTCTGAACTGAACCTCAGAGTGAGCAGGAGTGGTTGGGTAGAGAAAATAATTGGATGGATGGTCTTGCCTGGCACCTCCCTCGGTCCATGGCAGCGATTATCCTTTATGCCAGAGGAGTCTCCAACGCGGTCCCAGCGAGCTACCATCCTGCAGGTTTTAGTGTTTCCCGGATGCAACACACCTGACCCAAGCCAATGGCTCATTAACAGGCAGAAGATGGCAAGTTGTTGGAGAATCTTCTCATCTAAATCAGTGTTTCTGAATTCCAGACCTAAGCCCCCCGCCCTGCATGTATTATGCGCAACCCTACTTTAACACACCTGAATGAAATAAAGGCTCGTTAACAGGCTGCAAAGAACTTGATGAGGAAGTTCAATAATCTGACTCAGGTGCTTTGGAGGAGGATCATGTCTAAAACAGGCAGGGCACTCATTTAAATCAACTGTGATGTATCGTTATCCAAATCTCTAGCGGCCCCGGCATCAATCCATCAGGGGAGAGAGGGTAGCACTTGACACAGTGGATGACGAGGTGAGAAGAAAAGCTGTAAGGTTTTATATTGTTTAAACATCATACATCTCTGTTGTAAAGAAATAAACAGCATGTAAGACCTGGTTTGTTTGGATAAATAACTTCTTAGTTTATTGTTCTCCGAAAGCCTAAAAGTACACTAACAATCGTATGATGACGCAACCCTCACCTGATCGATACTGAGAATCCATCTGCGACGGAGACGTTCCACTTGGAAACAGTGCGATATGACGCCAGGTGGAAGGCTTGGCGGGGCCACTTCCATGTTCAGTAGAACTGTGGTGTTAGGAGTACACACCGTAAATTCAGCTCCTCTGAAGGTTAAATCCAAACCCTGAGTTAGCGAGTCATTGACATTTTCATTCATATTCACAGAGAGAACAAACCATAAAACATTCACTTCAGTTGAACGGTAAAGTTTTGACCCAGAATAAGCAGCGACTGAGTCAGTTTGTGGCTTTTCAGACAAGCATCTGAAATCCTGGTTACAGTATGCTGACATTGATGCTGTTGGCATCAAAATGGTTGCAGAAGCAAGCAGTCAGTCATGGCCGAGGGCAGGGGTAATCAATGCGGTCCTACGAGGACCACAATCCAGCAAGTTTTCCATGTATTCCTGCTTCAACGCACCTGAATCAAATGAAATGGATCTAACAGCCTATCAAGTTCTGCACCAAGGCCCATTAACTTGAGTAAGCTGTGCTGGTGCACGGATACCTTGAACACCTGCTGGATTGTCGACCTGAAGGTTCCAAAGGAATCGGCTCTCGCAGCTTCTTCCATCACAATCTGCAGAAAGTCGTGAGTTTCTACATTATGTACCACCTCGGCCTCTGCTGAGGCGGGAAAACTCTAGCGCATCTGATTCTGTTGGGCCGACGCCAAGAGCTGCACCAAGGGTCCTTAATTCCCTGAAGTGGCATCAATGTCTTAAAGCAAAGGCTGATGCAAAGACGGTTCTGTTTGTACAAACAGAATTTTAGCATTTTAATTGTATTTTTCTTAAGATTGAGCTACAAATGAGGAAATTGGTTACATATTATTTAAATGCAAACACATAAGTGGAACTAATCTTTTTACTCCTGCTGCCACATTCTGTAAGCACTCCAGAAAAGATCTGCAGCAGATGTGCGAAGCGTTTCCCCCCAGTGTTCCCACTTAGCTCAACAGTCTCATTATGGTAATTATAACTATAAGAGCGTGCAGTCAAATTTTGGAAAAGTTCACATTGGGGGCTTTTAGCTCAACTGTGCTTTAGTCGTGATTAGAGACGGAATAAAATCTGAGAATTTGCAGGTAAGAAGGATACAAATGAAAAATACTCAACATAGTGTTTTCAGGATTTCAGCAAATGAAACATTTGAGCTTCAGTTTCTCTGAAGATTTATCTTGTGTTGTTTGTCTGTGTAGTTCACTGATAATCTCAGGACTTGTCCACACGTAGCCGGTATCCCACAAAATGCAGATACATTTCTCTGATCTGGCCTGCTATCCACACCAAAACGCACATTTATGCAAACTAAACTAATTGTTTTAAAAACCTTAAACCAAAATGAAGATCTGTAAACACTCTGTTTGGATGTCTGCATGTAAGCATTTATGACAGGGGGTTTTATGTTTGGAAAAGTCACCGTCTGCGACAGGAAATACCATGACGTCGCATGTGCAACCTTTGTTTCCAACAGCATGGACGTCCTCAGAACCGTGTTGGTGTTATCTGTTGTCCAGGTGTTGTGTGTGTTTTTACAAGCTCAAATCCTGCTCCACATAAATGACCAACAGTAAAGGATGACAAAGGACAGTGTTTTCTGGCACCTAACTATGTCACACTAGAGGTTTGTTTCGTGTTTGTTAAAGTGACGAGGTGAAACAGACGGTTATTCTGACTGGATGGGATTAGAGGCTCTACCGCCGCCTGAAGGTTTAATATGCTTATGGATGTGCTTAACAACACGGTTATGTGGAAATGTGTGGATGGATTTGTTTTTGAGGTCATGTGAACTCCTTTCCTGGCCGGAGGGGGATGATATTCAGTTTTACAAAAACCTGTCTATGTGTGGACAAGGCCTCAGACAGGTTTAATAGGTGAGTTTAATTAAAGGTAAAATGTAGGAAGTATTTTCAAGGAGTGTTTTTATTCTATGCCTAAAATTGTCTTCACACGCTGATTACAACCAATTAATAAAATATTCAAAACACAAAATAAAAAGTTTAGTCACCTGTGAAACAAAACCCCATCCAGTTATTTTAACTAATCCGTTTTAAGTGATTGGATGGTGATATGTCAATCAAACTCGGCTGCCATTTTCCCTCACCCCAAGCCCTCTGCAAGAGCCCCTCTTTGTGCACAAATTGCTCTCTCGGAAACTTTGAGCTCTTGTAAAAGCAATAAAGTAATGGAAGGAAAAAAAAGAGCAAGAGATAAGTCAACATCAAACTGACTTTTACTGGCTTTAGGGAGCTCAGAGAAGAGACAGAATGAAAAAATGGATACAAAATTAGCCATTGCTAGAAGGTGCTTCGACCGAACTGAGTAGCAGAGGTTTTAGATTGAAAAATATCAAACCTTTTAATTGTAAAAGGTCACTGAATTTATATAAAAATGACTGAGAATTTAACTGTAACTTTTCAAAGTAATTTTATTACCAGAGCGACGGAGACTGTACAGGAAAGGTTAGTCTTTATCTTACTTAATGTCAAGTCATCGGCATCATTACCTCCAATCCACCCTGGAATCCTGTTTTTTTTGTTTGTTTTTTTTAAATCATTAAAATAGGATTTATTGATTGTAAGAACAGAGACTTTAATCCTAGATGAAGCATTTATGATTGTTTTTTCACACCTTTGTCACTTTGCACCAAAGTTGCCATTTCACTGAACCGCTGAATTTCAATCCCATCCATGTACTTTGTTTCTCCTTTTTACTTTTTTTTATACTGAATAGAAAAAAAAAATGTTTCAAGCAGGTTTCTTTTTTTTAGATCAGAGAGTAACATTTTAAGCTGTTTTTGTCCCTACTTTATAAGGACTGACAAACTAGTTTCTAGCACCTGTTGCACCAATAAACTCAGATATTTCATCACTTTCATGCAATTTTATGAACATCTTTCCATTTTTTAGACAGTGTCTGTTCCTGCTTTAGTTTTCTCCACATAATGTCCATGTATACAAAGAATATTAAAGGTAAATTCAGGTTTAAAAGATCAAAGTAAAGTTATTTTCATTATGGGGGAAAGGGAAAGTTTCTTAAGATTATGCATCAAAGTCTTATCAAGTTTTGATGTGTGAGTCATAAATGTCAAGAAGTAAATTTAAGTTTTTACAGCTATTATAAGGTCAGGAGTAAAAGAAGAATTATGAGCTACGCTGATGGACGTTAGTCTTCATGAGAACATCAAAATCAGAGTAAACCTTAAAGGTCAAACCAACATCACGGCCTGTTGTCAGCTGCTGTAATCAGCTTAACCTTATCATTGAAATTGAGTTTTCTGGCTATAAACGTTTATGTTTGACCGAAGTACCCATGCACAAACACACACACACACACACAAGCATGTACAGAACTACCATTCTTAGGATAATAATTTGACGTTAATCCTTTTTCTACTCAAACCCTCATCCTCAACTCATGCAGGACTTCTGCAGCTATGAACCTCATTCATCAACCATGTTTAGGAACAAATTTGTTCTCAAGTCCTACTTCCAACACAATGTAATGAGTTTTAAGATAAAACTCTTTTAATCCCAGAAAGGGGAAATTTATGTATTAAAATAAAGTGGCAATCTCCAGCGAGGTGAAGCTTATTCAAAAAAATGCCAAGAATTGCAGTTCCCCCCTCATCCACTAGGTGTTCCAAAACAGAGAGAATCCCCATAGACTTCAATGTTAAAAAGAACAACTTCACTGCAGAAATAAACATGTTCACAGCAGAAATAAACATGTTCACAGCCTGGTACAAAAATGGTACCGTCATGACAACTGTGGATAGTTTGAATTATTTTCTAACTACTCTGTTCTGAAGTTATTTCATCTCAAAATTAGGCATAATTGTGGGCGTGTCCTTTTGATTGACAGGTACCCGATCCCCTGCTTCAAATAAGAACATTGAACAGCTGCGGTTTTCAGCTGGTTAATAAAGTGACTTAGCTTTAGCCCGCTTATCTTTGTTAGCTGGTTAGCTCCTGTTCACTTCAGGTTAGCTTGGTTAGCTCTTAGCGAGGTCGGAGTTTGATAGATGTCAATCATCCATGACGCTCACAATTACGTTTAATTCCAAATAGAAATTTGCAATAGGAATGAAGTATTTATGGGGTTTACATTGTAATTAACTCCAAAGACATGTATGTTAGGTTAATTGGTTACCCTAAAATTACCCATAGGAGTGTGTGTGAGCGTGAGTGGTTGTTTGTCTCTGTGTGGCCCTGCGATGGACTGGTGAGCTGTCCAGGGTGTACCCTGCCTTTCGCCCAAAGACCCGCAACCCTGACTTGGATTAAGCGATTTAGAAAATGAATGAATGAATGAATGAGATTGTAATTAAGTGTTTACATGGTAATTTTTCATCAGTTTAAAGGGGAAATAACTTTTATTCTGAATTAAAGAGGTATTAAAACTCCTATGTAAACGTAGGGAATGTTTGGACGCGCTTTGTTTGAATTTCCATCTCTCAGGAATTACATCACTACAGCATAGCATCATCACTCTTACTTTCAGGACTATTTACCATTCTGAGGGACAATGGAGTAAAAAAAAAAAAAAAAAAAAAAAATACTTTTTGGACCAGTAGGTACTGTCCCCATCAAAAGCATTACGATTATATTAAATCTATCCTTCATTTAAATACACCTGATCGGATCATTTTACCTTCTTCCATTTAAACCTGTTAGCTAAAATCTCAAATCAGAATTATTTAAATGTGATAGATTAATTATTTGTCCAGGTAAACGTAGCTAATGAGGAAAGATACCAACAAGTCTACGAATACATTTTTCTAACTAACCGGTTTTTCATCAGTACAACTTAAGAACATATTAAACAGATTTATAAGATATCTGTGAATGAGGCCTGATGTTTTGTTCAGTTTTTGGTCCCAATGATCCTTATAAAGTCACAAAATCAAGAAAACACTCAAAGAAACAACTCAGACACAGGGTTGTGCTTCACAATGGTACGTCTGTTGTTGGACATCAGGCCAACAGTTTGTGCTTGGTTACAGTCATTCACACAGTTGATATTTACACAGAACTATACAATTTACATTGTTACAGCCATATTATAAAGCAGTTTACATTCACGTTTGATAGAGGTCAAGCAGCATCTGTGGCAAACCTGCCACAAACTTCTTCATAATTAACATTATCTGTCAGAATTGAAAAGTTTTCATGGTTTTTTTTTCTTAAAAGTAAATAAAAAAAAAGATACAATAAAGAAGATGAGGTCTTAAAAACATGAAAAGAAAACACCAAGAGCATTTGAAGCAGCTGTTTGATGTAGTTCAGGTTTGGGCGTCCAAACTCGCTCAGATAACCAGCATAAACACATTTTATGAACCACGGTAAAAAGTCAGTGTTAGCAGTGCCACAAGAGCAACAGTGAAGCACACAAAACTCTTTCAATGCGAAGAAATTACTGGAATAAAAATAAAATCTTCATACAGGGCCAGTAGAGGCTAACACTGCGATCAAGCTAGTTAGCCTAATTTGCTAGCATTTACACTTGCTAAGTAGTTTTAGGTTTCATTGTTCACAATTTTCTTCCATTAAATCCAAAACTATTAACACACTGGACACTTTGACAGTTACCAGCTAACTAGTTAGAAAGTGAGCTAGCAAGCATGCTAGCTTGCACATTTGATTGCAGTTGTCTCCCGAAGCAAATTGTTCTCTTTTAACAAATGAGGGGCTGGATTTGGATTATTTTAGCAGCTCTGATGAGCATGAAACTCTTCTTGTTTGAACAATCTTTACAACAAAAAAAAAAAAACACTTAACAGCAAAAACACAATACTTTGGAGAGACAAATTTTGTTTCTGGAAATGTTTGAGGGTTTGAAGTGGATGAAAATGATGATCGTACCCTTCCGTAAATTCAACCCCTCATTATAGCCAAAACCAAACTGAATAGTGAAAACAAGAGCAGGTACAGGTGGCATACATCTCGCCAAAAACTTTATTATACAGTAGAGATGTTGGAAAAAAAGGCAAATTAAATTGAGCCAAAGTCACGGCAAAAGCCTGGAATCAGCGAGGCTCCACCAGCATCCCCCCCCACCTCCCAAAATAGGTTTCGGTCTGTAATTATACAAAAAAAAAGTGTTATATTTTAGAACAGCTAATCACTTCATAAGGCCAGAAATAAACTTGCTTTTAGTTATATTTTAGCCATATTTACCATTGTTGCTTCGCATAATTTGGATTTGTTTGAAGAAGTGTTTGAGCATGACCTCATAAATAACGCCATGTTAACCGTAGCAACTGCTACAGACAATTTGGCTGGAAACCAGAGGCTCAATAATGTTTAAAGACAAGACAGCATTCCTGTGTTAGCGATTCCAGTACCAGCCTCCAATATTGCCTCCATGTTTTGTTTTTTTTGTTTTTTTTAACCTCAGCATTTCTGGAACTATGGACCTCATATTCAACCTCAACATCTTTATGAACAAATTTCTTCTCAAGTCCAACTTCCAAAGCGACTTAATGAGTTTTGAGATAAGACTATTAATCCCACAACGGGGAAATTTATGTGTTAAAATTTAGGGTAAGAATAGAAACAATAGCAGCAGGAAAACAGAAAAGGACTGTGGAAGATACTGATAAAATTTAAGGATTTTTGAGCATCTCAGAAACTTAACGCTGTTACCGTAGCAACCGCTACAGACAATTTGGCTGGAAACCAGAGGATCGATAAAGTTTAAAGAGAAGACAGCATTAATTGTGTTAGCGATTCCAGTACTAGCCTCCAGTATTGCCTCCATGTTTTGTTTTCAACATACAAATTCAGCATTTCTGGAACTTTGGACTTCACTCACCAACCATTTTTACAAACAAATTTTGCATCTCTGTCTGGTCAGAGTTTTTTACAGAAGAGTTTTCCAAACTTTTAAAACCACAATCCTCATCATGATAACAAATCCCAAAACTCAGTTACTGTGCATTTTATATGAAATGGATCATCCTGCAGCTGGCATCTTAACATGAAGCTTGAAAACTCTCAACATCTTCAGAAATAGAAGTATAATGTGGATTTTAGTGAATTTTATTGACAGAAAAGGCACTCATGTGCCTAAAAATAATCTTTTATCACCAAAATAGGGCCAAATTTGGATAAATATAGTTGTTCCATACAGAGTCGGAAGAAATGGGTTATAATTCATCTGTTGTGTTGGTTTTTTCAAACATACTCTCAAAATTAACCAAATTCGAACCTGTCTGCTGTTGCCATGTTTGTTTTCTTTACAGCCTGTGAATCCAGCAACTCTTTCCAACAAGCAAGTATCTGAACAATGATATTCATGAAGAAGCCAGCTGCCTCCATAGACACCAGGTCCGACAAGCAAGTCAATGTTAGGCTTTAAGCTCTGAAGTTAATTTTTTCTCACCAAGATAAGGAGTCATGTCAGATTTAAATCCATTTAAGGCGGCGCTGGTAAAAACTGGCTGCGGGGCCTCAGCTGTAGTTCGGTTCTGTAAACTTGTCAAATGTAAATGTCTGTATGTCTAACCTTGGACGAGCTGGCTTGAGCCTTCAATTTCCCCTCTGGGATGAATAAAGCATCTTTGATTTGATTTAAAATCACGTCTTTCATTCCAGTTATTCAACCAAAGACTTTACATGCCCACCATGCCTCAAAAGATACCTGTAATTGGCACTTTCAGCTAAACAATGCTACTGACAACAAGGTACACGTGTCAACTTCAGAGGCTGAAAGCAAATCAGACGTGTTGACTTAACTTCCCTCTGCCATGTAATTTAATGCTGCTTGTAGCTAAATGTGAACATTTTCCAATTAATTACTGGTATTTAAACTGTCTTTCAGCTGAAGTGCATCATGGTAGAAAATTTAAGTCATTACAAAAATATCTGCGCTCTTGTTAAATTAAATCTTGCATTGGGCTCCATAATACTTTTGCAGGCATAGTTAATTCCAGATATATATTCATGACTCAGCACTTGGTCATACCAATCTAAAACAGGCATTTATCATATTTTTTAGTTTAATCTCTGTCTAGTTTAGCGAGGCATGCATTCAACAGGATAAATGGGACAGAAGAGACATTGAGGGTTGGAAATGAGGGGCCGAGATAAACAGGTTCACTGGGAAAGAACAGGAGGATGGTGAGGTTTTGGGTTGCAGAGACAGACGTGCAGTTAAGATAAACAGCTGCTGATCTTTTATTTTCCTAAAATAAAATTTCTTGTCAGATATTTGGCAAACATTCACGTCAAGCTTTAAGTTTTTCATTTTACCTGCTGTGTTTAAACCCAAGGAACATGCTCGTAAAGCTCCTCCGATGGGAACACGGATGTTGTGATTAATATTTGGTGATTAAAGCTCATCATTTAAAATAGTGTTATAATCCGAGCATTTTATACAAACCTCTGAATTACGATTATTATTACACTATGACATGGTAACACAAAGTGGAACTGCTGATGTAACTTGGCACAAAATGTAAGGGAATTACTCTTTCGTGGGGCATTCATTTGTTGTCAAAATAGAGAAATAAATCTGATTCAGCTGGAAAGTTTATTTAGGTTTAACTGTATTCACTTTTGTAAGGAAAATTCATTTGTGGGACAAGCAGCAGAGTTGAATTGTGTGTTGTGCAAATGGAAAACACCAAAAAAGATTCAATACTGTTAAAAATACCCTGACAAAATATTATTTAATGGGTGTAAGCCACATTTGCTACTCATCCCACAATGCATTTCTTTACAAATGTGGTTCCATTTTAAAGTGAAATAAGCATACTTTTCATTGGTCTCAGATTTATTACCAAGAGGGACAAAGAAGTAATCCACAAAACACCAATTACCACACTGTTTGTGCTTTTCAGTTTAATTTTGTTATTCCCAATCCCAAAAGGTGTAAAATTTGGGCGTTTGACTGGAAAAGTTCAAATAGATCAAGGACACTTAGAAATGGTAGAAATCATCACATTCAGCACCGCATGGTAAATAATATTAGTCAGGTATTCATTTCTTCCATTAACAATAAAATAAATTGGTTTTTACACCAAAGTTTTAATCAGGCCACTAAGAGAAATAATTAAACTCAGCGATGAATAACAAATACACAGAAAGTGGATCGAAAAATATGTAAGACACTAAATTTAAGCTTCAAGGTCTTTTAAAAAAAATAAATCAATGTTGTAGTTGAATTAAACATCTGGCCAAACAGAAACTAAAAACATGTTCGATAAAGCCTGTTTCATACTCCACCAGAAGCAACAACTATGATCGCAAGAACATAACTGTGTCACGTTGTTATTGAGGCCACAAGAACATAACATTTTCTTCTAGAGGCAGCACCAAAACAATTGTTTTATTCTTTTGTTTTTTGAGGTTTTTTTTTTTAGGCTGCGCAAATAATTATGTATTACTGTAAGAACATAATTATGTGATTTTTTTAGACTGTAAGAACATAATTATGTGATTTTTTTTAGACTGTAAGAACATAATTATGTGATTTTTTTTTAGACTGTAAGAACATAATTATGTGATTTTTTTTTTAGACTGTAAGAACATAATTATGTGATTTTTTTTTTAGACTGTAAGAACATAATTATGTGATTTTTTTTTTAGACTGTAAGAACATAATTATGATTTTTTTAGACTGTAAGAACATAATTATGTGATTTTTTTAGACTGTAAGAACATAATTATGTGATTTTTTTTTAGACTGTAAGAACATAATTGTGATTTTTTTTTAGACTGTAAGAACATAATTATGTGATTTTTTTTTAGACTGTAAGAACATAATTATGTGATTTTTTTAGACTGTAAGAACATAATTATGTGATTTTTTTTAGACTGTAAGAACATAATTATGTGATTTTTTTAGACTGTAAGAACATAATTATGTGATTTTCTTTAGACTGTAAGAACATAATTATGTGATTTTTTTAGACTGTAAGAACATAATTATGTGATTTTTTTTAGACTGTAAGAACATAATTATGTGATTTTTTTTAGACTGTAAACATAATTATGTGATTTTCTTTAGACTGTAAGAACATAATTATGTGATTTTTTTTAGACTGTAAGAACATAATTATGTGATTTCTTTAGACTGTAAGAACATAATTATGTGATTTTTTTTTAGACTGTAAGAACATAATTATGTGATTTTTTTAGACTGTAAGAACATAATTATGTAATTTTTTTAGACTGTAAGAACATAATTATGTGATTTTTTTAGACTGTAAGAACATAATGTCTTTTTTTAGAGTGTAAGAACATAATTATCTGATTTTTTTAGAGTGTAAGAACATAATTATCTGATTTTTTTAGAGTGTAAGAACATAATTATGTAATTTTTATAAACTTCTTCTCTTGGTTGTGAGAAAATTGGTCTTCAGAAAATAATTATATCATTTTGTTCTCGACGTTGCAAAGACCTCACTATAATATCGCTGTTGAGGCTACGTGAACATAACTTGGGTTGTCTTGAGGCTCCTCCTTGATGCAGTAGCCAATCAGAACTTTACAATAAGCATTCTGTAAGTGGTAGGACATACGAGTAGGTGTGGCTAATCCATAGAAGTATGAAGTAGAATGGATAGTTTTAACAACCAGCAGATTGAAGTGGTGAGAAAGTATGAAAATTTTTACATTTAGCATTCAACGACCCAGACTTGGCCTAACGAACACTCCTCCTTCATTAACAAACTTTATTTTCTAATGTTAAAGAACCGCCTCCCACCAGCAGTAATCGCTTTGCTCTTCGCTTCGTAGTGATACGTCGTTCATGAACGAGCTGGCTCTCAGAGACGATTCCTTGCAGTCAACAACAAGAACAGAGTACTTATAAGAGGTGGGGGTTCATTATGGTTGGGATGTGTCGTCACTTCCATACAAGGAAAGACCAGGATCAAACCACTAAGTAAAGAAAGAAGAGGCTGTTAGGAAACTGGGAGTTTAATGGAACCAGTTACACAGAGAGCTGGGAGCCAGATTTAGATTAAAAGTATATGAAGAAAAAAAAAAAGGAGAAATCAGTTCATTTAAATCAGTTCATAATGTTCAGACTTTGGCCTGGAGGTGTGGTTTTGTCCCCATTTGTTTAAAGTTTGATTAAAATATGAAACATAACTGTTTACTAATGAAAAAATACAGAAAAGAAAGGTTCTGATTAGAATAAAAGCTTACTATCACAGAAAATCCTCATAATTCATAAACACAAAGAAAAAATGCACACTCGTGCTGAGTGAACCATTTGGAAGCCAAAAGAGTCGAGTCTACTCAGGGAGTCGAGTCAAAGAGTTGAATCTTTTTGCCCTCTGGGGACCAAGGGTATTTTAGAGAAATAAACCTCGCCTGACTCTTTTTTTTTAAATGCTCATAAACACCACCTTTCAATGCCCCATAATGTCCTATACCTTGTTTGTTTTTGTTTTTTTGTTTTTTTAAATTGAAATATCATAAACTGCTATGTAAATGCGGCTCCTTTGCTTGAAATAAAGACTATTATAATTTCGAAACATGACTAAAGGTACTGAAGGCAGCTTTCCGAAATCACTGTCAGCTGCACACACTGTATCTGTTACCAACTTGTTACCAATCTGTTAACAACATCTGTTACGACGCCGTCGTCTCGTTTATGTTAAAATAAACTACTTGAGTAATGCAAATGTTTGTTTGAGCAGTTACGCATGGTATGTGTGCGTAAAAGCTGTTGTTTTCATAATTTATCGGCCTTGTAAATACAGAAGGCAGCTATCCGACTGCTAATGACACCGATGCAGAGTGGTTGACACCGTTTGGAGGCGTTTCCTGAGGCATCATCGGCTCTGATTGGACAAACACGTGTCATGCGCCAAAGACAAGGCTCTGATTGGAACTCCTATTTTAACACAACACTGTATCACCTATGAATGGGCTACAGTGATGCCGGAACCACCGTCTGAAAGCCCGGAGTCTCCCGATTAAGAGGGGAAAAAAGTAACTTTCTATCTTTTATGGTTCGAAAGCTATGCTGGATTAAACACAACATGTTTCCCTGGCATCGCCGACGATGCCGGCGTCCCCAGAAGGTTAAAAGAGACCAACTTCCCCTCACCAGGGTCATCCAACACTTTAATAGTTCTTGTGGCCTTGAAAAAGAGAACAAAGTTCTTGCTTCTAGTGGAGTATCAACAACCTTAGTTAATTAGTGGAAACCAGTAAAAAGAAAAACGTTGACAGATCTTGTACTACATATTTTCCATACATTAAAAGATTTTCTTACATTTGTCTACAAGTGTGTGAAATAAAAGCGACTCTTGATGGTTAATGCAGTTTTCTCCTGCTTATTTCTGAGAGTTTCCCAAACATTTTAAATAAAAGTAAAGATCAAACCTTTTAGTCTTTAAAGCCAGATTGATGGAGGCTCTAAAATCCTCCCCCCAAAGAGTCCCGATCTGATCAGTCACTCCCGTTGGGATTTTTTCCCAAACACTCGTGTATCTGCTTGAAAGTGGGAATCTCTTCTCTGCTGTTTTGAACTAAATTGGAGTCGGTTCGTTTGAAATATCTTTTGCTTTTACACACCACCTCATTATCCTACATTTCACTCTTCTTTCCTCCCACTGCTGCCCCTCGGCGCCTCTTCCTCCCCTGCCCTCGTCTCTTCCTCGTCCTTCATATACCAGTCGTTTAAAAAACGCCTCTCCCTTCTAAAGCACAGCTGAATGAATTTTACCAGTTTCTCCCGGTTTTTCTCCTGATCTCAGTCATAATGCGTCACATCTGCCACTAGTCCATCTGCATGTTTCCCGTTCTGGGTTCCTGCGACTTGGGATAATCCACGTTACACATTTCTTACGTAACAAAGAGGAAATTTCACAGAGCTTGCATCATGCGCCCTGACTCGCCTCTGTCCAGACTCAGCCAACCACAAAGGAATATATTCCTTTTGACTCATCCTCTGGTTCGACAGCGGCTTCTCTTTTCGGAGGCCTTCGGAAAAAAGACCCCCCCCCTTCTTGTAATAAGCCACTCAGGGTAAAATGGATGAGCTGAAGGCTTCACATGTGCAGTGAAGATGAAGTAAAGCCCTGTTTCAACAAGATTAGAAAGTCAGTTTGTCACCGTAAGACAAAGAAAATCCCTTTAATCTAAGCAGATTCATGATCCGTCTCTCTTTAATTAAACAAACCTTCCTGGACTTTTTCTTGTGAGGAGTTTGGAGTCACTTTCCCATGAAGAACGTCGCCTCCACATGCAGTTCTGTGAACCATGAGGTCACGTCCTCTAAGACACGCAGCTTCCATTGTTCGAGTGTCTTTCAGCTGGTCCGCTTCCTCTCCAGTGTCATTCTTCTAATCCTTAATCGTCTCCTCCTCCTCCTCTATTTTGGGTTTCTGGAAACTCTTTAATCCCCTCGCCAGCTCCCTTCAGCGCCGTTGTTTCCATCTTCACACCTCCGTCTCGGTCCCAACATTTCTTTAGGAAGAAAAGATTCCCCGAACGATGATTTCATGTTCTCCCTCCGTCGTTTTCCTTCCTCATCGCCACCTCAGAGGACTGTCACACGTCTGTAGCGTTCAGGTGTGCCGAGACGGCGTCTTGGGTTTCCAGGACGATCTTCTTCGCCCGCCCGCCACCTCCACCCCCGACGGGGTGGATGCTGTCTAACCGGCCGCCCCGCCCTCGCTCTCCGCTCCTGTGACACTTGAAGACGGCGAGGAAGGCGGCGCGGTAATTGCGGTTCATCCAGCCGTACAGCAGCGGGTTGGCGAAGGTGGAACACATGGCGACCACGTGGAAGATGGTGTAGAGGAGGCGGTAATCACGCATGTCCAGCACCGTGGTGTCGATGTCGGTGGCCAGCTGGAAGGCGTGGAGAGGCAGCCAGCTGACGGCGAACACCACCACCATCGTCACCAGCATCTTGGTGGTTTTGCGGCGCCGGCGGTGGCGCTCGGAGCCAGCGCTGCTGTTCCCGCCGCTCTCTGCTGGGCTGACGTGGCCGCGCAGCTTGGACCAGATGCGTGCATAGGCGAAGGAGATGATGGACAGCGGCAGGAAATACTGCAGGATCAGCATGGAGATGCTGTAGACAGTGCCGTCGGTGTTTTTACCCGGCCACTTCTCCGTACACACCTGAGATAGAGGACAAGACCATGTTAGGTTGAGTTTGGGCAGAAAAAAACCAGGACACATTTAAAACACTGTTCCCATGACAACGTGCAACCAGAGTTTATGCAAATACTTAGAAATTACACTCAAACATTTATTTGTGGAGTAATTGTTGCGAAGTTCAAACTGAGCATCAGGATGAAGAAGAAAGGCTTTGGACTTGGCATGTTGGTCCGATATTTACCGGGATTTTCACTTAAAACCATCTCCAGGGTTTTCACAGAAGGTCTGAAGACTGGTTGGGGATCATAAAGGAAACAGAAAGTCAAATAGCCACTGGTTCCAACCAAGATCTGCAGAACATCATGTCTGAACACACAACCTGTCCAGCCTGGAAGCAGATGGTCTCCAGCAGCAGAAGACCCCACCGGGTTCCCTCCTGTCAGTAAGAACAGGAAACTGAGGCTACAATTCACACAGACTCACCAGAACTGGACAATAGAAGATGGAGAAACTGGTCTGATGAGTCTCCAGTTCAGCTCCACATTCACATGGTAGGATCAGAATCTGCTGGAAACATCATGACAACATGGATCCATCCTGCCGTCAGGATCAACGCTTCAGGCTGCTGCTGGTGGAACGGTGGGGGGAGGTTTTCTGGTCCCACTTTGGTCCCCTTAGTACCAACATGACATGGTTTAACCTCCACAGCCTACCTGAGTCCTGCTGCTGACCATGTCCATCCCTTTCTGAGCACAGTGTAGCATCTTCTGATGGAAACTTCCAGCAGGATGATGCACCATGTCACAAAGCTCACATCATCGCCCACCGCGACGATGAGTTCACTGTCCTCCAACGGCTCCACAGTCACCAGATCTACATCCAGCAGAGCAGCTTTGGGACGTAGTGGAACGGGAGATTCTCATCATGATGAGGTGGAACGGGAGATTCTCATTGTGAATCGGCAGCAACTGTGTGATGCTTCGTTCCAATATGGAGCAAAATCTCTGAGGAATGTTTCCATCCCCTTGTTCCATCTATCAGACCAGGAACGAAGGCAGTTCTTAATGTAGGTGGGCCTGATGTAGAGGCCAGTGAGGGCGGATTAAATGTGATTAACAGTCCTGTGTTAAAGATTTTCAGGAAGAATTTTGATGAACTTGCATAAAAAGCTTTAATAAAGCATGTTTTTCATATATAGTGCACATTTAATGACATTTTTCAGAAAACCTGCAAAATACAAATGAAAATTTATTCAAGTTTCATCCACAGTGCTTTTCTGAGATAAGTCTCTAGCACCGACCCTCCTCTTAAACTCCAGACGGAGGCAGCTCTGTCAAATGGTTTAATTAACAGGTAACCTTCATATTTTTTTAAAAAGGAAAGCAAACCATGAATAACTTAACATAGTGAAAGCCAGCTGACAAAAATGCAGAGAAAACTATGGAAACACTCAGCAGAATAACCAATATTACCACTGTGTGCTCTTGGAAGAGTTCTGCTAATAATATATTGACTTTTATGTTCTGGAAACACTGTTGTTGTTTGGGACTGAGAAAAATAGAAAAATCTGGATTATATGCTGCCATTGTCTCCATTCCTTAGGGAGGACTTCTTGACAGCCACACCAGAGACCATTTCTGATGAGGTTTTGACCAACAATAGATGAAGGTCAAGAAGCAAAAAGCTCAATTGAACACTAAACACTTACTGAAAGAGGGGCTCACTCTAAAGGTTTTGCTTAAAGGACTCCAGAGTTGAGGCATTGCAGAACTTAGACAGAAACTGCACACTGGTATGTCACCAAAGGTAAGAAACTTGGTGCGATGGAGCAAACTCAAGGATAACTGTTGCAGCATGGAAGACTGGGAGTGTGAAGGAAGTTGGACAGGTATCTAGAAGGAATCTAGATAACTGTTTTATGGAGGTGAAGGATCTTATCGGGGGTAGGTGTCAAAGTTCTGAATGAAATTAATTGGTCATTTTAAAGATGTTTACAAGAAGCTGTTGGATCCATTAGACTAGAATCAGGTGTGTTGGAGCGGGAAAACGATAAAAACCTGGAAAGGGTAGCACCCCTCCAAGTTTGACATTCCTGCGTTAAGTGATGCAATATTTGACTGGGGAGATAGATTTGAAGAGTGGGAGTGTTATAGGAGAGTGTGTTGCAAGTCTAAGGACACATTTACATCAGCCTTTTTTATTCGAATCCGAGTCCGTTTGTTCGGAAAGTCCGCTTCGTTCTGGGAAATGTGAACGTGCCAAACAAATTCTGATTCGGACCAAAGAAGCGGGCTCGGTGCGCCGACAAATGTACAAACACAGGTCTCAATCCGTTTCAAGCAGACAAAATACAGGAAGCCGACTACAAAAAAAAAGTCACTTTCTGCATTTGACATAGCATTGCATTGTAGGTAAATGCATAGCGATGGCGTTAGGGTCCTCTGCCTCGTCTGGTGTTCGTACTGCGTCCATTGTTGCAGTGTATTTCTGCAGCACACTTGCATAAGACACAATAAAAACCCCCAAACAGCCAAAGTTTGGTCTCCACGTTTAAGTCGCAACAGAGTTTCCTTCTTCACGCAGGTCTTGTCCTCTCTTTTGCTAAAAACTAGTGCAGCGCCACCTTTGGAGGGAATGGGGATCTGTTATTGTAAAGGTTTGGCTTGTTTGATCAAAGTGCAGCGTGAATGCAATCTCTGAATGGATACACCCGCCCCCCTACAACTGAGCCGAGTCCCCAGTCGGACTGAGTTCAGCGAACTATCCTGATGTGAATGCACCCTAACAGCTTAGTTGTTGACATGCTGGAAATCCCGGACAGGACCCCATCATTGTAAACTAGCCAGGTAGTGGAAGGCATAGATGAGGTTTCTTAGCTATAGACTTAATAAAAGCCTGGAGTGAAAGTGTGGAATCCAGAACAGCAATATTGTCAACCAAAGGTGGCAGTGGCTCAGGTAGTAGAGCAGGTGGTCCAGGTTGGCTGTTCGAATCCCACTCCCCCAGCCAATCTGGTGTGTCCTTAGGCAACATACTTAACCCTCTATGGTGATTGAAGAGACTGTAGGCACCCATTAGCTGCCACGATGACATCAGTCGGCCCCTAGGCAGCTGTGGCCACACAAGCAGCTTACCATCACCAAGTATAAAAGAGGAGTGCATAAATAATGGATCAAATGTGAGCTCTGAGTGCACTATGCAATGAGGCGTAATTTAAATCCAAACCATTAATCTGGAAATGCAGCAATCGTTGATAGCCATGTTTGATGCAGAAGATAACAATATAAAATCTCCACCATTTACACTGATGAAGTAATTATGGGCATGATGTGTTTACATGCATCGTCCATTAGAACAGAATAAATCGTGGTAAATCAGCTTGTGCCTTGTTGCCTGGTCACCATGTGCTGATCGGCACCCTTGCCACGTGGTGGCGGTTGCTTCGGTCAGGGACTTCCTTTGCTCGGGGCTGGGTGGGTGCTCAGCTGTCTTTGCTTTGGCTATCCAGGGTTCTTGCTCAGATGCTTGGATCTTCAGCTCCTCCCTTTTTACTGTTCTGTTTTACTCCTTTTTTTCTTTTGTTTTCCTGGTCAGGTCCAGCATTGATATACAGGCGCTAATAAATAAAAAATAAAATAAAGAAAAGTATCACGGGAAGCCATATAATATGACTCTACCTTGGTAGAGTAAATTTATGTGGCACAGTTTGGCATAATAACCACCATTCTGTATGTCATGAAACTGGCTAGGACAAGATTTAAAAAAAGAGAGGAAAATAACATTTTTCTGTGCAGAACTGTGCAGCCGTCAGACTTTCTGAAGACAGCAGTAGAAGAAGAAAAAGGCATTTTTGGCATAAACAAACATTGTTATATGTGCGTATTTATTGGCATTTTTCTTAACATTTCTCCTTAATTGAAATTTTTTCAACATTCTGGAGCATACCTCATTTTTCACAACTTTTGATTTTACCTTTTTATTTCAGCTTTAAAACAATTTACTTGCATTATCAGTTTTTTCAACACAAC
The DNA here is from genome assembly GCF_933228915.1 of Telmatherina bonti. Taxonomy (NCBI): domain Eukaryota; kingdom Metazoa; phylum Chordata; class Actinopteri; order Atheriniformes; family Telmatherinidae; genus Telmatherina; species Telmatherina bonti. The sequence continues at coordinate 35,063,261 of NC_136616.1, forward strand.
CTAACGTGATTTTACAGTAATTTTTTTTTTCATTTGGACATGCTGTGTCAACACACTAGACCTCAAATCCCACAAAAAACATAAAAATATAAATACAGTTTGACTTTTCACTATGAAAACCACAAACATGTTTAACAAATATTTTCTATAATGTAATTTGCAAATAATAGAATATTATAAACTAATATTAAAATGCAGCAATGTGTCAGGCAGTTTTAATACAAGTATTTACAAAGAAGTAACATGTTACTATAAGATGCCATGTAAATTATTTGTTGCACTCCAGAAAACAGTTCCTTTCCACCACAACGCAGAGGACATCACAGGCTGGACATTTCCAGGACATGTTAGTCCTCCTGTCCACTAGGAGGCAGCACACTGTCATACTTTTCTTAAATGATTGATGTGGTGTATTGTTTCATCGATAGGAAAAAGGTTGTTTTGTTTTTTAGGTGTTTTTTTTTTTTATTTTTTTTTTTTTTTTTATTATTACTGACCAGCACTTTCCTTGTTAGAGTTTCTTCCTGCACCAGATGTGAGAGTATCATACACAGAAGTATGTTGTACACGTTTGATCATAACTCTGGTTTTGTTTGCTCTGTGAACATAATTTAAAACCTGGTATATCGTTTCAAATTTACATCTTTGACAAAAGTTGAAATGTAGAGTCTACATGGAATAATGTGTGATGGAATAATCTTGCAGAGGACATGCATCTCACTGAGGAAGTGGGCTGGACACCAAGCCTTGAGGCACAACGTTCCTTTCCAGTTTACCGTGCAATGACAAGGACTAGCATGAATTAAAGTGAAACGTAAATGGAAAACCACCAAAAAAAACCTTCAGAAAGTCTGGAGAAAAACCACCTCAAAACGATTATAAGAAAGTGAGACTGCTGTCAGCAGAATGTAAAGAAATGAGAACCTGATCAGATTTTTAGCAAAACAGTTGTAGAGGTATCATTTCTGTTTTTATGGGCACATTCCCATCAAACTGTTGGATTAATATTGGAGTCTGTTTGTTCGTAAAGTCTGCTTCATTTCAGGTTGATGTGAACGTGCAAATGAACTCTGATTCAAATCAAAGACACCAGTCGGTATGCCTACAAACGGAGGTCTCAGTCCGTTTCAAATAGGAAGTGGACCACAAAACAAAGTCCATTGGGGGTTTAGGGCACAATATTCACCCACATTGCAGGTAAACACAACCAAAACACACACTTGTGGGATATTAGACGGCTCTGGACAGGAGGAATAGGTTACGGGCAACACACTGATGAATGTGGTTAAACGTCTGATCAACCAGACGACCAGGACCTGATGCAGCTCCATATCTTTTTCCCTCTGGTGGAGAATAAAACATGTTTTTTTAAAAGGTCTGATTTGTTTCAGAAGCGCGGCATGAACGCAACCACGGTCCGGAATATTATTTCCTTGCTCAAACTAAACCTAGTCCCCAATCGGACGGAGTCTATCAGACTATCCTGATGTGAATTCCCCCCAAGTTACACTTTAATTGCATTTTTTCATTACTTTTCATGTATTTAGCTAAGATTAGTTAGATCACATTCACTTAGGAGTGCCATTTTCACAAAGAAGAAGGATCTGAGATAGAAAAAGGGCGAGAGGTTGGAAATAAAACACACATAAAGTAGGATTTAATTAAATTTTCTGTTCCGTTATATTGTGCTGCTCCGATGTGCAAAGATATGATTTTGAAGCTCATTATACTGAGACCCAAGACTTCCCTTTGAGCGAGATGAAAGTATGCGAAATGAGAGTCTAGAGAGGAAATGTGGGCAAAAAAAGACTCGACAATGTAAAATATATATAGAGAGGAAGAAGAGTGAATGGACGAGAGAGAAAAGGGTTTAGGAAAAGTATTCTGTGTGTGTGTGAACATGTATGTACCTGTATGGTGTGTCCGGGCTCCAATGTGAAGGAGCCGTACTCTCTGAAAATGGCCAGAGGGCTGGCCAGCACGGCGCTCAGCACCCAGGTCAGCGCTATCACCCCGAAGCAAACATCCTTACGCATTCTGGTCTCCAGGTGGTACACGATGCACCTGAAACAAGCAACACACACACCTGAGTCCAGATTCTGGTTTATGAATGATGCACAGTAGTTAATGATGACCAGCCATGGATGATCGAGAAGATGTTTTTATGAGCTGCATCCTTTTGAGCCACGACTAAATGCTTCGTAAGGATCTGTCGCCACAAGTGTCCAACGGTTTCATGTTCAGTGACCTCTGCTGCTTGAGATCAGCTTGAATTTCAGCCAGTAACTTAGACAAGGAGTATGTCTCTCTCTGTTTTCATTTATTAGCTTTGTCCTGCTGCTTGTTACTGGGATATTACCGCCTGCTGACTGGTCAGTAGGACTGGGCGATATGACCTTTTAGTAATATCCCAATATTTTTATGGCATGTCACGATATACGATATATATATCTCGGTATTTACCTTAGCCTTGAATTAATCCTTTGGTGCATACAATCACATCAGTAAGATGATTTTGTGTCTACATAAAAACACAATTATTCATACTGCATTAAAATATGCTGATTTTAAACATTCATGCCAAAAGGATGAAATAGTAACAAAGCAAATTGATCAAAACCGTATTTATTGAACAGTTAAAGCAGTGGCAGAAACATGTCAGTTTAAATTTGTGGTACTACGACCTTTTGTGGCGACACTTTTGCGACATACTTTGCATTTGACAGTTGTTTGGTCAACATCCTCTCGCCGGTATCCACAGCTAAAAACAACTGTGTGACCACACGGCTACTCGAATATGATGACTATGGACATTTTCTATATCCCAAAGGGGACTAGCCACAATATCTCGAGTATATTCGATATATCGCCCAACCCTTCTGGTCAGAATGCGTTGGTCAGACACCAGAGTTTCTCCATTAAATATACGTTAATACAAGTTAAGAACCTTTATTCAGCTTTATGTTAAATAAATCCATCATAACACAGCATGTGCCATGTAGTTACTCCTCCATGTGGGAGCTTTGTAAATATCTGTTCCGTACTGAAAAATGCGAATACTGATACATGTATTGTTTCACCCCTAAAACGTAAGCCATACTGTAAACAATGATATGAGAGCCTCCTGAAATGATCTTGGGATAGCTGCGTTGGTTGCATGTCTAAAGAGAAGAGGATGCTGCTGCGTTTTACCCTTGCACTGACTTGCTTGGCATTTGCAAAGAAATCAAACTGTATTTATTTGATTTGATATACTTTACCTTTTTAAAAGGCTGCTGGTTTATTTTTCATAAATGCAGGTTGTGTTTTATAAAGCTCTGTTTATTGCCCAGATAAGGGGCGCGTTATGCATGTTCAATTTTGTTGTTTTTTTAATCCTCAAAATAAAAATGTCATCAAATATCGGATTTCTTTATTGCATTTTTTTAATTTCATCAAAGCAACGAAACATAACTCATTAATATTGTAATGAAGTTAAACTTGAGGCGGCATCGTACAACAGAGTAGTCACGTGGTGCGTCATTCTCTACAGGATGCGCTGCAGGGAAAATAAACATTTTATCATTAAGGCTCATTATGTATTTGTAGCCAACTTAGTCATTTTGATAGTAGGCTAATATAGCTAATATTGATACATAAAGCATGTGTTGCCTTCATAATAAGGCTTATATTAGGCTTGTAAGTTTTTGCGGCTCCAGACATTTTTGTTTTTGGTCCAATATGGCTCTTTCAACATTTTGGGTTGCCGACCCCTGACCTAGACAGATGCTTAGTCATCCCAAAAGAACAAGAGCAAAATTACATATTTACATGGAAATATTATTGTAGTACATTTAGTAAAAGTAACATTTAGGCTAAAAATACATTAGCGACAGAACACACAAACTATCAGAACAACAAACAAAATACATGAACACAAGACAAGATTATTGATTAGAGAGGCCTTTCTACATTTGCCAAAATATAACAAAAATTTTCAAAAAGTATGTGATTGAATTTAAATGTATTACAGATTTTTTTGAATAATTGAACAAAACCCTGTTTTTAGCAGTTTTACAGCAAGGAGGCATTTAGTGCAACAAATTTAACCACACAGCATACTGTCATACAGAACCATGGAAAAGTCCTCTGGCTGCTGGTTTTCCAGTCCAGTGGTGTTGCATAAACGAGAACATGAACATAATATATTCCCTGAAGGTTCATCTTCCTGAGTTAGCAGTGAAGTTTAGGATTCAGAGCCGTAAATGTCCTGGCAGCACAATGTGTTTTATTTTAGCCGACTACAGTATCTGCGAGCCAACTTGGTGTCTGCAGGTCGGATTCAAAGCTCTTCTCAGCTCTTACGCCTCTGCTGAAGCACAAATCCAGAGAGAAAAGCTGAGCTATCGCCAGCTTGTAACCTGTGCAGAAGTACGATTACAAGTTTTATCTGCCCTCAAGAGTCTGAAAAAGTTTACAATGCAGCCCAGAGTCGTTGGACAGCCGTTGAGCTTCAACACTCAGGAAAAAGGCAATGGATTCTCATTAAAACTTAATATATGTTGGTCTATGTGAGCAGCTGCTTATGAATCCTATTAGAATAAAATTTAATTAAACTGCTGAAGCTTTTACTGCCTGCATGGTGAGTAGGTTTTTATCCAGCATACCGAGCTCATTCACAGGATGTTTACATTTGCTGTGCTAATTTATGAGGTTTATAAAGGTTGTCTGCTAATTTGTAATGGAATAAGGTTTGTTAACAAAGCCGCTCCTTCTGGTAAAAGTCATGATGAAAAGCTGAATTTGGAGAAGATGAAACTGATAAAGCTCTTCAGTGTTTATGTACCGAAGATGTTTATTTAAGGTTAGCAGGTTTACAACAGAGAAGAAACCTTGTGCGTAGTCTCCATCAAGCTTCCATGGCTTTTAAAGTGACTTTTTGTCCGCAGTGTACGCCATTACCAGCACCACGTCATGTAACAACTTGCCAACTGGTTTATTTGGAGGTGAAGTAGTTCAGCGGTCGTCTACGTCCTGATACCCAACTTTTAGTCCACATGTTAAGTTATAGAGACTCAACATCATTGTGTGTCTACAGATACATGATTTGCAAACTGTGTGAACAATTTTCTGTGTAACTTTAGATGCTTGCAAATGTATTTTACCACTACTTTGTGTGTTTCGAATGCACACACAAATATCTAAAAATGACACACGAAATGATAACACATGCATAACTTCGAAAATTATCTTTTTTTTTAATAAACCTTCAACCCCACAGTGTTCAAAAAGGCTCCCATATATATAAATCCTAACTAAGATTACGTGTTTTTTAAGACTCTTCATGCTTTTGCAGTGTTGCCAACTCCTCAGTAAGAAAAGCAGGCTGTGTCAGTGCTGTGTACTGCCTCAAGTGGGGACCTCCAGTATTGACCGTTTGGCCGTATCGTGCTTCTGTTCATCTCATTGGCTGCCAGCCATTGCTATAGCAGAGAGCCCCATTCTGCCAGGAGCATTTTGGCTCATCTGTCAGAATACACACACTATTAAGTTCTGGGACTATACATACGGGAGGCCAAATTGGCTGAGTACATGTGTCGGGGTGTCTCTGGGGTGCACGCTTGGAGAGGTCATTTTAAGGACATTTTGCTGCATCCTACCAGCCAAATTGGCTTTCCATATGCATAAACGAAAGATGTCTTTTAGCATCTTTAGCAATTCAACATTCAAATAAAAAAAATTAAAAAAAATGCCAAAAGAGATTTTTGGCCGACAATGAGTTGAAGACCCCCTCTGTGTTTCTATCTGGGCCATTGGGTACAGATACCCAGCAGACAGCATTGGACAGTGTGAAAACCGCATCAATAACATCAACTAAAGTCGACTTTACCACAACCCCAAGAGCCAAAGCATTGTGGATGTTAACTCTAGAACACCAAGGTTGGGTAATTTTCACCCATGCCACATTGATTGTGAATGGCTATTAATCCTACATTTGTGTTCAAGGGTTAAGTATCTCTGCCAAACTTTTTGATATGATGTATCTGTGGAGGGATCTGTGTTTTGGTGATAAATGTATTTAAGTGAAGCAAACCTTTTCACTTTAATCCCAGGAAAATGTAACAATCAGTCAGTGCTGATAAATAAATGAAGTCATTGCCATGGTGGCCATTAAATGGCAAGAAATTCTGCTCTGATTGTCCTCAAAAGGTCTTTAAAAGTCTTCATTTTCACTTGTCGAACCTGTATGAAGCCTTTGTATACAAAACAGTGACTCTAATTTGATGCTTGAACCCAGCTGGTCCTACATTCTTCAGCGTCTTTCCTCTGGGTCAGGGATCCCCAACCCTGGTCCTCAAGAACCGGTGTCCTGCAGGTTTTCCAAGAATTCCTGCTGGACCACAACTGACCCAGACTAGCTCTTCACATGTTGGCTAAATACACACAGGATTTAAATCAGGTGCGGTGCAGTGAGGACACTTGGAAAACCTGCAGGACACCGGTCCTTAAGGACCAGGATTGGTGATCCCTGCTCTGGGTCATACAGGTTGACATTTTGTAAAGCCATCGGCCATCCCACCCTCCTGAAACAGCCAAGAACAGACTAAGATGTGATGTTGCCGGTGCACCTGGGGCCTCCCGAGCAAGCTCTATTTGCATGGGAATCTTTATCTTAATCCTCTCTCTAGAAAGCAGCTGCATTAAGTGGAAAGGCTTTCATATTTCTACACTTTTGTTAGGACGTCATCTCAGCAAGCAGCGGGGAGAGGCTACAGTACAGGAGCTCCCCGATGGACAGAACCCACATTGGGACAATGTGAGAAAATGTTCCCAGCTTTATTCCACTGAGTCTTCTGGAACATAGTTATAAATACATGCATGAAATAGACAGAAGCTTGGAAAAATAAGTCAATATTTTATAGTCACTCCAAACACTTAAGTCTTGCTGTGGCCTGGGGGTAAAAAGTAGCTTTGCTCTGCCATGTATTGATTGAAAATATCTGCAGGGTAATTCATCCGTATCTGCCTGTTAATATAACGAAGTAAAACATGCTGCTGAATTTTTTCTACCTGACTTGACATGGATGACCTTGTTGGTCTGCCTGTGTCGTATATTTTACCTTTGTAGAGTTTTAGTTTTAAATGTTTGTTCTTTTACTGGGTTGCACATCTGCAGAAATACCTCCTGTGGTTTCTGTTGGTAGGACTCTGTTTGTTCAAAAGCCCCGAAAAGACCATGTCCATCCCTTTATGAACACAGTGTAGCATCTTCTGATGGAAACTTCCAGCAGGATGATGCTCCATGTCACAAAGCTCACATCATCTCCGCCATGATGATGAGTTCACTGTCCTCCAACGGCTCCACAGTCACCAGATCTCAGTCCAGCAGAGCAGCTTTGGGAAATTCTCATCGTGATGAGGTGGAACGGGAGATTCTCATGGTGATGAGGTGGAACGAGAGATTCTCATGATGATGAGGTGGAACGGGAGATTCTCATGGTGATGAGGTGGAACGGGAGATTCTCATCATGATGAGGTGGAACGGGAGATTCTCATGGTGATGAGGTGGAACGGGAGATTCTCATGGTGATGAGGTGGAACGGGAGATTCTCATCATGATGAGGTGGAACGGGAGATTCTCATGGTGATGAGGTGGAACGGGAGATTCTCATCGTGATGAGGTGGAACGGGAGATTCTCATGGTGATGAGGTGGAACGGGAGATTCTCATGGTGATGAGGTGGAACGGGAGATTCTCATGGTGATGAGGTGGAACGGGAGATTCTCATGGTGATGAGGTGGAACGGGAGATTCTCATGGTGATGAGGTGGAACGGGAGATTCTCATTATGATGAGGTGGAACGGGAGATTCTCATCATGATGAGGTGGAACGGGAGATTCTCATCATGATGAGGTGGAACGGGAGATTCTCATCATGATGAGGTGGAACGGGAGATTCTCATGGTGATGAGGTGGAACGGGAGATTCTCATGGTGATGAGGTGGAACGGGAGATTCTCATGGTGATGAGGTGGAACGGGAGATTCTCATCATGATGAGGTGGAACGGGAGATTCTCATCATGATGAGGTGGAACGGGAGATTCTCATGGTGATGAGGTGGAACGGGAGATTCTCATCATGATCAGGTGGAACGGGAGATTCTCATCATGATGAGGTGGAACGGGAGATTCTCATCATGATGTGGTGGAACGGGAGATTCTCATCATGATGTGGTGGAACGGGAGATTCTCATGGTGATGAGGTGGAACGGGAGATTCTCATCATGATGTGGTGGAACGGGAGATTCTCATGGTGATGAGGTGGAACGGGAGATTCTCATGGTGATGAGGTGGAACGGGAGATTCTCATCATGATGAGGTGGAACGGGAGATTCTCATCATGATGAGGTGGAACGGGAGATTCTCATCATGATGTGGTGGAACGGGAGATTCTCATGGTGATGAGGTGGAACGGGAGATTCTCATGGTGATGAGGTGGAACGGGAGATTCTCATGGTGATGAGGTGGAACGGGAGATTCTCATCATGATGAGGTGGAACGGGAGATTCTCATCATGATGAGGTGGAACGGGAGATTCTCATCATGATGAGGTGGAACGGGAGATTCTCATCATGATGAGGTGGAACGGGAGATTCTCATCATGATGTGGTGGAACGGGAGATTCTCATGGTGATGAGGTGGAACGGGAGATTCTCATCATGATGTGGTGGAACGGGAGATTCTCATCATGATGTGGTGGAACGGGAGATTCTCATGGTGATGAGGTGGAACGGGAGATTCTCATGGTGATGAGGTGGAACGGGAGATTCTCATCATGATGAGGTGGAACGGGAGATTCTCATCATGATGAGGTGGAACGGGAGATTCTCATGGTGATGAGGTGGAACGGGAGATTCTCATGGTGATGAGGTGGAACGGGAGATTCTCATGGTGATGAGGTGGAACGGGAGATTCTCATCATGATGAGGTGGAACGGGAGATTCTCATCATGATGAGGTGGAACGGGAGATTCTCATGGTGATGAGGTGGAACGGGAGATTCTCATCATGATGTGGTGGAACGGGAGATTCTCATGGTGATGAGGTGGAATGGGAGATTCTCATGGTGATGAGGTGGAACGGGAGATTCTCATGGTGATGAGGTGGAACGGGAGATTCTCATCATGATGAGGTGGAACGGGAGATTCTCATGGTGATGAGGTGGAACGGGAGATTCTCATCATGATCAGGTGGAACGGGAGATTCTCATCATGATGAGGTGGAACGGGAGATTCTCATCATGATGAGGTGCAACGGGAGATTCTCATCATGATGTGGTGGAACGGGAGATTCTCATCATGATGTGGTGGAACGGGAGATTCTCATCATGATCAGGTGGAACGGGAGATTCTCATCATGATGAGGTGGAACGGGAGATTCTCATCATGATGAGGTGGAACGGGAGATTCTCATCATGATGAGGTGGAACGGGAGATTCTCATCATGATCAGGTGGAACGGGAGATTCTCATCATGATGAGGTGGAACGGGAGATTCTCATGGTGATGAGGTGGAACGGGAGATTCTCATCATGATCAGGTGGAACGGGAGATTCTCATCATGATGAGGTGGAACGGGAGATTCTCATCATGATGAGGTGGAACGGGAGATTCTCATCATGATGAGGTGGAACGGGAGATTCTCATCATGATGAGGTGGAACGGGAGATTCTCATGGTGATGAGGTGGAACGGGAGATTCTCATCATGATGTGGTGGAACGGGAGATTCTCATCATGATGTGGTGGAACGGGAGATTCTCATCATGATGAGGTGGAACGGGAGATTCTCATGGTGATGAGGTGGAACGGGAGATTCTCATCATGATGAGGTGCAACGGGAGATTCTCATCATGATGTGGTGGAACGGGAGATTCTCATCATGATGAGGTGGAACGGGAGATTCTCATCATGATGAGGTGGAACGGGAGATTCTCATCATGATGAGGTGGAACGGGAGATTCTCATGGTGATGAGGTGGAACGGGAGATTCTCATGGTGATGAGGTGGAACGGGAGATTCTCATCATGATGAGGTGGAACGGGAGATTCTCATGGTAATGAGGTGGAACGGGAGATTCTCATGGTGATGAGGTGGAACGGGAGATTCTCATCATGATGAGGTGGAACGGGAGATTCTCATGGTGATGAGGTGGAACGGGAGATTCTCATGGTGATGAGGTGGAACGGGAGATTCTCATGGTGATGTGGTGGAACGGGAGATTCTCATCATGATGAGGTGGAACGGGAGATTCTCATGGTGATGAGGTGGAACGGGAGATTCTCATGGTGATGAGGTGGAACGAGAGATTATTATCATGATGAGGTGGAACGGGAGATTCTCATCATGATCAGGTGGAACGGGAGATTCTCATCATGATGAGGTGGAACGGGAGATTCTCATCATGATCAGGTGGAACGGGAGATTCTCATCATGATGAGGTGGAACGGGAGATTCTCATTAATCCGGAAGGTGAACCTAATCAACACTCATAACTTGCAGTTTAACTCAAGTGAGTGTGGTTGAATTGTTGTTTGGCTTCATTCTCATTCTCATTCATTCCTAACCCTAACCCTTCAATCTCTTTTTTTTTTTTATTATTTCACTCTGAAGGCTAAACTATGAAGTAAGACTAAAAGCTTGATATGAAAGGAAAATTAAAACTTGCTTTTTTGGTTCAGTTTTGCAATTAAAATGAATTCTTTTTCCAAAGATTGCAAAACTGAGAATGACATCATGACCAGATATGACTTGACTGACGCTGCATGAGAGTAAAACAACAGACTAAAACTAGTCATTTAACCCTCATTTTTAAAGCTGCTTAGTCTATTTCAATGGTTAAATGATGGAATTTTATGTTGCTTCGCGTCTGCTGCCTCACAAAAGCCAATACACATTTTGATGAAGACTCCTCACACCCATGTCTCAACCTCTTCTAACTGTCACGAGGCAGAAGATACAGCAGCAAGAAAGCAGGACAAAATGACTGGAAAGCTGCTTTTATCACGCAGCCATCAAGGCAATAAATGTCACTTAGCACTTTAAATTTTTTATGAGCAATTATGTCCTTTACACGCAACAGTTTACTGCAGCAAATGACTGTTTTAGCTCATTTTATTAATATTTTTTACATAAGTCTTCCATTTTATGTTTTATATATGAAGTGATTATAATTGTTGCAGTGACACTGAAGATATTCTTATTCATTGCTTTGCTGTGGAAAAGGCTCTCTTTATGTTTCAACAGATTGAAAATCGAGTTTATGGTTGATTGACTCATTTCCGATAAGCAATTTCCGATAAGTGCAACCAAGGCTAATGGCGGTGCCGTTAGTGTCCAAGGTTATTGATCATAAAACAAAGTAGTGATAAAGTTATGGTTTTGTGTGAAACTTTTGTCAAGAGAAATGAGGGGGAAAAAAAGCCGTTTATATCAGCTCCACCTACCTGTGGCGGTCCAGGGCGATGACATTGAGTGTCACAGTGGAAACGTGCACGGTGAGGCCCTGGGCGTAGGGGAGGAGGAAGCAAAGCGTGCTGCCGAACTTCCACTCGCCCTGCAGCGTGTAGACAAGCGTGAAGGGGAGGCACAGCGTGTTGACCAGCAGGTCGGCTGGAGGCAAAGAAGACAGATGCATTTTTAATTTCATTTGTTTAATGCTGAATAACTTGACAGCAACACACTGGTGTGTTACTGGTGGTTACTGGATTAAAACAAAGCAGTATTTGTAGCTTTAGTGCTACAAGTTATTGACCTCCTTTTCGTATAAATGTTGAATCACTGTTGAATCACCAGAAGGCTAGTTGAAAGAACATTTAACCTTTCCTGTGATTTACAAATTTAATGCCAAGTACTCTCAGTAGTATATGTCTGTTAAGTCTCACTGTTGGCAAATTGGCACTGCTTTTCCCCACAACATATAACATTTATGATAGTGCACTTCTCCTTAAATCAAGCCGACTGATGTGAGCTTGTAACAGACTGCTGATGCTGGTTCACTCTGAGGTAAGGTGGGGAAACCTTACATTACCTTTAACATTGGAAATACAAGAAAAATATTCACATTTAAAAAAAGTTTAAAGCAATAAACATTCCTCATCATGCTCAAGTCTGTTAGGAAGCAGAGAATAAATCCTGAATACTTAGAAAAATAAGTTTTTTTTTTCAGCTTTTAACAAGTATTTAAATAAACAGAATAAATAACAGAAGGGTTGTAGAAAAAAATCTTAAATAAAGAAGTACAACAATTTGTCAGACATGCACACAAATGGTATTAACTTTAAAAATGTGGGGGGATGTTTGCTTTTTCTATGCTGGGGAACAAAGTTCATAGTGTTAGCATTTAACACATAGCATTTAGCAACACATTACAAGCTAATGGTAAATTAATATGTGTTAAATCTAAATGATTAGCAAGTATTAACCCCTAGAAATGTGGTGATGAAAACTAATGGTTGATAAATTGTTGGTTCCTTCGAATTAACATATTCTAAATAATAATTATGTTGTCCTACTAAAGGCTAGTCGTGAGTCATTAGCAGTTAGCGACTTATTACAAATGGCAGAACGTTATATTTCATCTACAGTTGTCACATAAGAACTGATTACTAGCTAAGTGCTAAATGTAACAAGGTTTATACTTGTAGCATTTATCACACATAGCAAATAATGTGCTGCTAAAAGCTTACAGTAAACTACTAATAAATGCTAGTGGTAGAATAGATGAGAATAAACCATTACTATTGAGTGACTTAACATGCTAATTAGCTGACAGTAATATACCATTACCCGATAATATCTGATGAGCTGCTAAATGCTAATGTTTATACTGCAAGGAGCTAACACTGTGCTGCTAATAGCTAACAGTATGCTGCTAATAAATGCTCGTGGTAGAACAGAACAGAACAGAACAGAACAGAATAGAATAGAATAGACCATTCCCATTTAGTGAGTCATTACAAGCTAATTAGCTAAGAGTAATATATAATCACCACATTTATACAGCAAGGAACTAACACATAGCTAATAATGTGCTGCTAAAAGCTAACAGTAAACTACTAAATACAAGCTGTAAAACATTAGCATTTAAATACTTATAAGTTAATTAGCTAAAAGTTATATTTACAGTTACCACATAACCGATTACTAGCTGTGTGCTAAATGCAAATGTTTATACTGTTAGCATTTAGCACACAGTTAACAATTTGTTGTTAAACACAACTGTTTTTAAATGCTTACGGCAACCCTGCTAGAAAAACCAGTAAAGACCTGCATCATTTTAATTAGCTAAAATAAATGATCTCCAGTGACTATATAATGTGAAAATAAGCTGTGTGTTAACAGGGTTTTAGTGTGTTGTTATTAAAAGCATTGGTTGGCTAAAAGCTAACAGTAACCTTCTGCTAGAAGATAGTGGTAAAGTATTGATTTAAACTACCTGTGGGGTAATCAGATGTTAAAACATGTACATATAAAAATCTTTCATTTTCATCCTGAACTCTTTTTGAAGTGAATATTTTTGAATAGGATCTCATCTTTTCCTAAATCACACATAATTAAAGAAACATCAGGGCTCAGCTGTCTGTGTGGTGTTCAGAACAGTCACTTTCAAGCTTTCTCTGTTCTGCTAACAAGCAGGAAGCAACAAGATGAAGATGGGTGGCAAACACACACAGCCATCTATAGATTCATTTTCTGTGTATGTGTCCGCGGTATAAAAGCATTCTGGAGTTAATAGGAATGCTCATTCAACATTCATGATCCTTCCTGGAGAGAAAAAAGCTGCAAAAACATTGCTCTGTCTAGCACAAGATTTGATGTACTCATCTCATTATAGTGGTGTTTTTACTTGTTTTTCAATTCAGTAAAGCACTGTGTCACACCCAATATGAAAATTATTACAGTCATTAAAGTGAGTCTATAGAAATATAAGGTAAATATAAGTTTTTTTATTTTTATTTTTTGTTTTCTTTTAAAGGACTTTATCTTGGTAAGGCATCATGCTAGGGTCTGATCATTTCACATGACTTAATTCTCGATCAGTCTGTAGCCACAACATATTTAATCACATGCATTAATTTATGACCATGACTTAATAAAACATAAATAATTATGCATTTTTTGTACAGTTTTTCTCAAAATAGAAGCAATATTTCTAAAATTTTGACAAAGTACAATTGTTATTTGGAGGTGTTTATAATAAAGTGTTAAATTTAAGAATTAAAGCGTATGCCAGGTACCGTTGCTACAGGGTTTTTCACTCGCTATGTAGGATTTGCCACGGCTTTTCGAAGCCCTTCTCCATCAATTCGCCAAGTCCTCATAAAACTCTGCATTTCACTGTTGTTTGCAAGGATGGAGGGTTTTTTTTTTCTATTTAATTACGTGTAAAATATTTCTGTGTTCTACTTTTTCATACATACAATGCCATCTTTACTCTAACTTAACTGGCCATGTAATGCTTTACATCCCGTGTAGTGACGTGTAAACGCAAAAAAAGTGTATCCATTACACTTTTGCGATATGTTTCTATATCAACAATAAAAAAATTTTATTCAAGATATTCGAGAGGTTTGTCAAACAAGTGTTTTCATAACTAGTGTTTTGTTGTGATATTTATGTTTTGCCCAATTCAAGAAGTGATGGAAAAGCAGAGAATGAGCAGCATATCTTCTTCACATATTCTAGTAATCTGTGGCTAAAACTTCACATTCACAGCAGGATATTCTGGGAGATTTGGTCTAATTCTGAAAGAAATTCCTCAAACTTTTACACTTTCCTTTGGTTTGGTTTCTCGCTCACTTTAAAGTGGACGAAACAGTGCCAGCGTGAACGTGCCCTTAAAGGATGGTGACCTAATTATTTTATTTTCATTCACAATTAATCAGTGGTCACGAATTATCTATATCACATGTGATATTAATTAAAAGCCATGATTTAAGCCACTATGGGTCTTAGTTGGTATCAAACAGCAAGCTCTGGTGGTTAAAAATTAAGCCTACGCGGAGGTGCATAAAACTGCAGTTCCCCTTTCATCCACTAGGGGCTCCAAAACAGAGCGAATCCCCATGTTAAAAAGACCAACTTCACAGCAGAAATAAACATGTTTACAGCCTGCTACAAAAACATTTTAGGTTTAATAGGTCAGGTTTACCTTCAAGACAACTGTGGGGGAGTGTATTGGGCCTAATTAGGGGCAGGATCCTTTGATTGACAGGTACACGATATCCCGCTCCAAGGAGGAGGTAGATAACCATGGTTTTTAGCTGTTTAACAGCGAGACTTAGCTTTAGCCCACTAACTTCTGGTAGCTGGTTAGCTCCTGTTAGCACTTAACTGAAGGCAAGTTGGAGTTTCTAGATGTCAGTCATCCACCCCCACAGTCACAGTCCCCCTTTCATCTCCACCTCTTTGCCCATTTTTGTATTTTCCAGAAGAGACAACACGGAGAACACGACCAAGATGCCAATGGTAGAAACTACCAAATGAGCCTTAATTCAGTTCTTTAGAAACCTACAAGTGACACCACATCACGCCCATCTCTTATCTACACTCTGTTTTATATATATATATATATATATATATATATATATATATATATATATATAAATAAATTTTCCCCCTTTTGTGGGATCCTTTCACTGGGGCCCCTATGATCAGAACGAAAAGGATGGAGTTTAACACACTGCAATCCACTGAATGTTCAAAACAATCATTACTTCCAGCGCAATACAATAATAAAAACCAAGCAATGAAGCTTAATGTTTAAATGTAAAGTGGATTTTTGGTTGTTTAAACCCAAAAAGAATGAACACAAACTGCTGAATTTTCACCTTTTTCCTTTTATGTTCTCCTTCATTATAAATAATGGAAGGCACTGCATCATTATGACATCACACGGTTACGTAACATCTATCGCTATCCAGCTGATACACCACCTATCAGGTAAAGGTATGGCTTGGCTGGAAACGCAATAGAGATTAGGGTTTTCTCATCCTGAGCTGGACCTCTTGGTGGGAATCAGGCTTTAGTAATGATCTCATTCCCATGCAGTAGTAATCCATAGCAGACTTAATTATTATTACCTGCATGTATAACTTGTGGCAACAACTTTTCCATGACAAAGACTCAATTATGTTCTCACACATGATTAATCTGTGGCCATGATTCATCTTCTTCACACAAAAGTAACACACAGTCATGTCTCATGCCCACAGAAAGCTAATCTAAGGTGGATGACTCTCCTGCTGCCATGCATAAATAATCCATCTATTATTTGTCTTGTTCACACGTTAGTCATTCCTGGCCATGTAACAGCATAACTAAAATATCTTGCTCCTACATGTTAGTAATCTGTAGCCATCACTGTTTTGTTCCCAGTCATTAGTAATCCCATGATGTAGTTACATGGGTCACTAATTATGTCATTTAACTCACAATGAGTAACATGGACCACAAGCCAATTGTTTTGTTCTCAGGTGCAATTATCTCATTAAAGCCTGAAGCTAAAAAAATCCAATGTTTTTATTTGGTCCTTTTAATAAAATGAGGAAATAATTACAATATAATTTTGTATATTTAAAGTTTATTACCATATTATGAGTAAAAATGATTGGAGAGAAAAAGGTGTCCACAGGGGCCAGAATACAAGCATCAGATTATATTAAGCAGGGTTTTGAGTAAAGGTTTTACCATAAAGTGATGGAAAATTTTTGGAAACTGTATAAAATTAAGCTAAATTAATATTAGAAGATCCCTTCAGTGATCATTACTTCACTGAAGGGTTCATCAGTCGTCATGATTCATCTTGTTTATAGTTCCCATTAATAGTTATGACAGAATTGTATCTAAAGTTGCATAACTATTCCCAAGCCAGTGGTTATCTGTGGCCATGATTTAACTCGCTCCAACATGTTGGTTATCAGTGTCCACAGTATATAAAATACATTTTATAACTATTACACCATCTGGGTTCCACAGAAAAGACCCAAAAGTAGAATTTTTACTGCCATGTGAGCATGTTGACACTTTATGTTTCATATCTTTAGGTTGTCCAACATGTCCAATAATGACAATCTGGCCTCGGCTATTCGAGATTCTTGCAGTCGCATCAAACCAAGCCGCAACCTACAGCGGTTAAAAGTGAAGTCCATGCGGAAGTGCCAAAAAACGCAGTTCCCCCCTACTCCACTCGGGGCTCCAAAACAGGGCAAATCCCCATAGACTCCCATGTTAAAAAGACCAACTTCACAGCAGAAATAAACATGTTTACAGCCTGGTTCAAAAATACATTTTAGGTTCAATAGGTCAGGTTTACCTTCATGACAACTGTGGGGGTAGTGAATTTTTTTTATTATAAACCTCTTGATAATTTATTTCATTTCAAAATTTGGCCTTATTAGGGGTGTGTCCTTTTAATGGACAGGTACCCAATATCCCGCTTTAAGAAGGAGAAATGTAGAAAAACCAAGGTTTTTAGCTGGTTAACAGCATGAGTTGGCTCGCTTACCTCCATTAGCTGGTTAGCTCCTGTTAGCTTGGATAGCTCTTAGCTACAGGCCAGATGTCAAACGCTCACAGCCCCCCTCTACGCTCTACCTCTTTTACCATTTTTGTATTTTCCATGAGAGATCATGTGTGATGCTGCCAAGATGGCGACTATAGGAACCACCTAATGAGCTTCAGTTCACTTCTTCAGAAACCTATGGGTGACGTCACGGAGACTCCGCCCATCTAACTCATCTTTTAAATACAGTCTGTAAGTCCAATCAGGCATCCACACTGTCGGCCACAGTGAGAACAGATGAATCCTTACACAGGGGGTATATTTGCAGTACTAGCTCCATGTCTCTTTTGGCGTTTTTTGCTCCATCACTAACTTCAGTCCTCTTTAAGTCTACACACTCCCTGCTGGCGAGACTTCACCAGGTGGAGCATTGAGCGGCCGTGTCCTCCCGCTTGGTTTGGTTCCGTTTGCATTTTATTATCAGGATATTTAGTTGGTCTTTAGATTGTTTTTTCTGGCTTTCAGCTGAGCAGCAGCTAAGATGTAATTAGCTGTGGAGGACTTTGTGTGGCGGATGACCAAGCCAAGCCAGCCCAGGTGGTGTTAGCGCGCCTCCATACTGAAGTAGTTGGTTTTGCAGAGTGTCTGTGTGGGGGGTCTTGGTCATGCCAAGAGATCACTTGCACATGGTTAAGTGTCTGATATATGATCTTTGTTTCAGTTAAACATCACTGAAGTTGCACCTGAGCATTTCCAGACCGATATCCCTATAATTTATTTTGTCTAAAAGGGTGATTAATGTGATATAGTTGCTCTCCAATCTTTCCTGTTTTTCCTCCCCCCTATATTTGTTGTTTCATCATGATCTTTTAGGCCTGTTCTTATGTCATGAGTGGGAAGATTAGTTCTGAATTGTCATCTGAGGACAAACGCTGAGGCAAAACAAGTCGTATGCATCGGAGCCGACCTCCAAGTCACCATAAAGATGGTGACAGCATCTGCCCGAAGAGCTGCCATCAGACAACGGGTCACATGATCAGCAGAGTCACTTCCACCTATAAATCATCATCAGCCAACACAAAGGAATGAAAAGCTGCTTCGCCTGTCCCTTTTAGTGTAAAAGAGACATCTATACGCTCGCTGCTTTTCTTGTTTATAGTAATCCAATCGAGCCACTGAAACAGCCGAGTCCAGACAAACTCCAGCTTTCACCTGATTGCACAAACAGTTCTCATGACAAAACATTTTTAAAGAAAGCAAACAATGCCATGGTAATCCTCTGTGATGAGGATTCTGGAGGTAATATATAGAGTTTTTACTCGACTTCACACATTGAAGCTGAATTTACATTTTATCTTTGTATTTTCCACCTTTTCTCTGAATCTGAACAAACTGCTAACATATATTAGCTCCTACAGGTGAGACCAAGAGACCTCCTTCGCCTGGAAGGTGAGTAGAAGTTATTCAAGCCTGATTAATGAACCTCTTTGACTGGATCTTGTCAATGCATAGGACTAGCGTCCGACTAGCGCTGCATTAGCATCAAAAATCAATTAAACGATGCACATAGGTGTGTTGTATTGGAAAATTCACATCAGCTTTTTTAATCTGAATTGCTGGGAAAGTCACTTTGTTTGGGGAAATGCGAACGCGTCAAACAAATTCTGATTCGAATAAAAGAAGCGGACTAAGACTAAGCAGACAAACGCTGGTATTGGTTCGTTTAAAAAAAAAAAAAAAGTCCCTTCCTACATTTGATGTAGCATTGCATTGTGAGTAAATCCATAGCGATGGCGTTAAGGGTCCTCTGCCTCGTCTGGTGTTCATACTGCGTCCATTGTTGCAGTGGATTTCTGCAGGATACTTGCATAAGACACAATAAAAACCCAAAACAGCCATAGTTTGGTCTCCATGTTTAGCTTGCAAGAGGAGGAAATGGAGTCTTCTTTTTCATGCGGGTCTTGACCTCTCTTCAGCTAAATACCAGCGCAGCGCCACCTCTGGTGGGAATGGGGATATATTATTCTAATGGTTTGGCTCGTTTGATCAAAGTGCAGCGTGAACACGGTCTCCATCTGCATGGATACACCCCCCTACATCTGATCCGAGTCCCCAATTGGACCAAGTCAGGGGTTGGTCAGTGCATCTGTGTGTGTGTGTGTGTGTGTGTGTGTGTGTGTGTGTGTGTGTGGATTTGAGAGAGACTATAATCAAGTTTGTTTTTACAAACTGTTGGGCTACATTTTGTTTGAAAAGAGCTTTTGAAAAGAATTGGACTTGATTTAATCCATCTGTGCACTATCAGGTTATGATTTGAAGACCTAGTACTGTAAATCAATCTCAACTCAAATACACAGGAATTCTGAGATCCCACCATTTTTCTGACTAATAAAATGGTTTTACATGCTTTGAACGACATGTATCGTTAACGTTACAGCTTGTAAAACTGACCTGATAATGGACATTAATTGAATATTGACACCAGTAAATCTTACTACATCGACAACATTGTGAAGAATGGAGAAAAGAAATATAACAGACAAGATCTTATAGAAATCCTGTCAGTGTAAAGGACCTTGTATAAACATGCATCCAGTCTTGTTTGCATCAAGAAAAAAACCAACTTTACTGCTTGAAGGCACAAATCTATGAAAATGGACATTAAGTTTGTACCATGCTATCCCTGTTTTGATTGGACAGCTGCCTCCTGGGTCAATGTGCAGGAGAGTGTAAACAGCAGCTGCAACAGTTTTAAGCGAATCCTCCATCTGACATATAACTAGATGTGACTGTCCAGTACAGGAAGGCCAATGAGCGGCTCTGCGCGGGGGTCGACGACAGTCTCTAACCCACTGAACCACACTGGTTTGAGATGACTACTTCCATTTTTTTTGGTTAAGGGCATTGTGTCAGAGCGTGTTAGACAGAAGCAAAAGCTATTTGGAGTCTGCTGTTTCCTTCTGCCTTTTATTTTTTCAGTTTCTTCTGATGCTTTCAGGCAAAGGTTGACAAAAACAGCAGGAAAAAAAAAAGATAAAAGGCAGATTCAGAGAAAAATATGAACCAGCCAGACAAAATGTTTGGGGGAATTTTATAAAAATGAGGAGTTGTAGTTTAAAGTGAGGGCTGTAAAGCGCTTTTATGTTGTCACAAATAAATGATGTGAGAAAAATGTGAGATATTTACTGGTGAAATTGTTTCATCATTGCCACATTTTTTCTGGTGCAAAGAAAATATCTATAAAATCCCATCAGTGGAAAAAAAAAGCATGTTGAACAGTTTGTTCTCAACATTAACTCTGGTTGAAGTGGTTTGCTAGACCGTGTCTGTCTCGCAAACGCTAAAGGTGTTTTAAACATCCATCACGACCAGGTTTTACACTTTGAAAGAAAAATTGTTGCTCACAAAAGTCACTTTTATTTTGTTTAGCTGGAGTCTGCATGTACGGGACCCAACTATCTAAGTTATGCTCTCTGCTCTTATAGTTATGGGTAGTCTAGCCAACCATTACTTATGTAACAATGGGGACGTTACCTGATGCACTGACAAGTACCATCACTCTATTTCTCTAATATATTAATGTATAAATATATGCCAATATTGCAGTCTCTAACTTATTTCTCCTTTTTTCCGCAGCTGTTCCTGAATAAGTGCAGTTGTACATGTTGTTCTGTCTTTCCTGTCCTCTCCACCCCAACCAGTCGAGGCAGATGGCTGCCCTCCCTGAGCCGGGTTCTGCCGGAGGTTTTCTTCCTGTTAAAGGGGAGTTTTTTCCTTCCCACTGTCGCCGCGTGCAGCTCAGGATGGAGGATTGGATCCAAGTCATGACTCGATGTAATCAGTTGGTTTCTATTATAGGATATGTATGAATTGGCTTGAACTGATGTGTATGTAAAGTGCCCTGTGACAGCATTGTAATGAAGTGGCGCTATACAAATAAATTTTATATGCTTATAAACCACCTCTAGAGGTTGAAAACAAGAATGTTTACTTTTTCTGACTCTGAAACTTTAAACATTTCCCTAAAGTCACTGGATTAAAATAGGACTTATTTAAGAAACAGTGTGAACTACAGGTGTCAACCCAGGCCACAGAGGGGCGGGTGAAGGTACCAGATCTGCCCTGGCTACAGCTATATTGAGTATAATAAAATGCTTGTGGTCTTTAATTTATCTATAGATTTTGCTTTTATTTCACAATTTTTTTGTCAAACTAAGCATATCAGGTTAGGTTTAATCTTACTGTCCTAATTATTGTTTTACAGATATAAAGGTTTATTTTTATTTAGTTATTTTATCTGTTTTTTTTTTTCTTATTTTATCTTTTTAATCTTTTAGATTTTGTGTTTTCCTCATGGGGATACTCCATGTCGGTGGGCATGGACAGAGTGATAAACCTACACAGAAGGAGAAATGAGCAGATGTTTTCAGAACTGTGTGACACTCTTTAAGTGCAAATAATTTATTTAATATTCATAAGACCACCCCGTGACCAAAATCTGTATAATTCTTGTACCATAGTGACTGTGGATATCTTACAACTTAATTTAAAATCATTGGGTCTGGAAAACAAAGCCCACCTAAAATCTGTAAATACGTGAAACAAGGAGTTGCTGACCACCAGTAGTTGAGACACGTTTCTAACTCTAACCTACATTTTTAATGTAATTGAAAAAAAAACATGTTTTTAGACTATTGTGTTAAATAAATAAGGGTTCTACGCCGCAGCCATATGGCTGTGCAGCGGTCCCTGGCCTCCCCCTTCCTAGGTGTTTCCTGTGACTGTGTCTCCAGTGGTGTTTCCATGATGTGGAAAAATCCCTAAAGTATTGTTTCCTCGCAGCATTGCCAATACATCTGGATACATCTGTATCCTACGAAAAGAGCTACATCCCCACTTTGGTAAAAAAGAACTATTTCCGTAAGTTACCCGGACCAATCACAACCGTAGACTTATCAATGATGTTGTATACTGTAATGTCTACATCAGGTACATTGAGGCAAACAGATCTGGTACCTACACCGGCATGCCGTTTTTGGAGTCTCTGTGCTCCAACACACCTGACTGAAATCAATGGGTCGTTGTAAAGAGGCTGATAAGAAGCTGTTGAAACCATATGACTGAGATCAGGTGTGTTGGGGTGGGAAACAACTAAAACCTTTGGGATACCACCCTTCAAGGACTGAAGTCTAACATCCCAGACTAAAAACTTTATCAATGTTTTTTAAGATAACAAAATAAACTTATCTCAAAAGAGCAAGAATTGTTTTTTGGCAATAATAAAATAATTTTTCAACAAGTGAAGATTGTACAAATTATTTTTTCACAATAATTTATCTCATTGTGAAAGAATGGATTGTGTTCTCAAGAAAATGTAAAAATTTATCTCATTGTCTCGAGATCACAAGAAGGATTTTTATGATAATGGAATAATGTACCCCAAGATAGCAACAATTCTCATTATCCCGATGTCGAAGAGGTACGCAACTCAGTGCTACGATGGCCACAATCCAGCAGGTTTTCCATGTATTCCTGCTTCAACACACCTGAATCAAATTAAATGGAACCAACAGCCAATGAGGTTATGCTCATTAATCTGAGTCAGCTGTGTTGGAGCAGCGACACATGGAAAACCTGTAGGATTGCAGTTGGAGAAAAAGGATGAGACTGGACTGGAATGAAAACCATTAACAAAGTTTGGAGAAACCGTTCAGAAGTCTGATGGAGCAGAAGTCTGATCCAGCTGATAAGAACCTCTTAAACCTCAGTAAGAGAGACGTCAACAGTTTGTCATAAATCCATGTTTTCTTTTCCAAAGGACAGCTGTTCCCATCCAAGGTTGACAATTCGGACTCTCTGGCACGTCTCATCTTACAGAGGGCCCCTCTGGAAGATGTACCTCTATCTGAGTGGTTTACGGTTCATAACACGTTATCCCAACTCACCGTACATGTTTTACGTCAACGAGGAAGATCAAGCAGATAATTAACAGACATAGTGTTCCTCTAGAACGGGGGGGGGGGGGGGTCATACCCCAGTCCTCAAAGGCCATTGTTGTTTCCTTCTACCAACACAGCTGATTCATATCAAATGGATCCAGCCGCTTCTTGTCAATCTGTTCAGGAATTTTGGTCAGGTGCGTTGGAGCATGGAGACAACCAAATCCTGCCGGACTGGAGTTTGGCACCTGTGCTATAGAAAGTGGCTTAGACCCACCAGACCTTAGATTGGGAATGCACTCAGAGAACTAATGCAAAGAGATTTACGTTACCATCATGAATAACATTTATGTGAATACATGTAACATTCAGTAAGACACAATATGAAATTTCCACCACACCTTGGAGGACTGAATCGAGTATCCTGCTATAAAACAGCAATTCTTGACCTGAGAATGGATCAGTTCAAATCATAGTCTTAAGGGTTGTGATTGCGAATTAACAGAATAATTTATTCTGTTATCTTGAGATAACCAAATAATTTATGGCATTATCCCGAGAGAGGAAGAACATGTTCTTTCAATACAACATAAATGACCTCATGGGAAATATTATTACAACAAAACAGAATAAGACAACAATGATCGTTTACTTAAGATATCAGGATAATTTGTTATTTTGATGTAGTAATGTCTGTTTGCTGGATATAACATGAAAATAAGAAAACTAACAATTTATGTTCATTTTTTAAGACAACATATGGCTCAGATTGTGATGTCTGTGACTGCTCCTGCTATAAGACAAAATGCTTAAAAAGGAAGAAAACCAGAGTAAATAACGGACTACAGGAAGCAAACGAATGTATGATGGAGGCAAGTGTCTACTTCCAGCCAGCCTACACACTCCTCATATTGATTTGATGGAATTGAACCAACAATTTTGTGGCCATCACCCCTCCAGCCTGCTCCACATTTCACATCCCATCACAACACTCGCCAACCTGTTTTCGGCTCTTTCTCTCTTGCTATTCATTTCCCTCAATTTCACTCTGCTGCTTTTGTGTCATCGTAAAGAGCCATTCAGGCGTCGTCGCAATAATCACACCTGAAAAATAAAAATGCGACTGTGAAATACGCCCGAGCACCTCATGTTTATATACATGAACCTCTCTGCTTCCATTACATGTTCCATGAAAAACCATTACATTTAATAAAAACGCAGCCAAAGTTAAACCCAACCAATATCTGCTTGGAAATATGGTTTGAAAGATGGCCGTCCTAACATTTCTACACCTGAAATATGCCGAAAGTTTCCCCGAAGAACAGATTTAACTTTGAAACTTTGATTATAAACCACTAAATAGCAAAGCAGAGCTCAAAGAAACCTTGCAAACCTTCAACTTTAAATAAAAACAGTTTAAAGAGACTTTAATTCAATTCAATTCAACTTTATTTATAAAACGTCAAATCACGGCAATGCCATCTCAAGGCGCTTTACAGACAGAGGGGAAAACATAATGAAGGCCAATTCATAACAGCCTATATCAGGAAACCAACAGATTGAGTTGAGTCCAACTCAATCTCCCATCCTGAGCAAGCACACTGGCAACAGTGGGAAGGAAAAAACTCCCTTTTAACAGGAAGGAAACCTCCACCAGAACCCGGCTCAGGACAGGCAGCCATCTGCCTCTGCTGTGTGGGGGGAAGAGGACAGAAAGACAACAGACAACAGGAACTGCTACTCCCGGCCAGGGAGACCTGCTGAGACAGGAGACATACATGACATACATTGGGGGGTAAAAGAGAGAGATCAAGAGAGAGAGAAAGAAGCTCAGTGTATCAGGAAATGTCCCTCAGCAGTCTAAACCTATAGCAGCATAACTAAGGGATGCTAACCATCCCTAGCTATAGGACTTATCAAAAAGATAAGTCTTCAGCCTAGTCTTAAAGGTGGGGAGGGTGTCTGCTTCCCTAACACTAACTGGGAGCTTATTCCATAAGAGAGGGGCCTGATAACCAAAGGCTCTGCCTCCTGCTCGGCTCTTTGAGACTCTAGGAACCACAAGTAAGCCTGCAGTCTGCGAACGAAGTACTCTGCTTGGTATATAAGGAACAATGAGGTCTTTGATATATAGTGATGCCTGGTTGTGGAGGGCTTTATATGTAAGGAGAAGGATTTTAAATTCTATTCTAGATTCAACAGGCAGCCAATGAAGAGAGGCTAAAACTGGAGAAATATGATCTCTCCTGCTGGTTCTGGTCAGGACTCTGGCTGCAGAATTCTGGATCAGCTGAAGGCTTTTCAGGGCATATTTAGGACAGCCCAGTAATAGAGAGTTACAGTAATCTAGTCTCGAAGTAACAAAAGCGTGAACCAGTTTTTCTGCATCACTCCGAGACAGAATGTCCCTAATTTTGGCTATATTACGTAAATGAAAGAAGGCTGTTTTAGTAACCTGCTTAATATGTGGGCCAAAGGACAGGTCAGGGTCAAATATTACTCCAAGGTTTCTCACTGTAGCACTGGAAGCTAAAGTAATGCCATCCAGGTTCATTACAAAACCGGAAAATTTAGCTCTGAGTTTTTCAGATCCAACGAGAATTACTTCAGTCTTATCTGAGTTTAAGAGGAGAAAATTTCTAGACATCCAAGTCTTTATGTCTATGAGACAATTTTGTAGCCTATCCGGCTGATTTGTTTAATCTGGTTTAAAGGATAAGTATATTTGAGTATCATCTGCATAACAATGAAAGTTTATTCCATGCTGTCTAATAATTTTGCCTAAAGGGAGCATATATAGCGTGAAGAGTACTGGTCCAAGTACAGAACCTTGAGGAACTCCATGACTTACTGTAGTTTGTGAGGAGGACTTGTCATTTACATGAACAAACTGAAGTCTATCAGATAAATATGATTTAAACCAGCTTAACGCTGTACCTGTAATTCCAATCACCTGTTCTAGTCTTTGTAACAGAATGTTATGATCGACTGTATCAAATGCAGCACTAAGATCAAGCAAGATAAGTACGGACACAAGTCCTTTGTCTGAGGCCATAAGAAGGTCATTAGTAACTTTCACCAATGCTGTCTCAGTGCTATGATGAGCTCTAAATCCTGACTGAAACTCTTCGCATAAATTATTTCTGCTCAGGTGGGCATGTAGCTGAGCTGAAACTATTTTCTCCAGAATTTTGGACATAAACGGGAGGTTAGATATAGGTCTATAATTTGCTATCACCTCTGGATCCAGAGATTGCTTTTTAAGTAAAGGCTTGATTACAGCAGTTTTAAATGATTGTGGTACATATCCTGACACTAAAGACATATTGATAAGACTTAGTAGTGATGTATTAAAGGGAAAATGTCCTTAAATAGGCTCGTTCCTTATCACTGCATAAGGAACAGGAAGATCTCTCCCAATCATTCAGTCATTCCTGTGTGGAAACGTTGAGGAACCACTCACTGGAAAATGGAAAAACTCCATGCATTTAGTTATGTAGATGTGGTGAAGTCAACTTGTTGGAGCTCAAACGGAGCATCAGACTTTAAACATGACATGTTTGTTGGTCTGAGTAGTTCAGAAACTGCTGATCTACCAGGATGTTCATACAAAGCCATCTGGATTTACAGAGAATGGTCCGAATGGCCTCGAGAGTCACCAGATCTCAGTCCTGCAGCATTGGGATGCGGTGGAACGGGAGATTCTCATCCTGGAAGTGCAGCCAAAAAATCTGCAGCCTGTGATGCTGTTGTGGTAACATCGATGAAAAAATGTTTACAAAACTTTATCACATAAGGAATACAGCAGTTCTGGTGGAACAAAGGGTCCAACCCTGGAGGCGGACCTGATAACGTGTCTGGTGAGGGTACAATGAAATTGTTGGTGCTAAAACATCGAACATTGATGTGGTTTTCAAAACATTTATTATATTAGCATATATGAGACATTCACTACAACACACCAGGTGATAAACAGGTTTGATAAACAATGCAAGATATGCGTATGGCAGAATGATAAATGATGAAAATAAATAAAGCGAGGAGGAGCGTGGGGTGGTGTGGAGGTAAAGGAGCACCAGATGAGGGTAATTGTTCTGGTGGTGGATGATGAATAGGATGTAGAACAATCCTATAAGATCAGAATATTTATGACAAGAAAAGTAATTGTTTCTGTTGTGTTTTTATGGCTCCGGCAAACAATTTCCTTTAGTTTTATCAGGGGCGACGGGTCAAACAAGATGTGCTGGTTGAGGCGAGGTTTGGAGGACGGATATGGACCTCGTTAGGCAGCACGGAAACCAAAGGAAGCCAAGGTAAACCTTTAAAGCCCCATCCCATCTCCAGCAGGATTTGTAGCATACAGAAGACCAACAAACGTTTGCATGAATCTTCAGCTCTGAATCGCTTTCCCTCAGGCGCCCCGAGGAAATGCAGCCGGACCCTGTTAACTACCGCCTTGGTATTCATAGATGACAGATCCAACATGGTTGCCAGCTTGTAATGTTGATTTACGCATCATTTTCTATTTAATGATTCAAATCCTGACTCCCAGAATGCAGATAGAGTAAAGAACTTCACATTTAGATGTCTAAGACACAAGTAATGACATGGATCGACAAGTTTCACTTTCCTTTAATGTTGCGTTTGATATTGTCGATCATACGTTTTGATTAGATATGTTGTCATGCAATCATATTATCTGCATTCAGACACACACAGGCGATCCTTGGGTTACGTAGTTCTCAACTTACGTCGTTTCAACTTTACGGCGCTCATTAAATAAGTTCAAATAAAAAAACTAGAGCAAGTTTCAAAGTTACGAGGTTCTGTATAAGCTCTTATGAACTGTGACACGGCAGCTGAAGTGAAAACTCAGTGCGTGTATATTTATTTTATTTTAATTGAAATGTCTAATTTAATTGCCTGTACCATTTCCCCATTAATATTATGAATAATACGTGTATTTAGATAGCTATTTTGTGATTTAGGGGGTATTTAAGGGTTACACAGAAGTTCAGGTTATACGCGGTGTACGAATGGAACTGGTTCATAAACTGAGGACTGGCTGTATGTATATTATATATACATATAGTGTAGTAGTTTCTTCTGCTTAATATTTGCAACATTCTTCGGCCACTACTGTTGGGATACACAGTGTTATGTCCAGAAACTCGCCATTTTATTTTAACTTCGAACAACATCTTACCGACGTGGGTAACTCTCGTGCCACACTGCCCCCTTGTGTCCTCTTGCTGCAACTGCAGTCGCCACTGCGTGGCTCATACCGAACACATGGAAAACCTGCTGGATTGTGGACCTCGTAGGACTGAATCACCCTCCCAACCAGGCTGATATGAGTAAAGTTTGCAGTTTGATTCCAGATACTGTCATGATATATTTTGTGTTTCTCTTTAGTTCTTGTTTCTTGTTTTGGTTTGTAGTTTTCCTTGTTTAGTTCTCTCATGTCTAGGTTCCTGTTCATTAGTTCACCTGGTTTGATTTTCTGAGTCATTTCACCTGTGTCTAGTTACTTCCTCTGTGTATTTATACACCTTGGCTTGTGTTCTCAGTTGCTGGATGAATCCATGCGTTTACTTGGGAGTTTAATTCAGAATAAAAGTTAATTCTGCTTTAAACTGATGAAAAACGACCATGTAAACACTTTATTCCTAATGCAAATTTTTATTCAGAATTAAACATAAGTCCTATGTAAGTGTCTGGTTTATTCGCATTTTAATCCCGATCTATTTAATTTCTCTGTCATGCAAATCTTCATCCCGCTCTAAGTTAATTCCGGTCGTTCTGAGCATGCTCGTTACCTCGTCCTGTCCCGATGACACGCGTTGTTTTGCCTCCCGTGTTCGGTGGTCTTTCTTTCTTTTCCTTCTCAGTTGCTGCAAAAAGTGAAGTAGTATGCTGGTGTTGAGCTGCTACTTCACATTTATAATAAAAACAGCGGTGAAACTGGTACTTATGTAGTTTTTACAAGTTATGACTGAAAAGACGAGAAGCAGGGAGACAACTTTGTTTATTTCCGGTATACTTCATACGTCACGTGCACCCTCTGTCCAATCAGAACCCTTCCCAACCCGCCGCTCTAAAGAGGAATTAAGTGAGGACGTGTTTCATGTAAACGTTTATTCGGAATTATTATCTTCATGTAAACTCGGAGAATTAAGTTATTTCTGAATTATTTAATTCTGAATTCTTAATTCCGAATTAAAAAACATCATGTAACCATAACCATTGTGTTTAGTCCTTTGCTAGTCATGTTAGTTCAGGTGTTTTTTGGTCATGACTCCTGCGTTTTCCTGTTTTGGTATAAACTTTGAAATAAACATCCGGACTCTGCATCTCTGACTCCCGTCTGGGTCCTTACCACCACCAATCGTGACGGTTCCTGCTGCTGGAGGTCTCACCGCACACTGAAAGACACCCACCACCGCGTAATGCACAGTTCTTCACTCCATGAATGTTTAAGTATGATATTTGATCTAATTTGTTTAATTGGGTTCCCTTGGATCTGTGTCTGATGCTTTCAGGTCATGTCGTTAGTTTCACAGCATAATTGCCGAAGTTGCATTTGAAGGTTTTCAGAAATGATGATGCGAGATGAGTCAGCAGTGCTTCGAGTGTAGAATTAGGTAGATTTCACCAAAATATGACCTAGGCTACGTGGTTAATGATGTTTATGTCGAAAGGCAGAAATCTCTGCAGCCACATGAAGATGTTACATAAAACGAGACATGAGAGGGATAGGTACTCCGTACTGCGTCATGACCGACTGCCTGGGAGAGCAGCAGCACAACACTCGTGTCTTTTGAAGTCGTTGCTCATTTGCCATCTGTGTCATCTGAGGAAACCAGACTGTCACGTTTTCTGGCTGAATAGACATACAGTAACATAGAAAAGTGGCAGACGTCCATTTTGTACTTTTTCTGCACATCTTACATAATGACAAGGAGGAGAATTATTGAGTTGAAGTACATAATATGCTGCTGTCAGTCTTTTGTACCAGAGCATGGTCGGTTTCTGTCGCGTGAAGCTTAACTGTGAGGCTGAAATGAACAACCAGAGGCTAAAAAATCCCCCAAAAATGTTCAGGTAGAAACATCAGAGCATTGTGTTCGAGAAGACTGACGGTTTGACGTGACAAGTGTTTGAGAAAAAGCTTTTAACTTTATGTATTCATGAGGAAAGTTCAGCACAGAGAGAAGCAGCAGGAGGAAGGTTTAAAGGAATGAAAGGGAGACGAAAAACAGACAAACAACTGAAAGGGAAAAGTCATTAACTTTTCTCCCTGTGAAGTAGAGCAAAACTAAAATAACTCTCGGGAAGTCGAGGGAGGAAAAACCACAGACTAATGGGGAAAAAAAGCTGGTTTCTGTAAAGTTTAAATAGTTAAAATGAGGAGCAGATCCTTCTTCTACAGGATAATATCATAGTATTGCAGTTTTGGTGAAATAAATGTGAAATCTCTGCATCTTGCAGGTGTTTCTGGGAAAAGCTTTCAAAGGTCAAGAAGGGATCATGCACAATCCTACAGAGGAGATTTTACATGGCGGTTTGTGGCAGCGTGCCATTTAGCCAGGCAGTGTTGTTCCAGAATTGTCCACTTGCTTTGGAGAATTTTCCACAACCCTCCTTCTTCTTCTTTTCTGATTCCATGTCTAACTCTGCATGTTGCTGTTGTTTGCTATCAAGTATGTAGGTTATATCTTTTTTAAATTATTTGAATAAAGATTTCATCAAATCATTGCGAGGGGGCCCGGGTTCAAATCCCGGACAAGCCCCCACTTGTTACAGCCTGGCTCAAAAGGCTCCAACCAAGAAGGGAGGCAGGCAAGAAAAAAATAAGAAAAACTTTATTAAAGAAACATGATCAAATTAGGAACTTTGTTTTTTTTGTTTTTTTTTTTTTAATAATTTTTATTTCTCACATGGTCGTACAAAAGGTAAAACAAGACTTTACAGTACAAAAAAAACAAAAAACAAAAAAAAAAAGACAAAAAAAAAGCACTGTGGTCGCAAAGGAGCAGAAAAAGAAAATTTCTTGTAATATCTGCCCTTTTATCTAAAAAGAAAACATAACACACCAATAAATGGCTACTGGTTTTCAGTAAGTGGTTTTTGGTTGTCTAACTTAACCAAAACACAACCAAAGCAACCTAAACCTAAGTAAAGCAGTGCCACGACTACACAAACCCAGGGTGGTCTCCCAGCCCAAGCCTGACCGACACACTGAGCTCTGGCTGGATGGAGCTTTTAACAGGTGGCAGAGCCCACCTGGCCCAGGTGTTGTTCATGACACTGACTGCAAACACTCAGAGACAAACAATTAAAGTCAAAATAATGGTGGGGCCGTCACAACATGTACAATATGCCATCAGGGGAGTTTTTTTCCTTCCCACTGTCGCCGCGTGCAGCTCAGGATGGGGGATTGAATCGAAGTCATGATTCGATGCAGTCAGTTGGTTTTTATTTTAGGATATGGATATATCCTCAGGATGTATTTAGCCAATATGAATTGGCTTGAAATGATGTGTATGTTGATTCGTGTATGTAAAGTGCCCTGTGACAACATTGTTGTGAAGTGGCGCTTTACAAATAAAGTTGAACTAAATCTTTACCTGAAATGGCAGGTCACATGACCCCTTAAGTCACCTCAAGGTGTGGAGAGGGAGCCATCACTTATATTTCCAAGCATCTCATCTGGTTTTTATTCACTCATTCAGTCGTCATTAGTTATTGTGGCAGGACATGGTAGGACCCGTCTTATAAATTTCAGACTAATGGACCATTGATGCTCTCCTCGCGTATGTAAATAAGTATGACCCATTTCACATGTCTTTGCCTCAATACAGTCATCAGTCCCTTATGCCACTATTGTTGTTTGGAATCTCATTTTAATGTTTTTATTAATCTTTTATTGCTTCTTACTATATCTTTGTTTTTATGTTTGATGTTTTTATTCTCTTAAATCTTTAGTCTTAATATCTTTTATGTTTATTCCAGTGTTTTAGCTTCCTGACACAGTTAACGAAGTTGGAACATAACTTTATATCTTTGCTATGTTGTGGAAATGAGGGTTCCATGAAATTTAGGGGGATTAGATAGGTTTTTTTTTTTTTTTTCTTTTTAAATTCTTTGAATTCACAAAATTTTTTTTTAATTTTTTAAAAATCATTTAAAACAATTATTTGATTTTTTAATTTTTTTTTAATTATTTAACAATTATTTTTTTTTTTTTAATTAAATAATGAAAAGTGCTTCTTAAATAAAGATTGATTGCCTGCCAGTACATCCACCAGGGGGCAGTGGAGAGTTCATATCTGAATTATGACGCTTCAGACAAACATGCCGTCAGTGGAAGAGACGGTACGGTAGACGGTGGTGGTCTGCGGTGCCATTAAACACATCGCTGTACCTCCGTTAGCTACGTCTGGGTAGTAATCCTACAGCTGTCTGAAAACAGACTGAAATGTGTATGTAATTAACCCAGAAAGACGGACCGCTCTGGTAATATGTGTATTTGATAGAACTTTACATCTAATGTTTTTTAACTGAAGGAGAAGCAAAAGAAGAAATAAACACAAAATTACCATAGACTGTATATAAAGAGATGGGCGGAGCCTCCGTGACGTCCCCCGTAGGTTTCTATAGAGCTGAACTGAAGCTTGGTGGGCGGTTCCTACCATCACCATCTTGGCAGCGTCATGCGCGTCATTTCCCCCGTAAAATACAAATATGTGCAGAGAGGTGGAGCTGAGAGGGGGACTGTGAGTGCCATGGTGGATGATTGACATCTAGCGAACTCTAAGCTTTCTGTCGCTAAGAGCTTACCCCAAGATAACAGGAGCTAACCAGCTAACGGAGGTAAATGGGCTAAAGCTAAGTCACGTTGTTAACTGGCTAAAAACCGCGGTTGTTCTACGTTCTTCTGACTTGAAGAGGGAGATTGGTTACCTGTCAATCAAAAGGACACGCCCCTAAATATGCCTAATTTTGAGATTAAATTACTTTTAAACGGGCGAGTTAGAAAAAAATTCACTCCCCCCACAGTTGTCATGAAGGTAAACCTGACCTATTAAACCTAAAATGGATTTTTAACCAGGTTGTAAACATGTTTATTTCTGCTGTGAAGTTGGTCTTTTTAACATGGGAGTCTATGGGGATTTGCGCTCTTCTGCAGCCCCTAGTGGATGAAGGGAGAACTGCAGTTCTAAGCATTGGTAATTACGCTTGGTAATTTGGTAATTTGGTTGCCGCTTGGTAATTACGCATTTATTCGTGTTAACATGGAAAGCAGAAGGGAAGCGGACGTAGAAACGAGGACTTATTCAAAGAAAGGAGCTGCAACGTCAAAAAACACAAATAAAGCTCATAACAGAGGAAGTAAAATGTGGATTTACAGGACAAAAAAGGAGAGGATTAATGAGAATCTGGTGATGAGCCAAGAAAGTCAAGGAGTATTTATGGAGCTAATTACAAACAAGGTCTGTGTGTCAGAACTAAGCGTCAGCTCAAGCAGAGGGACGGAAAGTAAACACAACACAGAGAAGGACAAAAAAAATTCAATAAAACAAGAGACAAGATAAAAACTGAACTTTACAAAGACAAATCTCAATAGAACTGGACCAAAACCATCCAAATCCTGCAGATCATGATGGTATTTAAACACCCCGTTCATCAGCTGAGCTGTCCGTGCTTTTAACAACACGCATTGGGATTTTCTCTGCAGAGTCCATCATGCAGTGAGCTGCGCCGCTCACATGTGGCCAGATGTTCACCCATCTGGTCAGATCACTTTCACCTTAATGTCTCCCTGTGCAGAGGAAACTCAGGAATCCCCAAATCCCAAAACATCAGGGCCTGATGCGACGTGTAAATAAAAAATGTAATGATTTATGGGTCTCATAAACTCATATTTTATCCCTGTTTGACCTTTAACAACATGTCAGATGATTAAACTGAGGCTTTTCATCATTTGGTGGAAAATATGAGCCGATTGTGCGTCTGATGCAGCAACACATTGGTAGAAAGTTGGAACAGACGCAAAAAAAAGCAGGAAAAGTCACAACTGGAGGTGCTTTTGACAATTAGTTACGTTAGCTAGTGATTATAGTATGATTATAGAAAAATTTAATTTATTTCACAACTTCCTGGTGGTAAAGAACCAATCAGCTGCTTTTGGTAAAGTCCTGAATAAATTCTGCTGGAACTGGACACATTTTAGTCCTGGTACCACTGGACTGACCGTACCATCACACCGGACCAGCTAAAAGAACTGAGCAGGACTTTGTGGCAACGTGATTCATTGCTGAGTTTTATTTAGAGGACAGAGACGACGTTGTCTTTGTATGTACAGTTCTGCTCACATGTCTTCATCCCCTTTCATTAAAGAAAAAGCTGAATTTACAACAGTCACTCAAATAACTGGAGACTTAAAAAAGGAACAATAACTAAAAATTTGCAAAAATATCATTTAGTAATATAAGACATTGTTTTGTTTTTTTCATTTAATTGAGTTGAAGAAAGAAAAAAACAAACAAAAAACAAACAAATGTGTCCTGGACAAATGAGAGACTTTTCTGTTGAACAGTGGGACAAAATACCTGTCAACAGGTGCAGAAGTCTGACTGAGAGGAACAGAAAACACCTGACTGGAGCGGAAACATTAAAGGATTTAATTTGTTCAATTAAATATTAGTTTATGAGTGATGGAATATGTAATAAATTTTCCTATTTGTTTGCTTTTTAAAATATTTCTATTGAACCAGAATTAGAAAATAATGTCATGATTTTAGCAACATTTTTATTTATTATTACTTTAGTTAATTTCAGCTTATTTTACAGGCAGCTGTTTTTTAACTTCTTTAATGAAAGGGGATGAATAAATATGAAGACAACTGTATTTATTTATATTTACTGTCTTTTATGCATTTAATTTAAAATAAATTATTTTTTTTTATTTTACTGTTATTTATTTGGTGCTTAAATATGTTTATTTTCTCTCTTTACATACTTTTTATTTGTATTTTTCTGACTTTTTTTTTTTGGTGGTAAATAAATTAATTTTTTTGTTCAGCTTATTTTACAGGCAGCTGTTTTTTTCTTTAAAGGTGGAGTATGTAAGATTTTCAAAATTTTCAAAATAAATTAACTAAAAATATAACTACAATCATAATTAGTAAACATGTAGTTTCCAGTCTGTCCATATTTGATGTGTTATTAAATGTTTAATTAATGACAAAGACCCTTCTTAAATGTTTGCCTAGCAGTAAAAAAAAAAAGTGCTTTTCGTCATTTGTCATCTAAGTATGATTATAGTTATATTATTAGTTAATTTATTTTGAAAATATTGAAAATCTCACATACTCCACCTTTAAAGGTTATGAATAAATATGAACAGAACTGTAACTATAAACTACGTTTGCGTTCACATCAGGACAGTCCGCTAGACTCGGTCCGATCGGGGACTCGGCTCAGTTCTCGGTGGTTGTATCCACGCGGACCGAGATCGCGTTCACGCAGAGTTCATTTAAGTTTTCCAGAATATTCCT
Source organism: Telmatherina bonti (assembly GCF_933228915.1). Classification (NCBI taxonomy): domain Eukaryota; kingdom Metazoa; phylum Chordata; class Actinopteri; order Atheriniformes; family Telmatherinidae; genus Telmatherina; species Telmatherina bonti. Next base: position 35,099,301 of record NC_136616.1, read on the forward strand.
GCTACAGTTGCAGCTCCGCGTATGAAACAACTAATTTAAGTGAAAAGAATCTAATTTGGAAGAAGATGCATTTTTCCTGTTTCAGAGTCTTTGGCCTGAGGATGAACCGGCCATCTGGCAGAGTTTGGCCCTAACATCCATGTAAACCGCTCACTCTGGGGGGAGCCACTTTCTCCTGACGTGAACACAAAAATAAAAGAAAGGAAAAGGCTGAATGAATCAGACTAAACGCAGAGGATATGTGGTCAAATCATGAGCTAAAAACAGAGCCAGGTGCTTCAGGCAGATGCTAAAAAGAAAAAAAAACACTGACGTGTTCGCTGCAGGGACGTCTTCAGCACCGCTGGCTGACGATGATGATGATGATAGAGGTGGTGACTGGCACGATGAAGAGAGGGCAAACAGTTGAAGGTGAGCATGGAGGGACAGTAGGACAGCAGAGGATGACATGAGAAATGATGATTACAGCTTCAGACTCTGTTCTGGAGTCCTGAAATCTAAACAGATCGTCATAATTCCAGCTAAACCTTCCCTCAAATCTCACATTAATCACAAGCAGATGTGGCAGCAGTCTGAGGGAAAAATAAAAAAAACAACTGGATGAATATACAGATGGCCAAGAGAAATGTGTCTTTAAAAAAACAAAGAGGATTCTCGTGGCATGCCAGGTAGCGGAGTGTTTACAGCAGCATGTGCAAACAAACAACACGACTGTGAAGTGCAGCTTCAGTCAGGATTAAATATGAAATTAAATGCAGTATTGTTTTCATGCTGATTCTGCTTTAAAGCAGCTGGACTTTTACCAACAGATTTCCCTTCAACAGAGCTGTTATTATTTATCTGATCACCATTTCATACCTGCATGTACCCAGCTTGTGGTGGAAGTAAACTTTATTGGGCATAAACGCATAAACGTTTTATCGCTATTTCAGCTTCACTAGCTGTGTTTCTATTGCTTTTTTAAAAAATAAATAATAGTAATATTTCGAAGTTTTGACAAAGCGACAACATTCAGCAGTAAGAAGTGAAGCCTATGTAGAAGTATATAAAACTGCAGTTCCCCCTTCATCCACTAGGGGCTGCAAAACAGAGTGAATCCCCATAGACTCCCATGTTAAAAAGACCAACTTCACAGCAGAAATAAACACGTTTACAGCAGGAATAAACATCTTCACAGCAGAAATAAACATCTTCACAGCAGAAATAAACATCTTCACAGCAGAAATAAACAGGTTTACAGCCTGGTTCAAAAAATCAATTTTCGGTTTAATAGGTCAGGTTTACCTTCATGACAACTGTGGGGAAGTGAATTTTTTTCTAACTCGCCCATTTAAAAGTAATTTAATCTCAAAGTTCGGCACATTAAGGGGCGTGTCCTTTTGATTGACAGGTACCCGATCTCCCGCTTCAACTAAGAAGAACGTAGAACAAGAAGAACTGGTTTTTAGCCAGTTTAAGACGTGACTTAGCTTTAGCCCGCTTACCTCCGTTAGCTGGTTATCTCCTGTTATCTCCAGGTTAGCTCGATTAGCTTTTAGCTACAGAAAGCTCGGAGTTCGCTCGATGTCAATCATCCACCACCACAGCCCCTATCTTTTACTAAAACTCTGAGGTTTGATTTTACACTACAAATGATGTATTTTTATTTATTTATTTGTTCATTTCATTTGATTTTCAGTTTAACTTTACAATGTTATACATGAACAAATAGGCACAGAAAGATTAAATCTTGTGTAATCTGGCCCACAAAGCACCTTTCGAATAATAAGTTGAGTTGGCTAAATTAGGTTAACCCCCACCCTAACCATGTCACCACACATTACTTCAACGAAAAAACAAAAAAACAAACAAATAAAAAATCTGTCTTGTGTATTTGTAGATAGATTCAATAAACTTGCAATTGTGTTGAGCAAAGACTTGGAGTTTGTCCACTTTTTGTGAATAAACTGTTTTACTCCAAAGCAAAATAAACTGCAGGGTCACCTGCTCGCTAATGTAACCAGCAAGGAACCACATGTACAGGATTAGGACTCAAACTCAGACGACTGCCTGCTATTCAGCGCGGTCAGCTACACCAAAAACCTCTGCTTGAGACCCAACACTTAATACATCCACAAAGACTCCTTTAAATTGATTCAAAACTGCTTCTTTCCAACTGTGAAGCAAATTTCATGTCAACATTTTAAAGTTGCTCATCTGGTCCACGAGGGCCGCCGTCATCCATGTATCGAATGCGTGTAAAGTTCTGCACGAGTCTGTTGATGATCCATTCATTTGATTCGGATGTGTTGCTGCAGGAAAACATTCAATACCTGCAGGACGGCCGTCCTCGACGACCAGAGTTGGTGATCCCTGATGTACTGGCTTGAATGAATGAGTCTGCAATGCTGTCAGCAGGTGGCACCATTGGCTTCACCGCACATGGCTTTTAATTTAGAGAGCATCGGAACAAAACCAACAGTTTTCAACATATATGAGAGAAAATCTTCAGAAATTTTCATCAGTTGTTATAATTTGTCATTTGTATTGGAGAGCAGGATCATGTTTGTTCTCTGGAAGTACAGACAGCTGATTGTTTACGTCATCCACCACCAGAGACGAAGCGCTTAAGATGCCCCAATCAGCTTCTTTTGGGCCCCTGTCGGCCGCCTCCATCTGTCACAAACTGAACTAATGAGGTCGAGGAATAAATAGTTGGATGAAGCAGCATTCATTTGCCTGTGTGAGTGTTTAACTGTACAAGTGTGTGTTTAGCTGAGTGCGATGTGTACTAACGTATCTATGTTGCCTCAAGTGTCGTTTGCTCTGAGTCGTGTTGAGAAAATTGGATGCAAAGCCAAACGTACCAATGGCTATTATTAATAAATACACAAACACACACACACACACACACACACACACACAGCTTGTGTTCTGACAAATGTTGACCTTTTAATTTGTGAAATCAAGTCTTCGGCGATTTGTTAAACTTTGCAAAACGGCTTGAAATGCATTTTCGGCTTCGGCTGAATTAAAATAGTCAGTCTGGTTCTGACTCCCTCGGGCACCAACACAACTGATTCAAATCAAATTGATCCAACACCTTCTTGTCAACCTGTTCATTTATTTCCGTCAGGTGTGTTGGAGCACGGAGACAACAAAAACCTGCAGAATACTGGCCATCGAGGTCTGGAGTTTCATTCCTTTGGTTTAGAAGGAAGTTAAAGCATACAGGCAACACCAGGAGTGCCAAGCACCAGTCCTCAAGGACCATAATCCTGCAGGTTTCTCATGTATCCCTGCTTCAACACATTTGACGCAAATGAATCAATCATGGTGCAGAACATCACAGGCAGTTGGCACATTTAATGTGAGTCAGGTGTGTTGGAGCAGGGATTCATTGAAAACTTGCAGTACAGCGGCCCTTGAGGACCAACTTTTGACACCCCCCAGGCTACATTATCAGGCCCACCTTGCTAGTTTAGGCTTCTTTCTGAATAAGTTAACATGGCGACTAGTGTGGAAATAAACACGTTAAACCAATAAATTAGACCAATTAAAACAACTGCAAAATAATTGAGAAGTGAAATATCAATATTTTTTTGTCTACGGTAATCAAGTGTGATGACAAAACTACAAATAAATAAGATTCTAAAACAACCTAGCTAACTAGCTAGCTACCTAACTGCTAGCTTGAAGAAGATATGACAGGCTAACTAACTGCTAGCTTGAAGAAGATGAGACAGGCTAACTAGCTAACTGCCAGCTTCAAGAAGATGAGGGAAGTTAGGGATCTGATTCAGCAGCTAACTGCTACCTTAAAGTAGATGCAACAAGCTAGCTTGCTAGGCTAGCTAACTGCTAGCTTGAAGAAGATGAGACAGTTTAAAGATCTGCTTCAGCAGCTAACTGCTATCTTAAAGTAGATGCAACAAGCTAGCAGCCAGCTAACTAGCTAACTGCCAGCTTGAAAAAGATTAGTCAGTTTAAAGATCTGCTTAGGCAGCTAACTGCTAGCTTAAAGTAGATGTGACAAGCTAGCAGCAAGCTAGCTAGCTAACTGCTAGAGTGAAGAAGATGAGAAAAATTAGACAATATGCTCAGCCATGGTTGTCATGGCAATATAAAGTCTGAATCAAGTAACAGCGACAAAGTCACACTGTCAACATGTCTCAGACTGGTCAATCGCTGATCTGTCTGATGTAAATATTTAAAAAAGTCCACCTCTGTTTGAAAACTGCTGCAAAACTGCTGGACGATATTTGGTCACTGATATTAACATTTTCGTTGTAATTGATTCAATTACAAAAAATATTGTGCAAATGATTTGAAATATCCAGAGTAGGTGTATAAAGATGTTTAGTTTCTACCTTTGGCACATCTCCAGCCACAGATTGTGGTAATATACATGGGAACAACACAATGCAACATATTTCTAATTCTGCTCACTTCAACACATTAGGATCAATTATCGATGGATGGGACGCAGAAAGACGGATTCATCATTAGAGCTTTTGGCCCTCACTGTCTCATACAAGCTCTACCAACCACTTACCACTCCGAGCGTTATTTTCCACTACAGAGCTCGTTTTAATGGACTGTGGAGATCTGCGCTGGGGAATACATGTATGAAAGTTTTGGAATCAGACGTGAATTAAACTGTACTGGTTTAATTTCTGTCTAAAGTTTGGAAATCCACTGCTTTCTCCATTTTACTATAGTTTCTTCTTCCTCTGCTCAGAGGCACATTTTTCCTTCTATCACGAATTGTTTACCGTCCTTTTTTCTTTTTCTCATTTTCCATTACATTAGCTTTGGCTGAATGTTTCCCTCTCCCACGCCACATTACTTCTAGTTATTAGCATGAAGTGCTTATTAATTCACCTTTTTATTGGTTTTAGTTGTCTCTGTGCTCATTTGTGCATTCATCTCAGTCTGTTGAAGTGTGCTTTTGTGTTTTAAATTATCTTTTCTGCTTTCTACTTTAAATATTCTGAACTGAAGTGAGTTTATTCATATGTATTTATGCCTTTCAGGGAATAAGCATGAATTTTTTAAACATCCTATTGACCTCGAGGTCTCTGATGTTTCTTCCTCAGAGAGAACAGACTTTGAATTACCCTAAATCAACTTTTGGTGGTCATGCACCGGTGTAAATTTAACAAGTGAGCATCATGTATCACTGCACAGGCGGAGGATGTGTGAATGTGACCCATTCACACTTGTCTCATAAGAGATAAATAAAGCGGAGGTGAGATGACCCGCCGTGTGCTGAAGCAGATGACTGGCTGGTTGCAGCTTCTGTCACTGTTTGCTGTTTGAATCCATATTGGCTGCTCATGGTCGGAGCGCAGAAACTCCCTCTGCTCATCACATGGATGAAAACTCGACCCCCAGATGTTGCTGCGTCCTTCATTTGCAGCTGATTTCTGACATCTTGTGTTGTTTCATGCATTGCAGCTCTTTCTTGGTGGGTGTTGGATTGATCATAGTGCAGATATTCGTGATCTGAGTGGGAGACCGGTGGTGTCGACAAGGCATGCAAAGGCTGACAAACTGCTAGAAAAGTACCAGACATGGGAACATTTTTGAGTTTTTGTTCCAAAATTTATAAAACTTAACGTCATTAATCGTAGACTAAAGGACCGTTTATGCTTTAAGTATTTTGAGCTGAGTAGTTTATGCTGCAAAGTATTTCTGTGGGAAGTCGGATCATCACTAGGTAGGCAGGGTTTAGCCCAAACACCTGGCAACCCAACAAACAATGGCGGACAACTAACTTTGTCCCATTATTATATCTAATCAAAGTAAACAGCAAAGTAACACGCCAGTAGATCCACCTTAAACCTGCGACACACTCCGCGAGAAGCGACAACTTGTTATCTTGTTCTCCAGGCCCCATGGAGAACAGGACGTCATTTTGTTCTTATGGACATGACTGAAGACAGTTTGACACTTCAGGCTGGCAGAACTTTTTTCTTGTGGGGCTCTGAGAAGTATCATGTGATTGGTCAGACGTTTGAGGTGGGCGTGGTCGACACAGTTGCTGCTTCCGCGTTTTCTCTGATGCGGGTTAAACGGATTCCTTTATTTTTAAAAAAAAAAGCTGATTGAGGTGAAAAAGTAAGAAAAGTTTTAGAAAGTGGTGTTTAAAACACAGACCCAGCAGCGTGCACGGCGTACACAGCCTGCCCTGCTGTGGACAAAGTTTCTTATTAAATATGAAAAAAAGACGGGTTCATTGCACATTAAAGTGAAGACACGCCCCATTGTATTGCACATGAAGCCTCTCAGGGAGTACAAACGGACCTACAAGAGAGAAATCTTTTCTTGGTCTTGTGGCCTCAAGAGCAAAAACTAAAATGTAGGATGTAACAAGCTTAATCATGTTTTCCTATTGACCTACAACGGACAGGACCCGAGAAATGGTTTGGTTAGATTTGGTTGTTTGATCCACTGTGGAACAGAAAGACGCCGCATAGCATAGCAAAGCGTAGCATAGTAAAGCATAGCATAGTGAAGCCTAGCATAGCGAAGTCTAGCTTAGCAAAGCATAGCATAGTAAAGCATAGCATAGCAAGCATAGCATAGCATAGCAAGCATTGCATAGCAAAGCAAAGCATAGCTTAGCAAAGCATAGCATAGCATAGCAAGCATTGCATAGCATAGCGAAGCATAGCACAGCATAGCATAGCGAAGCATGGCATTGCACAGCATAGCAAAAAATAGCTTAGAGAATTATAGCTTAGCATTGCATGGCATAGCAAAGCATAGCTTAGCAAAGCATAGCATAGCATAGCAAAGCATAGCGAAGGGACTTGAGGCGTATTGCTCAGAAATCACAGAAATCAGAGGACGATAAACTAGAGCACTGTAATATTAGCATTTATATATATAAAAAAAAAACCAAAAAAACAGGTTACATAGTCAGGTTACATTTTAGGAGTTTGAAAAGGTAAAAAATCACCTAAACCTCTTTAACGTCATGGCAAACATACATCCAAACAAACAACCATCCTCCCATCTACAAATCCTTTTCCTTTAGAAGAAGAGTCCCAAACAGCTGACTCTTCATCATCTTTGGGCATAAAAAAACTAAATGTTAGTGTTTTCCATTCAATAAAATGTAAAAATAATGTAAGTTTTAACTCCAGAATATGTGTTTTTCAAGACAACAAAGTCATAACATGTTGTTTACAGCTTTAAAACCACATTTAAGGGTACACTGCCCCTTTAAGAAGACACATGACTGAAGGTTTACATGATTTTGATTCCATCACTGTCTGCCTGCTGGCTGTAATGTCACATTAGACTTCCAATCTGTGCTTTGATTGTAGAGATAAAAGGAAGCTCTTCTTCCTCTCTCAGCTTCTCCGTTTCGTCTGTTTTCAATCAATAACAACGGTGTAAAATGTCGTGTGCTTGCTGCTCATCTGAGCTTGTATTGACCTCGTTTTAACACCTGAATTCATGCATTATGCTCATATTTATGCTCTTTCAGCCTTGGTTTGAAGTTCAAACCCAGAAGCAAAATGTACTTAAAACAACCTATTTGTGATTCCTTTAAAATGTCAGAAAAATATAATCAAATAAATAGAAAAAAACCCCCATAATGTTCAGAGCAGCCAAGCTCTGATAAAAACCAAAGATAAAAACGCGCCACCTATGCCTGCCTTATTTTTCATGAAAGATGTCAGTTTATAGTTTAACATTGCTTGACAGGTTTCCTTTGATCTTTTCTTTTTACTTTCAGGAATTAAATATGTACCTAACTCATGAATAAGCAACTGTGCTTATTGTTATTAAATAAAAATAGAAGAGTAAGGAACGCGTGCCAACATACACTAGGAAATCCCTTTGGGAGTTTTAACGGTTCCTTAAACGTCTCCATTCTGTCAGGAAAACATCTATTTTTATTTTCATGTCTTACATCTTGTTACAAGTCTAGTTTCTGGTGGATAAAATGCTTCGATGTCACATGAAAAACAGAAGATTGATGCCATTCCTGCTGCTTTCGCACACTAAAGTAAGCAAAACAACTAGATTTCAGTCAGAAAATCGTACATTTCCATCGCCTGAGGGGATCATTAGTGCTGGCAGGTTTTGTGCTATAAAGGAAATGTTGGGAATGTGGTGCAGCAAGTTTAGAAAGTAGGTGTCTGATTCAACTGCATCCATTTACAGATACTTCTGCCACAGCAACCATTTTTCTTGGATAGCAAAGACATTTTCAGAAAAGTATTTTTATAGAACACTCAGCCTGTTCGCATGAGTTCCAAATCACACATCTGATTCCACATGCACTCCTGAAATACAACATTAAAATATTATTGCCTATATTTAATTGTCCATGTAGATCTACTGTACATGTGTGGTGACATGACTTTAATTTGTTTCCAATAAATAGCGGTTAATGCAAGAGCAGATCATCTTAGCGTTGGCTTAACATGGCAAAGTTGGAGGAGATCACGACTTCTAGTCAGGCTGGGAGGCAGCGCAGTTGTGCAGACGTTAAAAACACTCCTGCTGCTTCTTTCTTCACACATCAGCTACACTGCTCAATGTTGCCTCAGCCATTTCTGGTGGCATTGCTCCATCTGCTCCTTCTGCAAGGTAACGTGAACTAAACATGTTACAGGAGGACTCCACTAGGGGGCGCATTGTTAAACTCACACCAGATTATGTTGCTGTATTTGTAGGATGGTGTCGACAAAAGACAAAGACAGTGTTTGGTTCATTTTCAGATCATAGCAAGAAAAAAAAAAACAGGAGAAGCACCACCTTATATGGTATGTAAGAGAAACTTTCCATCATCTGTACCTGTTACTTCCCCCTAGTGGTTATTTACAGATTGCAGCTTGCAAACACGTAGCGTTAATTAATGATTATGTGCACAAATTATGTTTTTTTGTTTTTTTTTTATGAATTATGCAAATTTTCTTCAGATTTTTAACAGATGCCCGTAAACAGAGATGGACTACTTTGTCATCATACTTTGATGGATGACAAAACTGCATCGGCTGCCATGGAGATGGTGTCTGACAGTAGAATAAATGCATAAAATCCTTTTAAGAACAAAGACAAAATCTGTAAAGAGAAAATATTATATCTACACAGCAGGGATCCTGAATCCTGGTCTTCGATGGCCGGTGTGCTGCAGGTTTTACAAGGGTCCTTACTGGGACACCGGCCATCAAGGACCAGGATTCAGGATCCCTGCTATATCGAGAATAAGAAAAGGGAACAATCATTAGGTACCATTATAATGTAATTATTGAAAACAACCAGACAACTCACATTAAATAGGAAAATTATGATTATTCAGGTTTGTTCAGGTCCGTAACTGTAATAATTTTCATTATTTTCCACCACGACAGAAACCTCAACCAAATCCCAATATAACCCAAAACAACTAGATATTAAACCAGTTTCCACTGAGGGACATGGTGACGTCCCCACAGCAACACACGAACATGGTGCATATTTACGTGTCAGACAGTATCAAACGGCCGCAATGTCTGACGCAATCTCGTATGAAAGAACACAGCTTAGATGTGTGTGTGTGTGTGTGTGTGTGTGTGTGTGTGTGTGTGTGAGACAACATACCAACGGCCAGATTAGCGATGAAGAAGTTGGTGACAGTTCGCAGTGTCTTAAAGCGATAGATGACGTAGATGACCAGAGAATTACCCAGAACCCCCAGCACGATGATGGTGCTGTAGGCCAAGATTAACACCACCTTCAAACACACAAGAGCAAACATCTGTTAGAGGCAAACGCGTCTGCGGATCAGCTCGGCTGGAAATCCAGGAGTAACTAAAGACATGAAAAGTGGAGTTTAACCTGTAAACTGCTTATTTTGGGAACAGGGAGGATTTTACCTGCACACTCATCAGTCTGATCGGATCCTCTGGAAAATTCACTCCCTCGAACCCTGTAGGCAGACTCGGGAGCTGGGCGCTGACGTTTGGGTCGTAGTCAGGGTACCCGAGGTTGTCTGGGTCACCATTAAACGGCGGCAGGAGGCGGAGCTCATCCCGCGTTGTGTTGACGGCATCGACGGCCTCCATGTCTACTCATATGTGTCCGGCCGGCAGATCCATTTTATAGAGACGGGTTCACGCTCACACAGCCTGCGTGAATACAAACAAACAGAAGAGGAATATTAGCTCATAATGCTAAAAGAGGCCAAGAAACATGTCATACCAGACAGACGGAGGACACAGTATAAACATAAATCTTAACATCTATCATAGATTATGTTTTGCATCGTTACATAAAAGTATTTGTTAAAAGAAACAACAAATGCGTCCAAAAGAGAGCAAACAGAGACCAGATTCCAATACTTATTCATTTCAATAGGCTCTACTGTATTACAGTGTAGATTTACTTACTCCCATTAATTCTACTTATACATATGGTTTATAAAGGCGCAGTTTCAGATGTAGTTATTAACTTTTTTCGGAACTGTAAAGAAAAAAAAAAACTATAATTAAAAACAGAAAGACGAAGAACATTTACTGTTGGAGTATGTTGGTATAACCTTGAAACTTTAGTCTAAAGTAATGGTTCAGATGGAAAACCAGTAGGTATAGATGTTTAAAAAAAAACTATTACCTGTGATTGTTCTTTAAAAGTATTACAGGTGGTCCAGGTTTACGAACAAGTTCCGTTCCTGGCGTAACCAGAAATTCTGCGTAAGTCGGATTTTTACCCTTAAATATCCCTTAAATACGTCCTTAATCACTATGTAAGTATCTAAATACATGTATTATACATCAGATTATTGGGGAAAAAAACTACAAGACATAAAGGTTTTCAATTTATCAACATTGTGGACATATAAGGTGTCAATTATTTCCTAGTTTTGCTGTTTGTTGGTTTGTATCATATGAAGCCATAACTGTTGGCTGGTGGTGATGGACGACCCATTTGATGCTAAGCTAGCGCTATCATAAAGCTACTGCCACGAAAGCAGCCCGCAGGTTTGCCAATCTCATCTGCTCATCATGTATCCTGTTCGGCAGATTATCTGATGATCTACGACTGGCTGTAATCTGATCACATCCATGTTCCACACTGGTTTCCAGGTCAAGGGATTAAGAACAGCGCAGGTAGATTTGGGATGATGACCTGGTTAAAAGCAGGAATGAGCTAAAATGGGGAATGACGGAGTGAAGCATTGTGTTGTGTTTGTTTTTCGCATCAGTGTGGGCAGTTATAGTGGGAAACAACTGGGAGCTTGTCCTTCTAGGACACAGAGCTCTTCTGCTGGGTCCTTTTCAGAAAACAAAGGGAGATGTCCAGGATGCGATCAAACCAGATATCCACTCTCTGTTGTAGAGGAGCAGTGACTCTTAACAGGCCCTCCACTGATGTTTGAGACTCTCACCCCTCTATTTCCTGTAGAAAACCACTTCCAGCTGCTTCTGTCTGCATTTTCTCAGTCCCAACACCAATCTGATGACCACCGGTGGCAGCTGGAATGAAGATGGACCAGTAAATTGAGAGCTTTGCCGCTCGGGTTAGGCTCTCTCTCTTTACAACAACAGATTGGTGCAACAGCCTCATTCCCGCTGAAACAGCTCCAGTTTCCCATCACTCCCTGTCAAAACCTTGAGATACTTGAGCAGAAACTCTTCACTTCTGGTGTTTTGGAGGGTATGTGGTTTTAAAATCAGCACCTGTTGCTGTAAAATCTGTCTTATGCTAAAGACGGGCATCAATCCTGTGTCTTTTACACAGCAGCAGCACACTGAGGCAGAAACCGGTCCACCTGAAACTATAAAACCCAACAGAAGATGAGCCGAATTGTAAAAGCATCACAATGCAGAGAGGAGAAAACAACGAGCACTTCACAAGCGTTGCTGCAACACAGCAGAGCAGCAAGGGCCGCCCTTTTCAGCTGCTGAAAATGTCTGGTAAGTTGAAGATAAAGCACATTTAATGGTTGAAAATTACATCCTTTACTGTATCTGTTATGATACTACAGCTGGTTTCTTACCATCCAACATGGATCTGCTTCTCCCAAACCAGGCTGAAAATAATATTAAAAAGGTGCATCGTCAACGTGCCCTGAGGTATGTCAGCGAACGCATCATCCTTGATGATGCCGAGCCGCAGATGGTGGCTGTACTGGGCAGCTCCCAGTGGTCTGGCAACCTCAGGCTGCTAATATTCAGAAAGAAACAGTGAGGTCCTTCTAATTTGTAAATGTGCTGAGTCAGCATGTAGGCAGGGTGAATATCATCAGATATTTCAGAAGTGTTTTTGTCTTCTTCTACTTTTTTTTGTAAGAAAAAAAAGCTCAAACGTCAAACCAGAAAGAAACTTTTCAATAAAATAATTTAAATTTATAATTGTTTGCAAAGACAGCACATATATGCTCAACTCCTCCAGGAACTTGATTAGTTTTATGCATGTTAAACTCTACCTCAGTGCCGTTACGTCATTCTGATTGAAGCTGCACGTGTTGATGAAGATTTCTGGATGTTTTCTTAAAGCTTTACGACCATTTATAAGCTGAATTTTTTTTTTTTTTTTTTTTAATGTAAAGCAGGTTAGTGATGCGCTCAGTGCTTTCATACAGCCGCCGCTGTTAACTTGATCTAAATAAAAATACTCAGTGGTCAAAGTTTCTGCAGATTGGCTGCACATCATGAATAAGTGATTATTTAGATTTTGGATCAACGTTATTGGCTCTCTGACAGTATGACTGATTTATCAATGCATTCTAACAGCCATGGTTACTTCTGTCTGCACCACTCTGTCCAACCCAACCATCAGCAAACCTGACAGATGGTTGGGAAAAAAGAATTCAACTTATTGTCTTTGAATTAAAAAAATATCCCACTGGTTTTGTGATGCTGGTCCATCCGGACCGTCGCCACCTTGGGAGACGGATGCCGGGATGTTCCAGAGACGACACACTTAAACTGTGGTTCACAGGTGGGGGGATGTCACACCAGCTGAATGAAAGCTTCTTAACACTCGCCTGCACATCCAGCTGTGACCTCTCCGTTTTTCGGCCCTGCAATGTAGGCCAGTCAAACAGCCTCCAGGGGTTCCAACACACACACACACACACACACACACACACACACACACACACACACACACACACACACACACACACACACACACAACAACTCTTCACACACAAACCTGGAAGGGAACGAACATTCCTGAACACACACACATTTCCACACACTCCAGTGAGCTGATTCACTGAGCAACTTGTCTGAGGGCGTTCGGCTCCCCCCTGCTTTCACTTGGCTGACAGGATCAGTGACGCCCCACAAAACAAGAGGCGGCCAGAGCGTCACCTCCACAAGTAGCCAGAGCGTCACCTCAACACGTAGCAAGAGCGTCACCTCCACACGTAGCCAGAGCTTCACCTCCACAAGTAGCCAGAGCGTCACCTCCACACGTAGCCAGAGCGTCACCTCCACACGTAGCCAGAGCGTCACCTCCACACGTAGCCAGAGCTTCGCCTCCACACGTAGCCAGAGCTTCACCTCCACAAGTAGCCAGAGCGTCACCTCCACACGTAGCCAGAGCGTCACCTCCACAAGTAGCCAGAGCGTCACCTCAACACGTAGCAAGAGCGTCACCTCAACACGTAGCCAGAGCGTCACCTCAACACGTAGCCAGAGCGTCACCTCCACACGTAGCCAGAGCGTCACCTCCACACGTAGCCAGAGCGTCACCTCCACACGTAGCCAGAGCTTCACCTCCACACGTAGCCAGAGCGTCACCTCCACAAGTAGCCAGAGTGTCACCTCCACACGTAGCCAGAGCGTCACCTCCACAAGTAGCCAGAGTGTCACCTCCACACGTAGCCAGAGCGTCACCTCCACACGTAGCCAGAGTGTCACCTCCACACGTAGCCAGAGCTTCACCTCCACACGTAGCCAGAGCGTCACCTCCACACGTAGCCAGAGCGTCACCTCCACACGTAGCCAGAGCTTCACCTCCACACGTAGCCAGAGCGTCACCTCCACACGTAGCCAGAGCTTCACCTCCACACGTAGCCAGAGCGTCACCTCCACACGTAGCCAGAGCTTCACCTCCACACGTAGCCAGAGCGTCACCTCCACACGTAGCCAGAGCTTCACCTCCACACGTAGCCAGAGCGTCACCTCCACACGTAGCCAGAGCGTCACCTCCACACGTAGCCAGAGCGTCACCTCCACACGTAGCCAGAGTGTCACCTCCACACGTAGCCAGAGCTTCACCTCCACACGTAGCCAGAGCGTCACCTCCACAAGTAGCCAGAGTGTCACCTCCACACGTAGCCAGAGCTTCACCTCCACACGTAGCCAGAGCGTCACCTCCACACGTAGCCAGAGCGTCACCTCCACACGTAGCAAGAGCGTCACCTCCACACGTAGCCAGAGCTTCACCTCCACAAGTAGCCAGAGCGTCACCTCCACAAGTAGCCAGAGCGTCACCTCCACACGTAGCCAGAGCTTCACCTCCACACGTAGCCAGAGCGTCACCTCCACAAGTAGCCAGAGCGTCACCTCCACAAGTAGCAAGAGCGTCACCTCCACACGTAGCCAGAGCGTCACCTCCACACGTAGCCAGAGCTTCACCTCAACATGTAGCCAGAGCTTCACCTCCACAAGTAGCCAGAGCTTCACCTCCACAAGTAGCCAGAGCGTCACCTCCACAAGTAGCCAGAGCTTCACCTCCACAAGTAGCCAGAGCTTCACCTCCACAAGTAGCAAGAGCGTCACCTCCACACGTAGCCAGAGCGTCACCTCAACACGTAGCCAGAGCTTCACCTCCACAAGTAGCCAGAGCTTCACCTCCACAAGTAGCCAGAGCGTCACCTCCACAAGTAGCAAGAGCGTCACCTCCACAAGTAGCAAGAGCGTCACCTCCACACGTAGCCAGAGCTTCACCTCCACACGTAGCCAGAGCTTCACCTCAACATGTAGCCAGAGCTTCACCTTGACACGTAGCCAATGTACAATGTACAGAGGACGTCTGTAACACCATGTGTCCTTTATGTTGCCAGTTCATCCACTAGTGGGCAGTGCTGAGTCCAGAGTACCAGTTGGTAGCGGTAATCTACTGCTATAAAGTTGCTTGGAACTGTTGAAAAACACCAGAAGAAGAAGACTACAACCACAACAAAGGGTTATTGTTGCTCTACACTGTCTTCTGTGGCTCATTCTGTTGCTGTTTATTTAGCAGTTTCCGCATCAGCTTCTTCCTGTTCCTCTTCTTCTTCTATGGTTTGTTCCTTAAAGTAATGGATTTCTAAGGCCCTTAAAAATGGATGCAGGAGACTTCCATCTGTATATGCATCGATGGCATTGAGCATAAATGGAGTTTCGGTCATTGTATTTGAGATCCATCTGACACACCTTACCAGTGAACTGTAATGGGATTGATTAGTACTTATATGCGTACTCGTATCTGCAAGCACTTAAAACTTGTACTCTGAAGGCTAGTCAGGTTTTTCGTCTTTACAGAGCAACCATACTAAAATATTGTGGCAATTTGCTGACTTTTGTCAGTAATTTAAAGTATTTGTTTAATATTTTTCCATTCATTTTTAATCTTTCAGTTTTTTCTGGTGATTTTATATCCTTTAGGATAGTTTTGTGGTACTTTGTAGCTTCATTGTTTCACTTTGAAGTTTGTTTTGTCCCATTCCATCATATTGTATCATTTATGAACCTCTGCAGTCGTGTGGTAATCATTGTTAGTGTCGCATTTCTTGGCATGGATTCCTCTTCCATGTGAATTATTGTTAAAATTGTGACACACAGCAGTGGTGTTGATGGAAGTGGATCTCTGCATGATCGTGTTTTGTGGTTATTTGGATTTTATTAGCTTTTTTTTTTTTTTGTGAATGTGATCATCTTTGTTTTTACGTTTTATCTTCAGCCTCTTGTTATTTTATGTCATTTTGAAAGGTTTTGCGCTTAATTTTTTCTCTTTGAAGTGCTTTTTTGTCTCTTTGTAGTTACGTTTCATCATCTCGTATCACTTTTGGACCTCTGCAGTCGGGTTTAATCTTTGTCAAAGCGGTGTGACGAAACTAAAAACGGCTAATTCAGCATTCATTTTTGCATCCTGCATTGGAAATTGCCATATTTGATGTTTCTGAGAAACTGAGACTCTTCGCTTTGCTGGAACACTGGCGGCCATCCGATTACCCATCAGCTGAAATCCTGGGTGTGTTTTTGACAGCACTTCTTGCTCTGAAAAACAAGCTCTGTGGTTAAGAGCAGCTTCCACCAGCTGAGGCTGCTGGCCGAGGTGAAGCCTTTTCAGCCCTACAAAGATTTATAAATACATGGTTTTATTAGTAAAAAACTGGATATTTAAGATTCTTTATGTCGCTCCAGCTTAACCTTGATGCCCCCACCCAGCTGTTTACCGGCTGCTTTTAAGAGCTTTTTAAAGATTATGTTTATTCTATGACTTTCAGTTTGAGCTAACATGTTTGACTTTGTATTTGTGCTTTGAATAAATCATTTTTTACAATGCCGTTACCAGATATAGTTTTATTTTATGTGAAGCACTTTGCTTGTTTTTAGATGTGTTACATAAATAAACATGACTTTCTCTTATTGTGTTTTTTTTTTTAATTTGTTTTATTTTGTTTAGGTTTTGGCTTTAAGCCTAATTTTTGGTCATTTTGTGGTTGATTTTGGGGGGAATTTAACAAAGAACTGAGCCTTCATCCAACAGATCCTGTAAAAAAAATTTTCATAAATTATATCAGAAAATATCTGGTACAAAACAAATTAATTTTAACTTTTAATGTTGTAACGCGTCATATCTCATACGGTTTGAGACCTTTTGCAGAATTTTATCGTTAAACATTTTACCAGTCCCGTTTTACACAACTTGATACTTGTCTTCTGCCCCCTAGTGGCTAAACTGCAATAATGCATAAGAAAAATAAAGTTTACATGTCACACAGTAATAAAACAAAAACACCAAAAGAGTTTCTAATTCCAGGCTGGCTGAAATAGCTAATAGGTAACAATGTATAAATGATTATAATTTCCGTACTTTCACATCTTTTGTACTTTAAAGTGTTTAAATTATCTGTTTACATATTTTGCTTTTAACTTATTTTGTGATTTGTCGATTTATTCATTTGTCTATATAGTTATTTATTGATCCAATTTGCTCTTCATCCATCCATGTTGCCATTTATATAAGTATTTATCTATTTAGCTATTCATATTTTCATTCATACATTTATTTATTTATCTATTTACACCTTTAGAATTTCATATTTTTGTTAATTAAATGCATAATTTTCTTCCAGAACCTCCATCTGTTTTCTTTTGCTTTCCTTTCTGTCCTGCCTGCATTGTCACATCTCTTCATTCTGTTATTTCATGACTTTAACATCAAACTTTAAGACAATAAAACAAAGAGCCTTTTTTCATATTTATATAAACGTCCAAATAGTCTTCAGATTTAAGAAATGAGACTTTTTACTCCGTTTTTCTCAAGTCGGCTTTAAATTTGACTAAACTGAGTGAAGAAGAGTTGCTGAAGAATTCTGATGTAAAACTTTTTTATGTCAGTTTAAGATAAAAAAAAAAAAAAGTTCAGCATCAAAGTTCAGACGTGCGTATATTTCCCATCACGCATTGCGTCACCTTTGCCTCTGAAATTAGGCAGCGCTGCGTTTAAAAGCCGACACCTGCTCCACACAATGACCGCTGACCTAAAAATAAACATCATCTGCTGCTTTTTAAGAGCAACGCCAACCTGCACGACCCTCGCGCTCCTGTTAAACGCAGACAGATGCAACCATCACGCGGCGCGGACAACAAAGCATCAGCTCACATCAACCGTACAAACACCATCCAGGCGTGTGTGTTTCTGCTGCAGACATTAATCTTGCATCTGCACCGGGAGCGTCGTCACAAACACAGTTTTCACATTACAGTTCGACCTCAGTGTCGACTGGAGACGTCTCCCTCCGCGCTGCAAGCCGCCCGCGAGCCTCAATCACCTCCAGATGCTGCCTTCGCCTCCATCTAAACTTCTTAACTTGTTTTCTTCAGTGTGTCACGCGACAATGACCCGACTGCTTCTCGTCTGAAGGCTGCCGTTTGTTATGGTGGAATGAATCCCTGCAGGACCGAGTGTCTTCTGCAGGTAGCGGGAGGTGAAGATTTACACGAAATGATTAAAAACACGCAGCTTTCAAACACAGAGAGAGAAGATCAGAAGCTTTAGAAAGACAAACTCTGAATATCTAATCAGCACGTTGGTTGCAGGACGAATGTCTGAAAGTCGGCTTCGCGAGATTCCAGCTCGTTTTAATCGGGCTCAAACAGGAAAAAAAAGCTTTATTCTTTGATTAAAACAATAATAATTCTCCATCAGGACTAAAGGAGTGTTACGCCAACGCTTGAGTCTCCATCCTGAAGAGATAAAGTCAGGCTGAGGCCGGACAGATCAATATAAACATCCATGGTATCGATACCAAGGCCAGGATCTTTAAAGTGGTGCTCATAATGACGTCGTTTCTGGACACTTGATGGCAAAAACACTAAATATAAGCCTTAAAAACTATCAGATCATCATAAATATGGACCATAGGTGTGACACTGTGTTGGAGCAGGGTAACACTGAAAATCTGCATGACTGCGACCCTCAACAACTGGTTTTAGACACCACAGACAAACAGGTAAATAAATAAATACTTATAATAAAAATCTTATTTTATGTGCTCTCTTGACCGAGACTGTTCAACTCCGGAGCAGGGTAACACTGAAAATAAATGCTTCCAATATAATTCTCTTTTTCAGTATTTATGACCAGAACTCTTCCATTAATGGGCCACAATTCTGCAGGTTTTAGATGTTTCCCTGCTCCAACACACCTGACTAATTAGTGAGTCATTGTGCAGCACTTCATTGGATCCATTCCATTTAAATAAGGTGCTCTGCAGCTGGGTAACAATGAAATTAAATGCTTCTCATATAATTATTCTTTTCAGTATTCATACTTTACCAGGATTGTTTAACTCCCGCATTTAAGAGTCCTGGAGGTTGTAGATGTTTTTTTCTGCTCCAACACACTTGACTCAAATTAGTCAGGCATTGTCCAGAACTTCATAGACCATTGGATCCATTCCATTTGAATGAGATGTTTTGCAGCAGGGTAACAATGAATTTAAATTCTTTAAATAAGTTTATCTTATTCAGTATTAACTCTTGACCAGGGTTGTTCAACTCCCGCATCTGAGGGCCACAGTCCTGCAGGTTTTAGATGTTTCTCTGCTCCAACACACGACTCAAATTAGTCAGTCATTATCCAGAACTTCATAGACTGTTGGATCCATTCCTTTTGAATGAGGTGTTTTGCAGCTGAGTAACAACAAATTTAAATCCTTTAAATACATTTATCTTATTCAGTATTAACTCTTGACCAGGCCTGTTCTGCAGGTTTTAGATGTCTCCCTGCTCCAACACACTTTAAGACAAATGAATCCATCCCATGTTCTGCGTTATGGTCCTGTTATGCAAAATCAAGTCTGTGAAGCAGGCAAACATCTAAAACCTGCAGGACAGTGTGAAAACCTTCCTGAAGAGAACCTGGTAACTCCTGTTTGGGTTTGACAGCTGAGCAAAGATCCTCAAGCTAATCCTTCAGACACAAACACTGACGCTCATGTTTCTGCTAAGTAGCTGGTTTAATATAACTAATATGTCCTCAGTTTGATGGCGGCACAACCTCCTCTCACCTTAAAGTACCTTTTTTCCCCATCCTGCTGACGGAAACAACAAATCCTCTTAATGGTATAATCTTCCCTTCACACCGTTCGCTTGTTTACATCGTCTGAATATCGTTCCTGACTAAACTTAAAACCTGACACCACTCCAAAGTCATTAAAACCCCATAATTCCCCGTAAGCAGAAAGCAAAACACTGTCTGCCTAAAGGGTCAAACACTTTCATTTTGGCTCCATTGATATTCAGAGGATGTCTGAAAGTTGTCCCGATGTCTCCGTGGACGACAGTATTTTCATGGACAAACCGAGTGAACGAGCCGGGCTAAAGCTTAAATCTGCACTTATTAAGAAACATCAAGAGGCCCCAACATGGAAACAAACAGATGTTTCCACTCCGGAGCCTTCACAGCGTTGTTAAACCCTTTAAATTAATTGTATGGGGGCTCTCTGGTGTTTCTGCCCAAAGCAAAGTGACTCGAACAGACATCAAGGTTGAAACATCTTGTTTTTACCAGAACAGAGATGAGCAGAAGGCTGGAAAAAAAAAAACAAATGTTGACTTTCAGCTTTATCCATCACAAATGTACGTTTGAGCAAATTGGGTGTAAAAAATTATCGTTCAAATCATCTCACTTCCACCACATTGGACCTCCATTGCTGGATATGGTACATTAAATAGCTTCTTTTCCCTCTGAAGCCCTTTTCCAGTAACATGTTGACCACTCAGAGAGCTTTTACACCATAAAAACAAGCCAGAAATGGATCCACCTTGGTTGTCAGACTAGCTTCCCAAACCCCATGACTTATTGATACATGGATGTTGGATGGGTAAGGGACATGTCTCTACATGAGATGTCTCTACCAGTTCTCTCTATTATCTGGAAGACTGTATTACTGATATAAGTCCGGCCCCATCACTCATGTCAATCGCTACAATTAACTCTGTTTGTCGTTTCTAGCAAACGTAATTGGCTGTCCCTGCTGTCACTCCTTCTGGTTGAAAGAGCTAGCGCTTCTGGCTAGCATTAGCTAGCAGGAGAAAGTAGAGGTGTCTTCAGCCAGACTTCAGGAGAAAAGAGAGACGGGAGGAGATCAGAGTTATTTTAGACTTAACGTGAAAGAAATAAATTTTCTCATCTAAAAATCGCCATTTTTAATGAGTAGCAGAGTGAAAAATCTCCTGATCATCAATCAATGTGGTTTTTATCAGGAAACAAGATCAAAGATGTTGAGAGAGGATGATGGTGAGATAGCTGGGGGGACGTGGACAGACAGGTGTATAAACAGGTAGTGATACAGGTGGAGAGACAGGTGTATAAGCAGGTGGAGAGACAGGTGTATAAACAGCTAGTGATACAGGTGGAGAGACAGGTGTATAAACAAGGGGAGAGACAGGTGTATAAACAGCTAGTGATACAGGTGGAGAGACAGGTGTATAAACAGCTAGTGATACAGGTGGAGAGACAGGTGTATAAACAGCTAGTGATACAGGTGGAGAGACAGGTGTATAAACAGGTGGAGAGACAGGTGTATAAGCAGGTGGAGAGACAGGTGTATAAACAGGTAGTGAAACAGGTGGAGAGACAGGTGTATAAGCAGGTGGAGAGACAGGTGTATAAGCAGGTGGAGAGACAGGTGTATAAACAGGTAGTGATACAGGTGGAGAGACAGGTGTATAAGCAGGTGGAGAGACAGGTGTATAAACAGCTAGTGATACAGGTGGAGAGACAGGTGTATAAACAGCTAGTGATACAGGTGGAGAGACAGGTGTATAAACAGCTAGTGATACAGGTGGAGAGACAGGTGTATAAACAGCTAGTGATACAGGTGGAGAGACAGGTGTATAAACAGCTAGTGATACAGGTGGAGAGACAGGTGTATAAACAGCTAGTGATACAGGTGGAGAGACAGGTGTATAAACAGCTAGTGATACAGGTGGAGAGACAGGTGTATAAACAGCTAGTGATACAGGTGGAGAGACAGGTGTATAAACAGCTAGTGATACAGGTGGAGAGACAGGTGTATAAACAGGTGGAGAGACAGGTGTATAAGCAGGTGGAGAGACAGGTGTATAAACAGGTAGTGATACAGGTGGAGAGACAGGTGTATAAACAGCTAGTGATACAGGTGGAGAGACAGGTGTATAAACAGGTGGAGAGACAGGTGTATAAGCAGGTGGAGAGACAGGTGTATAAACAGGTAGTGATACAGGTGGAGAGACAGGTGTGTAAACAGGTGGAGAGACAGGTGTATAAGCAGGTGGAGAGACAGGTGTATAAACAGGTAGTGATACAGGTGGAGAGACAGGTGTGTAAACAGGTGGAGAGACAGGTGTATAAGCAGGTGGAGAGACAGGTGTATAAACAGCTAGTGATACAGGTGGAGAGACAGGTGTATAAACAGGTGGAGAGACAGGTGTATAAGCAGGTGGAGAGACAGGTGTATAAACAGCTAGTGATACAGGTGGAGAGACAGGTGTGTAAACAGGTGGAGAGACAGGTGTATAAGCAGGTGGAGAGACAGGTGTATAAACAGCTAGTGATACAGGTGGAGAGACAGGTGTATAAACAGGTGGAGAGACAGGTGTATAAGCAGGTGGAGAGACAGGTGTATAAACAGCTAGTGATACAGGTGGAGAGACAGGTGGAGAGACAGGTGTGTAAACAGGCGGAGAAGCAGGTAGTAAAGCAGGTGTAGAAACAGGTTTAGAAACAGACAGTAAAGCAGGCGCCAAACTGGCAACGTTGGCCAACCTGTCAGAAGACAGCGATGTTAGAGAGCAGTGAAAAAAAACAGGTGGATGTCAGTTCCTGACGTTTCAGGACCAAAAACAGCCAGAAAAGCTTTTTTCTACCCGGTTTCCTCCATGAGCTGTGCATCGCAGCCTCTGCTATCTGCGTTGCCAGTCTGGGAAAAATCAATGAGCCACAATGCATTATTAACTTCCTGTCACCTTCTCCCGATGCCTCCCCCTCCAACTGGCCTCTGGGTCAACGTGTCCCAGTGATGTAACTGGAAATCCAAAGACAAACATGACAAGTCCTTAAACTGATGACTGTTTAAACCATCCAAGTAGCATGCTAATTTAATTAATAATGGATTTATTAGATGCTTTATTAGGCTTACAACCAGCTTTCATGTTCTCAGTGGTTTAACGAAGCTTTATCCCAGCTGACAATGCCTCAAACTTTCCAATCATTTGAGTAATTTTCTCTAAATGATCCTGACTACATATTGAACAGATGAGCAGAAGAAAAATCTTTATTTCATAACCCCATATGTTGGTGGATGGTTATGAGTCAATGTTTAACCAGCAAAAATCGATTAGGAACCAATCCAACCATTTGAAACCTTACAGAGGAGTAATAATGATACCATGACAAATGCTGCTGAACACCAATACAACTGACAAAAAACACAAACAAGCTGCTAATTTGCATAATCTATGTTCTTTTTTTAGTCCAGCTGTACCATGTTTGTCATTCGCTGATGGAGACATCAAGACAAAGAACAGACAGACATATGAGGATCTATTCAGTGGCAAATCCTACCTTCCTGTGTCCAAATGTTCAGTTAGGATATCAATTGCGTGGATACATGTTTATTCCGCTCCGTGACGTCACCCGTAGGTTTCTGAAGAGCTGAATTGAAGCTCGGTGGGCGGTTCCTACCATCACCATGTTGGCAGGGGCACGAGTGTCGTCTCGCCCAGAAAATACAAATATGGGCAAAGAGGTGGAGCTGAGGGGGGGGCTGTGAGCGTCATGGCTGATGATTGACATTGAGCGAACTTTCTGTGGCTAAGAGCTAACCGAGCTAACCCGGAGATAACAGGAGCTAACCAGCTAACGGAAGTAAGCGGGCTACTTACCGGCTAGAAACCGCGGTTGTTCTATGTTCTTCTGACTTGAAGCAGGAGATCGGGTACCTGTCAATCGAAAGGACACGCCCCTAAATATGCCAAATTTCGAGATTAAATGACTTTTAAACGGGCGAGTTAGAAAAATGTTCACTGCCCCCACAGTTGTCATGAAGGTAAACCTGACGTACTAAACCTATTAGACCTAGGGGGAATTGCAGTTTTATGCACTTCAGCATAGGCTTCACTTTCACATAGCAAACCCCCATAAACTCCCATGTTAAAAACACCAACTTCACAGCAGAAATAAACATGTTTACAGCTTGGAACAAAAATCCAATTTAGGTTTAAATAGACAAGTTTATTTTCATGGTGTTTCATGGTCTCATAGTGTGAGGAAGTCAATTTCCATTTAAAGCTTATCTATTTAAATGTTATTCAATTTAGAAGTTCAACATATTTATCCAATATCTGAATCTGATAGCTGAGTGTAGCGCAACAGTGGTTTTTATCAGGCTAAAATCGCTCCTTAGCTTTAGCCTGCTGACGTCTGTTAGCTAGTGAACTCCCGTTAGCTCTGGGTTAACCAAGTTAGTTCCTAGCTACAGGAAGCATAGACGACGGGGAGTATAGACAGTGTCAATTATCCTCCCCCGCACTCACAGCCCCCTCTCACCTCTATTTCTTTGCTCATTTTTATATTTTCTAGGGTGACGATATGCGTAACACGACCAACGACAAAGCAACGGGCTTAACTTCACTTTTTCAGAAAGTCGTAGGTGACATCATAGAGGCTCCGCCCATCTTCTTCTATACAGTCTATGTCTACAACACATGTCCAGTAATAAAGCTCCAGATCCAGATGGTTTTCAAACAGTTTTCCAGTGGACTATAGTGGGACCTACATTCTACAATAAAGCAAAATACATTCATAGAAACGTTCATACGAAACAAATGGCCAGTTTGCAGCCTACTTGCAACTTGAATGTTTCTGGTGGTGTGTTGGTCGACAATTTAATTCATAATGGCCTTAAATTAAATTGAATGAGACCAGCAAGAACCCTGATGAGTCATTTCTTTGTTTTTTTCTCCAACTGCAACATGTTTTTCACTGGGTACTCCGAACCAACTTTGCTAGAAAGAAAAAAACTCCTTCCAGTCGCATTATAATAACTTAAACCAGGGGGGGCCAGAGTTGGTCCTGTAGGGCTGCTGTCCAGCAGGTTTTCCATGTATCCCTGCTCCAACACACCTGGCTTCCATTAAATGGATCCAATACCAATGAAGTTGTTGCACAATGACTGATTAGTTTGAGTCAGGTGCATAGAAAACCTGCAGGAATGTGTCCCTCAAGGACCAGAGCTGAACACCCCTGGCATTAACTACATAAAAAAAAACTTTAAAATGTTGCTAAAAAACAAAAATGGTATTTTCAATTATGTCTCAGTTTCAGCATCTGACATGTTGGTATGTAAACAGCTGTGTCCTTTTAATTCCCAACACGTGGCAATGCCGTGTCAAACGTCACTGATGTGGTGGAACAGGAGCTGGAGCAAGGAGAAAAGAGTCAGACCGAGGCGACAACAGATCTGTCGCCCTGCAGCCCGGGATGCTCTCACACAGGAAGTCACACCATTTACTCTCCCAGCCGAGCAGGAAGCGACACAGCCGAGCCCAACGCAGAATCTGGGCCAGCCGAGCATCTAAAAGGTCAGTCTTTGTTAAATTTGATGCAGAAAATGACAGCAGGAAGCAGCTCGGCTAAAGCTCAGCCCCTCTCCCTCTGAAACTTCATGGCGGGCCGATCAGCAGCCGAGCGGCTCGTCTACAGACATGTGGGTGACAGAAAGAGGACGGATGATTGTCTCTGATTTGCACCGAGTCAGAGTGGTTTCCAGCGAGGGATGATCACAGCTGCAGCAGTGAAACATTGAGACCAAACCCTCAGAGAGCTGCTCATTAAGAGGATTTAATGAAATCACATCACTGGAGTCAAGCTCGGCCAGCTGGACCAGAGGCCAAAGGTCCACTTCAATGCACAATATTCCAGCAACGATGTTTCAACGTGGACCAAAGGAGAGAAGTGAAGTAATTAGATTTTTTTTTTTATTTAGTAAGTCTAGAAAAATATTCACAACTTCTAGCACTGAGATGGACTTTCTTTTTTCCTCCAGAAGCTGCCTTAATTATTGATTAACAAGATGGGAACATTCCTCGGATATTATGATGATGAGAATCTCCCGTTCCACCACATCTTGATGAGAATCTCCCGTTCCACCACATCATGATGAGAATCTCCCGTTCCACCTCATCACCATGAGAATCTCCCGTTCCACCACATCACCATGAGAATCTCCCGTTCCACCACATCACCATGAGAATCTCCCGTTCCACCACATCACCATGAGAATCTCCCGTTCCACCTCATCACCATGAGAATCTCCCGTTCCACCTCATCACCATGAGAATCTCCCGTTCCACCACATCACCATGAGAATCTCCCGTTCCACCTCATCACCATGAGAATCTCCCGTTCCACCACATCACCATGAGAATCTCCCGTTCCACCACATCACCATGAGAATCTCCCGTTCCACCACATCACCATGAGAATCTCCCGTTCCACCACATCACCATGAGAATCTCCCGTTCCACCACACCATGATGAGAATCTCCCGTTCCACCTCATCATGATGAGAATCTCCCGTTCCACCTCATCACCATGAGAATCTCCCGTTCCACCACATCACGATGAGAATCTCCCGTTCCACCTCATCATGATGAGAATCTCCCGTTCCACCTCATCACGATGAGAATCTCCCGTTCCACCTCATCACCATGAGAATCTCCCGTTCCACCACATCACCATGAGAATCTCCCGTTCCACCTCATCATGATGAGAATCTCCCGTTCCACCTCATCACCATGAGAATCTCCCGTTCCACCACATCACCATGAGAATATCCCGTTCCACCTCACCATGATGAGAATCTCCCGTTCCACCTCATCATGATGAGAATCTCCCGTTCCACCTCATCATGATGAGAATCTCCCGTTCCACCTCATCACCATGAGAATCTCCCATTCCACCTCATCACCATGAGAATCTCCCGTTCCACCACATCACCATGAGAATCTCCCGTTCCACCTCATCACCATGAGAATCTCCCGTTCCACCACATCACGATGAGAATCTCCCGTTCCACCTCATCATGATGAGAATCTCCCGTTCCACCTCATCACCATGAGAATCTCCCGTTCCACCTCATCACCATGAGAATCTCCCGTTCCACCTCATCACCATGAGAATCTCCCGTTCCACCTCATCACCATGAGAATCTCCCGTTCCACCACACCATGATGAGAATCTCCCGTTCCACCTCATCACCATGAGAATCTCCCGTTCCACCACATCATGATGAGAATCTCCCGTTCCACCTCATCACCATGACAATCTCCCGTTCCACCTCATGATGAGAATCTCCCGTTCCACCTCATCATGATGAGAATCTCCTGTTCAAACACATCACTATGAGAATCTCCCGTTCCACCTCATCACCATGAGAATCTCCCGTTCCACCACATCACCATGAGAATCTCCCGTTCCACCACACCATGATGAGAATCTCCCGTTCCACCTCACCATGATGAGAATCTCCCGTTCCACCTCACCATGATGAGAATCTCCCGTTCCACCTCACCATGATGAGAATCTCCCGTTCCACCTCATCATGATGAGAATCTCCCGTTCCACCTCATCATGATGAGAATCTCCCGTTCCACCTCATCATGATGAGAATCTCCCGTTCCACCTCATCACCATGAGAATCTCCCGTTCCACCACATCACCATGAGAATCTACCGTTCCAACACATCACTATGAGAATCTCCCGTTCCACCTCATCACCATGAGAATCTCCCGTTCCACCTCATCACCATGAGAATCTCCCGTTCCACCACATCACCATGAGAATCTCCCGTTCCAACACATCACTATGAGAATCTCCCGTTCCACCTCATCACCATGAGAATCTCCCGTTCCACCTCATCACCATGAGAATCTCCCGTTCCACCTCATCATGATGAGGTTCTCCCGTTCCAACACATCACTATGAGAATCTCCCGTTCCACCTCATCACCATGAGAATCTCCCGTTCCACCTCACCATGATGAGAATCTCCCGTTCCACCACTTCACCATGAGAATCTCCCGTTCCACCTCACCATGATGAGAATCTCCCGTTCCACCTCATCACCATGAGAATCTCCCGTTCCACCTCATCATGATGAGAATCTCCCGTTCCACCACATCACCATGAGAATCTCCCGTTCCACCTCATCACCATGAGAATCTCCCGTTACACCTCATCACCATGAGAATCTCCCGTTCCACCACATCACCATGAGAATCTCCCGTTCCACCACATCACCATGAGAATCTCCCGTTCCACCTCATCACCATGAGAATCTCCCGTTCCACCTCATCATGATGAGAATCTCCCGTTCCACCACATCACCATGAGAATCTCCCGTTCCACCACATCACCATGAGAATCTCCCGTTCCACCACATCACCATGAGAATCTCCCGTTCCACCACATCACCATGAGAATCTCCCGTTCCACCTCATCACCATGAGAATCTCCCGTTCCACCACATCACCATGAGAATCTCCCTTTCCACCACATCACGATGAGAATCTCCCGTTCCACCACATCATGATGAGAATCTCCCGTTCCACCACATCACCATGAGAATCTCCCGTTCCACCACATCATGATGAGAATCTCCCGTTCCACCACATCATGATGAGAATCTCCCGTTCCACCTCATCACCATGAGAATCTCCCGTTCCACCTCATCATGATGAGAATCTCCCGTTCCACCACATCACCATGAGAATCTCCCGTTCCACCTCATCATGATGAGAATCTCCCGTTCCACCTCATCATGATGAGAATCTCCCGTTCCACCACATCACCATGAGAATCTCCCGTTCCACCTCATCATGATGAGAATCTCCCGTTCCACCTCATCACCATGAGAATCTCCCGTTCCACCTCATCATGATGAGAATCTCCCGTTCCACCACATCACCATGAGAATCTCCCGTTCCACCTCATCATGATGAGAATCTCCCGTTCCACCACATCACCATGAGAATCTCCCGTTCCACCTCATCACCATGAGAATCTCCCGTTCCACCTCATCACCATGAGAATCTCCCGTTCCACCACATCACCATGAGAATCTCCCGTTCCACCACATCACCATGAGAATCTCCCGTTCCACCTCATCACCATGAGAATCTCCCGTTCCACCTCATCATGATGAGAATCTCCCGTTCCACCACATCACCATGAGAATCTCCCGTTCCACCACATCACCATGAGAATCTCCCGTTCCACCACATCACCATGAGAATCTCCCGTTCCACCACATCACCATGAGAATCTCCCGTTCCACCTCATCACCATGAGAATCTCCCGTTCCACCACATCACCATGAGAATCTCCCGTTCCACCACATCACGATGAGAATCTCCCGTTCCACCACATCATGATGAGAATCTCCCGTTCCACCACATCACCATGAGAATCTCCCGTTCCACCTCATCATGATGAGAATCTCCCGTTCCACCACATCATGATGAGAATCTCCCGTTCCACCTCATCACCATGAGAATCTCCCGTTCCACCACATCACCATGAGAATCTCCCGTTCCACCTCATCATGATGAGAATCTCCCGTTCCACCTCATCATGATGAGAATCTCCCGTTCCACCACATCATGATGAGAATCTCCCGTTCCATCTCATCATGATGAGAATCTCCCGTTCCACCTCATCATGATGAGAATCTCCCGTTCCACCACATCCCAAAGCTGCTCTGCTGGATGTAGATCTGGTGACTGTGGAGGCCGTTGGAGGACAGTGAACTCATCGTCATGGTGGAGATGATGTGAGCTTTGTGACATGGTGCATCATCCTGCTGGAAGTTTCCATCAGAAGATGCTACACTGTGCTCATAAAGGGATGGACATGGTCAGCAGCAGGACTCAGGTAGGCTATGCTGGTTAAACCATGTCATGTTGGTACAAAGGGGACCAAAGTGAGACAGGGAAATTGTTGGAACCAGTGCTTATTGATCTCTTGCTTCTTCCATCTCCAACCTGTCTGTCCAGAACATTCTCTGAAAACACTAGAGATGGTTGTGTGTGAAAATCCCAGTGAATACTCATACCAACAACATGCAACATTGAAAGTCACTTAGACCTCTCTCCTTCATGCTTATGATCAGTTTAAACATCAGCAAGTCGTCTTCATCACATCTACATGACTACATGTGCTGGACCATTTGGTATCATATGAACAGACAAACTGAATATCAGGGTAAATAAAAGATGTTAAAAACATCAATTTTGCAGTTTGTACATGATTGAGACGAAAACTATTAGATTTCATGCCTACTAAAAGTATGTCCAGTTTGAAGGGTTGGACGTTGATCCATTATGCTGATGTGACCCTTTCAGGACCCACATGGGAGGCAAAGTGGATTGAGGGAAGAGTTGAACTGGACTGGTGAACTGTTGTGAACTCGGAGCAGAATAACCTGATAGAAGAGTAGAAATATATTCCTAATGGATTAACTAAAGGAGATTACAACCAGAGCACACTGGATGACTCGGTTTCATTCTTACAAAATAAATCTGCTGAGCTGACTGACATGCAAGATATTAACTAAACAAATCCTTTACTCTGTCCAAAATACTTTTCCTTTTTAGGATCAATGAGAGCAGATAGGATCCAGCATTTCATCTGAACCATTTCATGAATAGAGACCTTTTGTTAACATTCCTCCCCACAATGAGTGGGGCCGGGGACAAAATCCAAGCTGCCTGTAGCTAGGAGCTAACTGAGCAAACCTGGAGATAACAGGAGCTAACCAGCTAACGGAGGTAAGCGGGCTAAAGCTAAGTCACATTGTAAACTGGCTAAAAACTGCGGTTGTTCTACGTTCTTTTTACTTGAAGCGGGAGATCGGGTACCTGTCAATCAAGAGGACACGCCTCTATTATGCTAAATTTTGAGATTAAATTACTTTTAAACAGGCGAGTTAGAAAAAAATTAACTCCCCCCCCGACAGTTATCATGAAGGTAAACCTGACCTATTAAACCTAAAATGATCTTTGAACCAGGCTGTAAACATGTTTATTTCTGCTGTGAAGTTGGTCTTTTTAACGCAGGAGTCTATGGGGATTTGCTCTGTTTTGGAGCCCCTAGTGGATGAAGGGAGGAACTGCAGTTTTATGCACTTCTGCAGAGGCTTCACTTTTTACCGCCTGAGGTTGCCGCTTGATGATGATGCAGTATTAAGCCAAAAAATGGCTTTGTTGTTGGTTTTAAGGTCCCAGAAGAAAGGTCTCTGATGGCTCTTGTAGATAGAAAACAAATACAGCTACTATATTATAATTATTATGATATCAGCATTGATGCCATCTTCAGAGTGATAACGACATGTGAACCATATTACAGATTGTAGATTTTTACATGAAAACATAAAAAAAATACATAATGGCCTGGGGGTGTGCCGCACTGGTTCAGGGGTTAAAGACACCCGAATGGAATAAGACACAACATAAAGCAGTAACTAGATGAACTCTGCAGGTATATTATGTATAAATGAGGTTTTGCCTCAGGTTATATAAAGTTATCGTTCTGGATCAATGTCAGAGTCATGAGTATAAAAGCTTCACGTGAATCTCAATGTGTCAAAAACAAGCAAAGAAAAAGGAATCAAGACCAAATCAACAGTTTGGACATCTGTCCGTGTGTAAACATTAGGCTCTTTAGCCTCTCGTTTTGGTCACCGCGACACGTTTCTGGCAGCAGCAGGCGGCGTTTTTCACAGCGATGCATGTGAACATCACTTTGTCCTGCCTGTTCAGCATCGAGCGGTCGACAGACTCGCTTAGAGACGAGTTGTTCAGGAGGGAGGGTAACGCTTAGCGGCTAAGTGTTGAAGATAAAACCAGAGCTAAATGAAGGGCGGAAACAACATCTCAAATTGATCAGTGTTCCATTAAATGCAACCTTTTCACTTTTAAGACAGATAAAATTCTTGCATTAAAAAAAATCCTCCATGAAACTTTGGACTTTGAAGTTTTTGGATTTCTCCTTTAATGCTAATGTTAATTTTTCGGTGAGAACGAAGCTTTGAAGTCCTCGTCTGGCTGAGGGTCGGCTTTGATTTTCTTCAGGAGGATTACTTCTGTCAAATGGAGGCAAACACCAAGACGAAAGATGGCAAAATAGAGAGGAAATGTACAAAAACAAGAGTCGGACCAGCAAAAAGAGACGAAGAGCAGGTTCAGGAAGGACTCTGAAATCAATACTCTGATTAATATCAATAACTTCGTCAGGAGTTACACACCTTTTAAATTAAATGCTGATTCAATTAGAAAAACAGCTTGAAGCCAAAATAAAGTCCCACTTTTTCAAGCAGAAGTGCAGCTCGGCAAACAGATTTGAACATTTACGCAGCTTCTCAGGATTAATGATGTGAAATGTCAGAAAACAGCTGCAGGTGAAGCAATTAGCTCTGACATTTTAATGTTTGATCCTAACTTCAGGTGACAGGCAGCTTTCTCCGCCACAAAACATCTCATCGATACATTACATTTGGATGAAATGTTTCCATGAAATGCCAATAGACAGAAAAAGCCAAAAAGGTCAGCCCCAAAAGCACCTTCTTTTAAAAAGGCTAGCCAGCTCTGATTGGCTGGCTCCAGTGGCCTGATCAGGCCACACCCACTTTTCCATGTCAGCTCAACTGGAGAGTTTCAGGCTTTTCCAGTAAATAAACCTTCTCACTGCATTGTTTGGAACCTACAGGAGACCTTCTATGAGAAGTCCTGTGAAAACATTATGTGATGGAGCCTGAAACCTGGTTTTATTTGGACCAACAAGCTGCTAATGAACCCGTTAAAAAGCTGTCAACGTTGGCGGCGTCCAGTCCCCGCGCTGAGTTCCAGACTTGTTTCCGTCCATGGATTTTCAATTCTGGTGCTGGAGGGCTGCCATCTTGCAGTTTTAGAGGTTTCAGGTGTGTTGGAGCAGATTAAACAGGGCTACTCAGTTTTGCCTGTAGGTTGTCACTGTGTTCCTGCTCCATCACACCAGACTCAAAGCGAGAGTCATCAGCGACTTGTAACCCGATTAACATCCAATCAGAGTGAAAAGCCGTCATGTAAATACCTCAGCTTATCTGATCTGCCTCAATTGGAAATCATTTTCAAATCGAAACAAGAGAGGTGGTTTAGACCAGGGATCACCAAACCTGGTCCTCAAAGCTCGTGGTCCTACAGGTTTTAATCATTTCCCTGCTGAAACACCTGATTTACATTAAACTAATCTCTGAAGCTTGTTTTTAAGTTCTTCACTTGAATGAGTCATTCTGCTGCACTGGGTTCTTTCAGAGAACCTTTGATAATCAGCCAGATCTGATCAACAAGAAGCAAATGGCAAAAAGTCAGGTGTTTCTGCAAGACGTGAACATAACGTCCATTGTAATTACAAATCATAGCGGCTTTCATACCAACACGCTAATTTCATGGGATCGCTGACGAGCTTAAAGGGGTACTATTCTGGTATTTGGAGTTTTCTGAGCTTTCTACAGTGTTACTGTGTTGAATCCTCATCAGACATGTGAACGACACTAAACGCATGTTTGAGTTTGAGTTCCAGCACTCTCTCTGTTCGGTTTCCATGGCAACGAAAAACGCGTCGTTTTAGAGAGTTTTTTCTACTTGGAAGTCCATGTGACGTCCCGGGGGATAAGGTTTGGTGATTGGTTACCTTCTACTGGTTAACAAGGGCATGTACAAATACATCAGGCGGGTGGAAAACGTGGGATAAAGTTATTCCCAACGATGGCTGGTGAGTTTACCAAAGAGAGACATCCTGCTGCATTCGTTGCTGTGGGTTGCTGTTTTCCACTTCGTTTTCAGGCTCTGATTCAGGTTCCAACATGCAGGGCTGTATGCTATGTGTTGACATTGTATTTTGTTTTTTTTTATTGAGTTCATATTAGCCTAATCCTTCTGTTTATGAGATGTTACAATGACAGCAAAAGCAGTTGCGGTGCGCGCTCCCGATGCAGCACGGTGGCAGGAGGCGGGGCTTAATGCCACTCATTTTACCCAAAGGCTGATCTGACAGCCTACGGAGAGGGTCGGTCTGAAGTAAATAAAGAGATTTGTGACAATAACTTGATCAATCCCAGCCCTTCTGGGCTCAGAAATAAAAATAAATTAGCCTGAAATGAACATAATAGTTCCACTTTAACCACTGAGTTATTCATGTAGACCAGAAGTGTGCAACTCCGGTCCTCAAGGGCCACAATCCTGAAGGTATTCCATGCATCTCTGCTCCAACACAGCGGACTCAAAATCATCAGTTATTGTGCAGAACTTCATTGGCTGTTGGATCCAGGTGTGTTGGAGCAGGAATACATGTAAAACCTGCAGGACAACGACCTTCGAGGACCAACTTTGGACACCCCTGATGCTGAGAGCGAGGATGGACTTAAACCCTTTGCAAGTAGAGTTTATTTGGACGAGTCAGGAAAAAGATCTTTTTCTGTAAATGGATTATGGATCTTTTTATTCCTCCAGGGAGGACATTTTGTGTGTTTTTCTGTTGAAAATGAGATAAACAGACATAAAAGCTGTCCTTCATAGTGTTTACAGTGGACCACGTTTAGGTATCGGCTCTACCGTCAGCATTCATCACCATAATGATCCGGTTTAGTCCTGCATTGATTTTTTTTAAGAGCATATTTACCACCAATATGTGGAAAACTGACCTCAACAAGCAGACAGCAGCAGCCTCTCCAAACATCCATCTCCTGATAAGCAGCTGAATCTGAAACAGCATGAATCTCTGCTTCCTCTTATTCCAGCTGCAAGCTTATTTAAACATTTAGCAGCTACTTCCTCTGGTTCACCTGTTTCATTACCTCTTCCAGTCAGCCAATCACATGTCTGCAACTCGATTCGGTTCAACACGCAGACATGGTCCAGCTGAAAGCAGAAACTGCAAGCCTGCAGCGGTTTGTTGTTGCTGCATGTTGACTTGCAGTGAAATGAGACAGACATCCATCCATCCATCCATCCATCATCCATCCATCCATCCATCCATCCATCCATCCATCATCCATCCATCATCCCTCCATCATTCATCATCCATCTATTCATCCATCCTTCCATCATCCATCATCCCTCGATCATTCATCATCCATCTATTCATCCATCCATCGATCATCCATCTATTCATCCATCCATCTATTCATCCATCCATCCATCAATCCATCTATCCATCTATCCATCATCCATCATCCATCTACCCATCATTCATCATCCATCCATCCATCCTTCATCATCCATCCATCCATCCATCCATCAACCCATCAATCCATCCACCCATCATTCATCATCCATCCATCCATCATTCATCATCCATCCATCATTCATCAATCCATCCATCCATCCATCATCCATCCATTCATCATTCATCATCCATCCATCCATCCATCATCCATCCATCATCCATCCATTCATCATTCATCATCCATCATCCATCCATCCATCCATCATCCCTCCATCCATCCATCATTCATCATCCATCTATTCATCCATCCATCATTCATCATCCATCTATTCATCCATCCATCGATCATCCATCTATTCATCCATCCATCTATCTATTCATCCATCCATCCATCCATCCATCATCCATCCATCCATCATTCATCATCCATCCATCCATCAACCCATCAATCCATCCAACCATCATTCATCATCCATCCATCCATCCATCATTCATCAATCCATCCATCCATCCATCATCCATCCATTCATCATCCATCCATCCATCCATCATCCATCCATCATCCATCCATCCATCAACCCATCAATCCATCCAACCATCATTCATCATCCATCCATCCATCCATCCATCCATCATTCATCAATCCATCCATCCATCCATCATCCATCCATTCATCATTCATCATCCATCCATCCATTTATCATCCATCCATCGTTCCTTTGCAATCATTCCTGTTTTATTCGGACAAACTCAAAGCTACCTAATAGCCTTGCATGTTTATGAATTTGCTGTCTCCGTGTTTCTAAAGGAGTAAATTTGGTTAAAAAAAAAAATTTAAAAAAAATTTTAAAAAAGCATAAATCCAGTTTCACAGATTAACCAGATTGTTGACACAGCAAAATAAAACCCTTCAGCAAGAACTGAGTCACAGTGTCACCATAAAAAAGCTGGGAATGAGGATGAAACAACATGCTGGGAGTGAATATGTAGCGTGGAAGTGTGGAGTTCAACCCCAACGGTCTGAGCAGGACATGCCTGGCTTTCATTAGTTGGACGAGGAGCTCCGTGAATGCAGGGAACGCATCTCTAACCTCATGCTCGCTGGTGCATGCCTCAGCTCAGCCTCTTTCTGCTCCCACTGCCTGCGACGAGGACCAAAAATAGAGGTGCTGCAAGTTACAGACAAGTGAGAAAATGGAGTGATGAATAAATCAGCGGATGGCGAAGAGCGGCTAAATGGAGACAGACAGAAAGCTGCAGACCGGGAGGATGAGTGTCTGAGTACGAGAGGAGGCCTGTAGAAACAAAGAGCAGGAATGTTCCAGGGAGTTACTCGGCACTCGGCTCGACTGACAATGAATCTCAGATTTTTTTAGCTAAATGTATAAAAAAAGAAGCATAAATATTCAACCTTTTAGGGCAAAGAAGTCGTCTCACTTTGCTGCTCTGTAGTAGAGTAAAACTACCGCATGCTTTTACTCTTACACACTTGTGTGTTGCCCTGTCCGCCTTTCCCAGATCAACAAGTCCAGAACAGTCAGCTGAGCCCTCTGGGAAGAACTTGAGGCTTCGAGTATAAAAGTTTCACCGTTGCTGAAAAGCAGAATGATTCGCCTTCCTGCGGGACTCTGATCAACAAAGCTGAGTCAAAGCCGAGGTCCGAGTCCCCGCAGGCTCAGCCGTAAACCCGCCAAGAAGTCTGCAGCGCTCGATGGGAAGGTTTGTCATTTTAGCAGAAAGCAGAGATCAGAAGATTCAAGTGGAACGAGCCGTCACTGGATGACAGAGAAACCTTCATCTATTCCTGTTTGGAGATACAGGAAAGCGGCGTTCCGGTGTGAGTTAAGGCAACGCCACGGAGGAAAGACATCAGCACGAGATTTGGAGCCTTTAATTGTAAATAGAAAGATGGAAAAAGATGCAAGACAGCTGCAATCTTTGCAGGACAAACTGCTCAAAAGAAACCAAAGAAACAGAATCATGGCACTTTTATCCTTTTCAAATCATTTCTAATCGCTTGGAGCAACGGAAACGTAAGATTTAGATCAGAATAATTCAGAATTATTGTGGAATGTTGGTGATAATCTCATTCAGCTTGTGTTTTTATTGTAGCCATCCCATTAGAAGG
The DNA here is from genome assembly GCF_933228915.1 of Telmatherina bonti. NCBI lineage: Eukaryota > Metazoa > Chordata > Actinopteri > Atheriniformes > Telmatherinidae > Telmatherina > Telmatherina bonti. The sequence goes on from NC_136616.1 coordinate 35,136,385, forward strand.
CTCTACATCACCGTGCTCCACCTGCCAGATCACCATTTAGGACTTTCTGCCACCACAAAACTTTGCAGAGCAACTAAAACTTAACAGGCAACAATTAGCTACCAACTTGTTCACACAGCAACGTCTTAGTATAGTAACAAAAATATCAATATACAAGAAAAATAATGGAAGATTTGGAACTACATAGAATTTAATAGAAAATACAGGAAAATTACAAAAATAAAGAAAAAAATATGTATTAAAAACCGTAAACACCTGAACGACATCAGTATCAATTTCAGGAAATATTTAGCATAAAGCTCAGTATTTGTTCCCGATCAATATATTCTGCCAATAGATGCTTGACGTCAACGGAGGGTGTTGGACATCAGGCTCACATGACGGCACACGTCACGTGAAGAATTGCATAAAAAGAACGGCTCATAACGGTGACTCAAACCCATTCCTGTTCATTTTAAAGAGTCGTTAAAAAGAATCGATTTGTGCATGAACTTCCCATTTCTGCAGTGAAAACCCTCCAGGTTTCGGTGAGCGCATTAAATGTTCGAGTTTATGATGGAATAATGATAAAAAGACTGATCGTGTTTTCTCTGGAAGGGTTTCAGGAGAAGATCTCCTCTGGCAGCACGATTAGCCTAGCAAAGCTGCATCGGCTTCCTACGAAACACGTCGCGTTCGAAGGAGAAGTGAATGACTTCCTTTACAGTTCCTTCACTAGAAAAGAACTTAGAGAGTAGCATCATTGTGACGTTTTATGTAAAGCACTTTGAACTGTATTGGACATGAAATGTACAAATAAACTTACCGTGGCTTTTTCCATTATTGTTAATGTTTCCATTTTATTTACGCTGCTCTTAATATTGTTTTAAATTCTATGATAATGTAGTTTTATTGTTGTGAAGCGCTTCGGGACATTTACTCTGGTATGATGAATTAGGAATAAAATCTGCCTCTACTTTGTTCAGCTTCTCTCAGCGAGATAAAGCCAAATCCAGGAATTTAGTTGTTTATGCATTCATTCAGTTGTTTATGCATTCATTCATTTTTTTTGTTAAAAACAAACATCAATACACAGATGAACCTCTGTAATAAAACATTAATTTTCACAATTACTGTTGATCAAAACATTTTGTTACAAAAAGGTGAATGGCTTTGGTGACAATCGGCTCACCTAATCGTTCATCGACTCATCATACAAACACAATAAGTTTCCTTTCACCATCACTAGCTGCTTTTCCATTATGCCTAGAATTGTGCAAAAACTGCGATTTGAAAAGTCTCAAATATTAATAAAATGTTTTTCACTCTCATGAGGTGGTTTTTCGATGATCATTTCGATGTAGAAACATATGGCAAAAGTGGAACGGAAACACTTTTTCCGTGACATAGGGGTTCGTGACCAGTTCATTTCCAGTAAAGATGACGCAGTGTGGAACAAACAACTGTGAATTTCAGAGTTTAGAAAAGAAAATGAGGGAAAAAAGCTTCGAAAAGCCGTAGCAAATTCTGCATAGCAAATAGAAAACCCCAAAAATAACGCTATGTGGCTACGTAGCATGCGCCATAATTCTCGTAAAATCTCACGCTAAACACTGAGCAGTGGAAACACCCGCAAATCGCAATTGTTGTTTGACGAAACTTACAAACGTTGCTTCTGATTTGCAAATAAATGTAATGGAAACGCAGCTAGTGACAGCACAATACAGTTTATTCAAAACAGGGTATATACTGAGTTTGGAAAAGCATCCAGCTACGGATCGGTTTTTTTGCTTTGGGGTCGACTCAAGCTGATGATGATGATGAGGATGATGGCTGCTTAGCTGAAACCGTTGCTCTGCACAGAACATATGAAGGCATAAAAACACATTGCTGCTGCCCTGTTAGTCACTCAGAGCTGCTTATTCCGTTTGAAATCACTAAAATGATTTGGTTTGATGGAAAAGGATGAAAAAACATGAAATTTAAGAGCAGATTAGCTGATGATGAAGCCTCGCCTCACCTGCAGGCCACCTGGCTGACAACGCACGTCACTGCAGTGTTTCTAAGCCGAAATGGGCTGAAGTTCAGTTAAATGTAAGGAAGAGGCTGGAACGGCATGTCGGGATGCGAATGTCAACTGTAGCCACCAGGAAAACTCAGTCGAGCCAGAAGAAGCAGGAGGCGATGGATTAATGTCAGAGGAGACCTTTTACATGAGCGAGCACGGTGGTGCACGAGGCTTGGAGCTCCTCCAGCATCTGTGAAGGGCTGCTGAGGTGAGATTAAAAGGAATTTACATGTTGGCCTATTTGTATCGGAAAACACTCAAGTATCATCGGCGAGTGCTAAAATATCGGCTAAACTATCTGAAAAGAGGAAAAAGGGAATTTATTGGAATTTATTCTAAAAAGTATTTTAGAATATTTGCTGAATATGTGTTGAGCAATGGCTCAATGAGCTAAAAGTTTAAAAATGTGACGGCTGTGGACACGGAGGTCTGTTAGGTCTATTTGAGCTTCGGTGCAGCAGAGTTACAGCCCGGCACCGTAAAGGACTGGTTAATGCTGTTGGTGTTCCTCAAGGCACCGTCATTGGACCCCTCTTCTTTTTGCATGATGCTGATGCAAGGCCAAAAACTAGCACATTTAAAGTTCACAATCTGCCTTACAAAAACTAAATGGCAACCTTAGAACTCTGGCATTTGAAGCCCTTGACCAAATGAGAAACCTCTGAGTCATATTTGACTCCAAACTCAGGTTCAACATTCACATTAAGAATGTCACAAAGACTTTTTTTTTTTTTTTTAATCACCAACACCTCTGTCACAATGACCAAAAAACAAATTCCTTTCTACAGAAATCACTTGATCTTTAGTACATACCTTTATAATTCCTACATGGGATGAGCTGTTTGCATTTTGCTAAAGGGACAATATCAGAGCTAAATTCACCTCAGTGGTTTGAAATTTGAGGTTTCTGAATAACTTGTTAATTTATAAAGCCTTACAGACCACAGTCTGAAGAAACGATTGTATTTTTTAAATTTCTTATCTATGTTATTGTGTTTTACCTTTTTATTCACCACATTGTATACTAGTCTACCAGACATCCATACACCATTTGATTTCTTATTTCCATCCAGTACTCGTATCTCACACCCAACACTTCCACTGTTATACAAAGTCTCAAGAGACTCAACTGCTTTTAAGATTCTTCAAGATTTCTTAGCACCTTCCTGATGTCTGGATATCAGAGAAATGATGGACAAATCATTCAAATGTAAAGTATTTATACTTTAAATGATCGTTCCTATGATTAATACGAGAGAAACAAAGCATCTGCTGTTAAGGTACATGTTGTAGCATCACGGTCTTCCTTCTTCCAGCAGCCGAGGTAAAAAACTCCTTTCAGACACAATCAGGTTTTCTATACATCTGTTTCAGTAGCAGATAAAATGGAATGAAATGGGTCATATCTGCCACATTTAGATTTTACAGGTATCTAATGGACAAAATACCGCATGCACTGCAACAATGTGACAACAGCAGACACTATTCTTAGCTTGTTATGGAAAGTGACGAGCCAGGAAGGATAAAACTTGTCAACAGAAAATAAAAATGAGAAAAGACCTTTAAGCCATGTTTAAGAAGCCATCAAACGCCCACACAACAGTCAGTACATGTAAACTTGTTAAAAGCCGGGACGAGGACGGCATGTGTGTGGCTAATAGAGCGCTTTCAGCCCCCTCGAGAGGTAAAAGGTTGTTGATAAGGAGGCGAAAATGCCATTTTATGGCTGAATGTTCCCACCAAATCTGCTGTAACCTCAACAATCAGCTTTAATTAATTCCCCTGATAGATAAAGGCAGGAAGATGGGAGGAGAGAGGATTAATATGAAGTCAAACAGAGGCGATAACCGAGGCCTGATGGAGAAAATAAGCCAGCTGAAAACAGACCATTTGAAAGCTGGAGGAGGTGCAGTTGACTGTTCGACTGTACGTCCGTTTTAGTGCTGAAATGATGAGATTTTGGAGAATCTGATGTAAAATAGTTGGAAATGTTTCATTGGGAAGATTTTTTTTCTGTTTCTGATCTCTATCATTTATATTTGAGAGGAGAACTTCAATGAAAAACCAAGGTAATGAGTTAGAAAACCTGACAAGAGCACACAATAGCACAAAAAAAGAAAAAATGTATTTCTAACGAGCTGACGAGGGTGAAAAGTGAAGCAGAGGCAACCGAGCGAGAGTAAATGGCACTTTGCGATTGCTGACGTGCACAGTATTCAATGAGACCTTAATTAACCCATTCGCCTTGTTTCCCTTGCTGTCCTCGGACTGGCAACGCGCTCCAATGCACACAACAAACACATCATCAAAATGATGTCAACGAGCATTAAAGAAGCCTGTATTTAATTATACGTGATGCGTAAACACAACTGCGCCACAAGTAATGCACAAAGCACATGGATTCACCTGGACTGCATTGTAGAACATGGGAAACTGGAAAAGCACCATCAGAGGTCAGATCTTTAACAATCGGCTCGTTTCCAGCAGATATTCTGGTCCTACATCCATCTTGTATGGATCCACTATCAGATTCCAGATCCACTGATAATGAATGCACAGCCTCTTGGTGTTTGTTGCACGTTTGTTCTCTAGCAGTGATGAAATGTTGTTCCTGTTCTGGATGGTCATATCCAGAACATTGTTCCTGTTCTGGATGGTAGTATCCAGAATGTTGTTCCTGTTCTAGATGGTAGTATCCAGAACATTGTTCCTGTTCTAGATGGTAGTATCCAGAACGTTGCTCCTGTTCTGGATGGTAGTATCCAGAATGTTGCTCCTGTTCTGGATGGTAGTATCCAGAATGTTGCTCCTGTTCTGGATGGTAGTATCCAGAATGTTGTTCCTGTTCTAGATGGTAGTATCCAGAACATTGTTCCTGTTCTGGATGGTAGTATCCAGAATGTTGCTCCTGTTCTGGATGGTAGTATCCAGAATGTTGCTCCTGTTCTGGATGGTAGTATCCAGAATGTTGCTCCTGTTCTGGATGGTCTTATCTAGAATGTCATTCTTGTTCTATATTGTAGTATTCAGAATTTCGTTCCTGTTCTGGATGATAGAATCCAGAATGTCATCTGTGTTCTGGATGGTAGTACCTGCATCACTCTCAACATTTAATGGAGTCTCAGTTAGACCAAGACCCATTCTCAGAGAAACATCAGGAAGGTCCCTCCAGGAGTTTTTTTGAGTATAAATTCTGAATTAACAATAATCTCCTCCGAGTTTACATTGAAGTATTAAAGTCCAATAACTGAAAGTCACCCCAGTGTGCCAGTGTTGGAGCAGTGACAGTCTGATGTTTGTGCAGAATAGCATGCCCACATTAAATGCTTTGATAAGAAACGTTGTTTATTAATATATAATGAGACTCATGGAGTCACAAAATGGAATTATTTTTGACCTTGTAAGACCCAAGCAGAGTAGCATCATGTATAGCTCTTCGCTCTGGATGCACTTATAAATACGTTTATAGTATTGTATCTGTTCCGTCTGTTTGTTTTTCTTTTTATGGACACCAAGTATGAAAGGAAACATTATATATAACTATATAATGACTCCAAATGGAGGTTTACATGAAACACGTCTTTACTTAATTCTGCTTTAGAGCGGGGGGTAGGTAGGGTACTGATTGGAATAGAAGGTGGACATGACTGATTGACGTCTACCGGAAATAAAGTTTGCTTCCTGCTTCTCGTCTTTTCAGTTGTAACCATAGACCATATATAAAAGATGGACAGAGCCTCCGGCATTTAAAAGTAAAGCCAATGAGGAAGTGCATAAAACTGCAGTTCCCCTTTCATCCACTAGGGGCTCCAAAACAGAGCGAATCCCCATAGACTCCCATGTTAAAAAGACCAACTTCACAGCAGGAATAAACATGTTTACAGCCTGGTACAAAAATCCATTTTAGGTTTAATAGGTCAGGTTTACCTTCATGGCAATTGTGGGGGGGACTTAATTTTTTTTCCAACTCGCCCGTTTAAAAGTAATTTAATCTCAAAACTTGCCATAATTAGAGGCGTGTCCTTTTGATTGACAGGTAACTGATCCTCTCCTTCAAGTAAGAAGAACATAGAACCGCGGTTTATAGCTGGTTAACATTGGCTGGTTGGAACATCGAACATCGAGTCCATGGTCGTAACATGAAAAACTACATAATAAGTACCGGTTTCACTGGTGAATATGATTTTGAAGCAGCAGCTCAACACAAGTGTAAACCTCCATTTGGAGTCATTATATAGTTATATATAATGTTTCATTTCATACTTGGTGTCCATAAAAAGAAAAACAAACAGACGGAACAGATACAATACTATAAACGTATTTATAAGTGCATCCAGAGCGAAGAGCTATACATGATGCTACTCTGCTTGGGTCTTACAAGGTCAAAAATAATTCCATTTTGTGACTCCATGAGTCTCATTATATATTAATAAACAACGTTTCTTATCAAAGCATTTAATGTGGGCATGCTATTCTGCACAAACATCAGACTGTCACTGCTCCAACACTGGCACACTGGGGTGACTTTCAGTTATTGGACTTTAACACTTCAATGTAAAATAAATTAGTGGAAACACAACCAGCAACCTGAAATGGTTGAAGGAGATCTGGATGGTGTGTTTAGGTGGGGGTGACTGGAAAAACATTACATTTGCCCTAGTTTTCCTCTACTTTTACATAAGTACTGCCGCTGCATTATCCATTAGCACCACCATAAATACTTCTGATCCCTCATCTCGCCATCAGGTTGTTCTGAAATGATGAGATCATGGGAAATTTGGCCTTGCGGCAAATTCTTTAAACTGGTTATTATCTTGTGGATTTCACAAAGGACTTATGCTGAGGAAGGGGTTTAGAAAGAGGAGCTCTACCATCTCTCCAATGGGTTTTATGGCCTCTATGGGCCACATCAGTCAGGCGTTCCTGCCAAAAGGAAAGACCCTGAACGGTAAATGTTCAGGTATGATCTGCAGGAAATAAATGGATACCTGAATGAAGGAAGAATCGAAGCACTTTAAGTTAAACTAGAGGGGGAAAAAAACAGGATTTTCCTTCTTAAATCTTCCAGTTCATCATTATTTTGACTTTTCCTCCTTTCTCTCCTCCTTCATCTCATTCCTCTTTAGTTTCTGACTCCTCTTCCTGCCACGTTACTCCTTCCATAGACTCCTTTCCCCAACTTCTCCATTCTTGCTCTTACAAACACCCAATTTCATCTATTACTTCTTCACAAGGCTCAAGTTTTCTGACTGTAATGCAAAATGACAAACACAAAATCGCTGGTTCAAGCCTCGGCTGGAGGGAGGGGTTGAACGGTGGCATTCCTGTGTGGAGTTTGCATGTTCTCCTGGTGTATGCTGGTTCCTCCCACCATCCAAGACATGTGCATTAAGTTAACTGGTTACTCCCAACTTGTCTCGAGGAGTAAGTGTGTGTGAATGGTTGATGTCTCTCTGTGGTAGCCTTGTGATGGACTTGCAACCTGTCAGGGCGTACCCTGCGATAGGCTCCAGCATCCCTGCGACCCTGAACTGGAGTAAGTGGTTTCCAAAATGAATGAATGAAACAATGAATCAATGAGAAAATAAATAAAGCATGTCTTCACAACTACGAGGGCTGTATGTATAATAGTGGTCTGAATGGAAGCAGAGATGTGATATTACAACAGAAATGTCAGAAACAACATATGAGTTAGAGTCATCTGGAACGCCTCCTGGAAGCAAACATTTTCACTGAAAACACAAGTTAGCAGCCTGATCAATCCAGGAACAAGTACGGGAATACTAGGAACAAGTACAGATATCCTTGCAACAAATGGAGTAATTCTATAAATCAAGAACAGTAATACTAGGATCAAGTGCAGTAATCCCAGGAACAAGTACAGTAATCCCAGGAACAAGTACAGTGATCCTAGGAACAAGTACAGTAATACTAGGAACAAGTGCAGTAATCCCAGGAACAAGTACAGTAATACTAGGAACAAGTGCAGTAATCCCGGGAACAAGTGCAGTGATCCTAGGAACGAGTACAGTGATCCTAGGAACAAGTACAGTAATACTAGGAACGAGTACAGTGATCCTAGGAACAAGTACAGTGATCCTAGGAACAAGTACAGTAATACTAGAAACAAGTGCAGTGATCCTAGGAACAAGTAAAGTGATCCTAGGAACAAGTACAGTGATTCTAGGAACAAGTACAGTAAAACTAGGAACGAGTACAGTGATCCTAGGAACAAGTACAGTAATACTAGAAACAAGTGCAGTAATCCTAGGAACAAGTAAAGTGATCCTAGAAACAAGTACAGTGATCCTAGGAACAAGTACGGTAATCCTACGAATAATTGCAGTAATTCTGAGAACAAATGCAGTAATCCTAGGAACAAGTACAGTAATCCTAAAAGGGAGTAAAGTAATGCTTGGAATGAGTAAAGTAGTCTTAGGAATCGGACAATACGCCGCCTACTATCGTGTTTTACTGCACCAACCTATTCTATACTGACACAGACTAGAAGGGAAAATAGGGTTTTCAAAAAAGCCCCTAACTTGCAGGCTCTTCATAATTCATGTCAAACAAAGGCAGAGTCACAGGAGACACATGCAGCATTTTTAGGGCTGGAAAAAAAAACTTTTCACAACAAAACGTAAAATACAAGACAATAATTTGTGATTGTGGTTTGAACTGTGGTTTGAATACAGATGGCTACATCAGGCTACATGTTGGCATCTCTGCTATACTACACTTGCTGATAGGCTACATGTTGCCATTGCTGCTAGCCTACATGTTAGCATTGCTGCTCGCCTACATGTTAGCATTGCTGTTAAACTACATGTCAGAATTGCTGCTAAACAACTTGTTAGCAATGCTGCTACACTACATGTTACCATAGCCGCTTTCTACATGTTAGCATTGCTGCTAGCCTACTTTTAGCATTGCTGCTATGTGACATGTTAGTAATGCTGCTATACTATGTGTTAACACTGCTGTTGTACTGTAGCTGTCTAATGCCTACAAATTTACAACTCTTCAACTATATTTTTCCTGCATTTTTATTTTCTTTACCAACCAACGATTGATGTATAAAACTTGAAAAAAAATGACTTGAATAACCTTTCGGATTTTGGTTTAGACATAATTCACAGAGACTTTGATGACAATATGTGCTTGTTGTCCCTCGGAGATGGCTGAGGGGACATGACTTCGCCGCTAGGCGCCAACACGTGGGTGAGGGGGGGTTAGAGGGATACGAGCCTTTTGGGATGGGATGTAGACCATCAGGATAACTGACAGGAGCCAAAACGCGACGAGGGCGGGGCCAAAGCAGAACGTTTGCTGCCTCAAGGCAAAGCGTTGCATGTTGAAGCTCAGCTGCCAGCAATCATTAGATCATTCTCGCTCTGTTTCTGTGGATGTGTGTGTAGGTGTGTGTGCGTAAAGAGGGGGGGGCTGGTGATAAACCGTGACTTGAACTGCCCGACATCTGTAGTCCTGCTTAACTCGTTAGATGGGTGATAGAAAAACACACTCTCTCTCCGAAACATCCTCATCTGTGGCACATTTCTGACTGGATGCAGATGTGTGTGTGTGTGTGTGTGTGTGTGTGTGTGTGTGTGTGCTGGTATGTGGCAGCACAAACCCACAGCAGGGGGGATGTTAGAGGCAACGAGACCCCAACACAGCAAAGCTGCAGGCTTTTTCCTGTTATGTAACCATGCGAACAGATGCACTCGTGGCTTTCGGGCGCCTGCTTGGAGAGGACAACCGTCCTGCATGCCGCTATGACGTTCATCACCAGTCACACTCTGCTCCCTCCTGATTTGCTCAAATAATGGATTTAAATTTGATTTAACAACCTTTAACTGAATTCCTAATAACTATTTGCAATAGGAATTTGTCACTCAGCATCAGAACGAAATGGAAAGTCAGACGATATTTTTCTCTTGGAGCTTTTAAAATCACCGTTTTCTCATCAGTGTATTTTCAGATTTCAGTAAAACAAAAACATGGCTTGTTGAAAACTGCAAAGATCACCAAAAGTCCTTCACAGAGGATCGCAAGTTTATGGAAGGGACACTTCTGGAAACAAAAACTGCCTTTAGTCCAGAAGCCGCGCTATTCTAGGAAACGTACGAGCTAATCTTGCATGGCTATAATCGCATATGAGACAACAATGGGACGGAATTCCTCTCCCAAACGTCCAGCAGCTGCTCTCTGCTTCGCATAATCCAGGTCCTAATCAGCCCTTTTCCTCTACTTTATCTTCATATTTCAGCTTTAAAACCAGTTACCTGCCTGCTTTGGGATCAATCTGTCAGCACAACCTCACGTTTTCACTCCGATTTAGTCATTTTTATTAGGAATGTTGCAACATCACCTTTTTCTGTCCAATACAGATCCCGATACCTGGAGGTTTAGGTATCTGCCGATACAGAGTACCGATCAAACACCTGCGTTATTTTAATGAGAGGTTTATTAGATTTAAAATAATGGTCATTATAAACTTTGATGTTTGATATTGTTGCTGCTATCATTCAGTGGTCAAGCACAGGTTGCAACGCAATGTTTAATGAGATCTAAGGTAAACAGACCTCCTCTCAGTCCAGTAGGTTTTGTGTTAAGTTGTAAACAAACAAATAAAGAGATAAATGCCAGCAAATGCACAGATGGAGGTTAACAATGGAGAAAATGGAGGACAACAATAGCTGTGTTTCCATTACACCGACAATTGTGCAAAAATTAAATATCGCAATTAATAAAACACTAATTGAAACACTTGAATGTAGAAAAAAAGTCTTAAATATTGCCAAAATTCATTTTTATGCTCTCATGGAGGTGTTTTTTCAGATGTTTTGATATATAATTGTATCGCAAAAGTTGAATGGAAACACTTTTTCATATTTACATGTCCCTGGACGTGATGTGGGGGTCAGAACCAGTTTATTTCTGGTAAAGATGGCGCGGTCGGGAACAAACAACAGCAAATTTCAGAGTGTTAGAAAAGGAAAGGAGGGAGAAAAGATTTGAAAAGTCATAACAAATTCACTGCAGCAAGTAGAAAACCCAAAAATAATGCTCCGTTACTACCTTGCATACCCGGACGAGATTTTACAAGAACTGACGCTAGCCATTACGTTATTTCACTAAATAAAAGCGATATTTCTAAGTTTTGACAAACAACAATTGTGATTTCTGGGTGTTTCTATTGAACAATGTTTAGAGTATTAGCCTCAAGTCTCAGATCTCATAAAATCTCATTCCTCTTGTGACATTTTACGAAAAATTGGGGCTTATGCAAGTTTGCCACATATTCAAAGTTTTTGTTACTTGCTGTGGAGTATTTGCTACGACTTCTCTTAGCTTTTCTACCTCATTTTCTTTTGTAAACTTCTGAAATCTGCGATTGTTTGTTCTGCACCACGCCATCTTGACCGAAAATTAACCTGGTCACGACGCCCCCCCCCCCGTCACGTCTGGAGATACGTCAACGCAAAAAAAGTGTTTTGATTACACGTTTTCAATATGTTTCTTTATCAAAATGTCTAATGCACCTACTTGTCAGTGGAAACGCTGCAAAATGCAATTGTTTCAAAACTTACAAATATCGCTTTTATTTTGCGAAAAATATGTAATCGAATCGTGACAAAATGAGAAGACCCCCGACCCCATCCCCCTTTCCTCAAAACGTTTTTAAGCTCTCATGAGAGTGTTTTTCAGACACTTTGATACAGCGCAAACAGATAAAACAGCCGAGATGGATGATACAAAGACATGTGCAGCATTACTGCAGGATATTCTGAAAGGACTGGTTGTTTTTATTTATTCATTCTGTTCAACCTTTATTTAACCAGTTGAGAACAACTTCTCATTTACAAAGATGACCTGGCAAGACGCTCCAGTGATTTAAACAAAGATAAACAGATTGTTTAATAAACAGTCTAGACCGGTCTGGTTGCCAAATAGAAGCTTTTTCTGACAAAAAAAAGAAAAAAAAGAAATTTAAGCTACAATTCACATAAGAAACACATCCAGTTTCCCAAATGCATGCTGGGAAAAATGAGCTCTGCTGTGACGAGACCAAGGTTGAAATTTTCGGCCATGATTCCATGTCTAACCCACGTCACGGTGGTGGTAGTATCATGCTGCTGGTTTCCTCAGCTGGAAACATGGAGGGAACTACGAACCCTTACCAGTTATATTCAGTCCAAAAAGTTTCACAAGCTGAATTTCACCTTTACTGACCATAAAAATGTCTCCAAGCACACGTCCAGATCAACAGAAAGTTCTCCAACAGCGTCGTCAGAACCCAGAAGACAAATCCTCCAGGAGGTCTGGAGGCTGAGGAGGCTGTTAACGACACGTTTGTGTTTGGAAGGACGAATGTTGCTGAGTCCAGATGTGCTGAGTTGACGACTCCAACCTTCGCTTCGCTACAGTTCTTCTCTTCCATTACCGTCAGCTGCAGATAAAACACAGACCTTATGCAAAAAAAATAAAAGAAATAACCGAGATGGAGGGAAAAAGTCGCAGAAAATTCTCCTTTTTTCTGCTTTACAGGTGAGTAAAATGTCAAAACGTTCTTCTGTATGTTCAGGTTTCTTTCCTTTTATACAAAATAAAGCTAAAATCAGGAAAAACACCAAAGTTTTTTTCATGTTTTTGCATTTTAAACTTCTTAAGAGAACAAAGAGTTTTCTGCTTTGTTGGAAAAACATGATTTCAGATTAACTCGACGCTTTTCTGCAACCCTGAAGTCTCCAACTCAATCTGTTGGTTTCATTATATAGGCTGTTATCAACTGGCTTTCAGTTTCTTTTCTGTCTGTAAAGCGTCTTCAGATGGCATTGCCGTGATTTGACGCTATATCCTCCTGACTACCAGGAAAAAAAATGTGTAACTACAAATGTCCACTACTGACATAAACTTTTAAATATTGTGGTAAAAAGAAAAATATTGTGTTTTGTCTGTGTAGACGTGGCCCAAGTTTGAAAACCACAGTGATTTTCATGGCTTTAATATCAGCTTCTATTAAATTAATGGAGATTTCTATGTTTTTTTCCAAGTATTTCACCATGAAATGATGTTTAAATGCAGCAGGGAGAGTCTAGGAAACACATCTGTCATTCAGATCGGGTCACAACGTTCTTATCGGTGAAATCCCAGAAAGTACAAACGGGTTCGGGAAGAGGGCGGGCAGGTGCTGAGCCTGAAACGTCTCACTCTCAGCGCTGTGATCTCGGAACGCCGAGCCTTTAGATCACAGCGGGGGTTCGCAGCTGGTAGCAGACTGACACAGATCCGTGCTTCTCAATCTTCATCCCGAGCGCCTCGTTTCCGACAACATGAAAGGAAAAGTCACATATCCGGATACTTAGACAATCACCCAGTGTCATTTCACCGTGTGCTACCGTGTTCTGTCTACAGTTTCTCTCCAGACCCCTGATCAGGTCCAGATGTTCAACTACGCATAAACACGGATTTCTAATCAGCCAATCAGAAGACAGCAAATCAACACATCGTCATGGAGACGTGATGAAGATGACTCGATGTTTAAACTGAGCATGAGGATGAGGAGGAGAGGAGATATAAATGACTTTAAACCTGTTGGTCTGAGTGTTTACTGGGATTTTCCCACTTAAGCATCTCTACGTTCTGGACAGACTGGTTGGAGATGGTAGAAAAACCAACAGGAAGTCCAGTAAGAACTGGTTCCAATCCAGATAACATGGTCTCTGAACCCGTCCAGCCTGGAAGCAAATGGTCTCCAGCAGCAGAAGACCACAGCAGGTTCCCTCCTGTCAGTAAGAACAGGAAACTGAGGCTACAATTCACACAGACTCACCAGAACTGGACAATGGAAGATGGAGAAACTGGTCTGATGAGTCTCCAGTTCAGCTCCACATCCACATGGTAGGATCAGAATCTGCTGGAAACATCATGACAACATGGATCCATCCTGCCGTCAGG